>NC_136486.1:176132990-176297990 GCF_053919585.1 Euprymna scolopes | reverse complement strand
ATTGTCATGGCTGCTACAAGGAAGGTGGGCTATCTCTACCATGCTAGAAAGTTACTTATGCCTGATAGTATCCTGTACCTCTACAAGGTCACCATCCGCCCATGTATGGAGTATTGTTGTCACATTTCGGCTGGTGCATCTGCTACTAGTCTCTCACTCCTAGACAAGGTTCAAAAGAGAGTTGCCAACCTGATATGTCCTGAACAGTCATCTAAGCTCTAACCTCTGTCCCATCGACGAAATGTTGCATCCCTCTACTTGTTTTACAAGTATTTTAACGGTAGATGCTCCGATGAACTTGTACCACCTCGACGTGAATACGCCCGACAAACCCGACAAGCAGCAAAATCCCACCCCTACACAGTAGAGATCCCTAGGTGTAAGAAAACCTTCTTCTCTAATAGTTTCTTCCTCAGAACTGCTAGACTTTGGAATTTCTTTCTGGGTTCCTGCTTTCCCAACCGTACTGACATGCAGAAGTTCAAGTGTAATGTAAACAGACATTTTACTGCTCAACTCCCTACATAGTATCCCTGTAATTATATTCCAGATAGTATCCCCTTACATCAAAGTGGCACTATGCCTTGTTTGGGGTGAAAAAAAGAGAAGGACGGGAAAAAAAAAAGAGAAGGACGGGAAAAAAAAAAGAGAAGGACGGGAAAAAAAAAAGAGAAGGACGGGAAAAAAAAAAGAGAAGGACGGGAAAAAAAAAAGAGAAGGACGGGAAAAAAAAAAGAGAAGGACGGGAAAAAAAAAAGAGAAGGACGGGAAAAAAAAAAGAGAAGGACGGGAAAAAAAAAGAGAAGGACGGGAAAAAAAAAGAGAAGGACGGAAAAAAAAGAGAAGGACGGGAAAAAAAGAGAAGGACGGGAAAAAAAGAGAAGGACGGAAAAAAAGAGAAGGACGGAAAAAAAAGAGAAGGACGGAAAAAAAAGAGAAGGACGGAAAAAAAAGAGAAGGACGGGAAAAAAGAGAAGGACGGGAAAAAAAGATAAGGACGGGAAAAAAAGAGAAGGACAGGAAAAAAGAGAAGGACGAAAAAAAAAAGAGAAGGACGAAAAAAAAAGAGAAGGACGAAAAAAAAAAGAGAAGGACGAAAAAAAAAAGAGAAGGACGAAAAAAAAAAGAGAAGGACGAAAAAAAAAAGAGAAGGACGAAAAAAAAAAGAGAAGGACGAAAAAAAAAAAGAGAAGGACGAAAAAAAAAAGAGAAGGACGAAAAAAAAAAAAGAGAAGGACGAAAAAAAAAAAAGAGAAGGACGAAAAAAAAAAAAGAGAAGGACGAAAAAAAAAAAAGAGAAGGACGAAAAAAAAAAGAGAAGGACGAAAAAAAAAAAAAGAGAAGGACGAAAAAAAAAAAAAAAGAAGGACGAAAAAAAAAAAAAGAGAAGGACGAAAAAAAAAAGAGAAGGACGAAAAAAAAAAAAGAGAAGGACGAAAAAAAAAAAAGAGAAGGACGAAAAAAAAAAGAGAAGGACGAAAAAAAAAGAGAAGGACGAAAAAAAAAAGAGAAGGACGAAAAAAAAAAGAGAAGGACGAAAAAAAAAAGAGAAGCACGAAAAAAAAAAGAGAAGGACGAAAAAAAAAGAGAAGGACGAAAAAAAAAAAAAAGAGAAGGACGAAAAAAAAAAAAAAAGAGAAGGACGAAAAAAAAAAGAGAAGGACGAAAAAAAAAAAAAGAGAAGGACGAAAAAAAAAAAGAGAAGGACGAAAAAAAAAAAAAGAGAAGGACGAAAAAAAAAAAAAGAGAAGGACGAAAAAAAAAAGAGAAGGACGAAAAAAAAAAAAAGAGAAGGACGAAAAAAAAAAAGAGAAGGACGAAAAAAAAAAAAAGAGAAGGACGAAAAAAAAAAGAGAAGGACGAAAAAAAAAAGAGAAGGACGAAAAAAAAAAAAAGAGAAGGACGAAAAAAAAAAAAAAGAGAAGGACGAAAAAAAAAAGAGAAGGACGAAAAAAAAAAAGAGAAGGACGAAAAAAAAAAAAAGAGAAGGACGAAAAAAAAAAGAGAAGGACGAAAAAAAAAAGAGAAGGACGAAAAAAAAAAAGAGAAGGACGAAAAAAAAAAAAGAGAAGGACGAAAAAAAAAAAAAGAGAAGGACGAAAAAAAAAAGAGAAGGACGAAAAAAAAAAGAGAAGGACGAAAAAAAAAAGAGAAGGACGAAAAAAAAAAGAAGGACGGAAAAAAAAAGAGAAGGACGAAAAAAAAAAGAAGGACGGAAAAAAAAGAGAAGGACGGAAAAAAAGAGGAGGACGGAAAAAAAGAGGAGGACGGAAAAAAAGAGAATGACAGAAAAGAGAAAGAAACAAAATAAGGAGAGCGAGGGGAAACTTAAATGGAGAGAGAGAGAGGGGGTGGAAATGGAGAGAAAGACAAAGGAGGTAGAAGTGACAATAAACAAGAAAAATATAATGAAAAGAAAAAAAGAGAAAAGCAAAAATTCAAGTAGTTATTGTTTTTTGCACGAGAATTTAAAAACGGTTCCAATAGTATTCATACTTTTCACAATTCAAAATGGAAAAAGTAAATTTAAGCAAAAATTGTCATTCATTAATGACAATCCCCCCTCCTCATCCCCCTCCTAAAAAAAGTTTTAAAAATGATTAACGACTCTATACCAGAAATCAACGTCTATTCGTTTAGGAATGAAGTTGGGTATAAAATAAATCTTTGAGAACTTTTTTTTTTTTTTTTAACTAAAAGATACGAATATGGCTTGTTGGGTTGAATAAATCCAGAATCGAAGAAACGGTTTAATTCTAAAGAATCAAATAATTTGATCGTGGTTAGGAGAGAAAAGAATGGAACAATCGATGTCTTTGGTTACTGGAAGAAAAAGTTATGATTGAATTCTCAAAAGTCGACGACCGACAATCGTTTTGTGTATTGCAACGTTATTATTTATCAATGGAAGGAACGCGGAAGCAGCAGATGGGGATAGGGAAGGCCTGTGACACTGACACAGGAGGTCGGCATCGATAGTGTTGTAATTGACCTTTGGGTCTAACCAAACATTCAGGTGCTTGGCCTGGGTCAGTGAGAAATTCGAACAGAAGACAGCAGTGAGGGGTGGAGGGAAAGAGAGGTAGTAGAGGAGTTGAACGTGAGGAGGAGGAGGAGGAGGAGGAGGAGGAGGTGCAAACGTAGACTGTGCCGATGATTCATAAGAAACAAACATACAATGTCACTGGCCATTGTCGTCATCACTGTCGTATTTACATGGCCTGGTGCCTTCCTTCTTTCAGAAATGTCTACCCACCTGCCCAGCAACGCAGCCCCCCCCCTCCTTTTTGACCCAGACTCTACACCAACCTTGTCCAGCAAGTCTCCTCCGATCTGATCACTGAACCTGGTTCATAAAACATACAAAGCTGATAAAGCAGAATCGCTTTTGTCATGAGTTACAAAAGCTAAATTATTTTATGTTTCACGCCATTTTTAGAAGTGTATCTTTTAAATACCAATGATTATTGTTGCAAACAGAATTTAACCCACCAACCTCCAACCGTCGCTTGCATAGAAAACACTTCACCTGACCACCACCATCACCAGCAGGATTAGCCCAGACATAAGTATTTGCCAAGCAAAGATTGAAACTTTAAAATCAGTAAAAGATCTCAAGAATGAAACGGTGGACAGTTTGAAGAAAAAGAAATACAGATTTATGATTAACACGAGATGCCTTAAGTTTGAAAACTTTTTTGTGCAGTCATTTAAATTTGTCACAGACTCTTGAAACTTCAATATGTTATTGCTATATATCGTATGAGATGACCGATTCATTTTTATGATTTCAGGTTCAAATGAACAGCTACAGCAAGAATTGGAATACACTCTACTAAAGCCTGATTGTTACAGCTGGTGAATTTCAACAATGTAATCTGAACGTGGGGACACTTTAGAAGAACGATATGCAATAAAATTCTGTTTTAAACTTGGAGAAATGCCACAGAAACGTGTAGAATGCTTCAGACTGCTTTTGGACCATCTTGCATGAATCAATCATCAGTTTTTGAGCGGCATAAGAGATTAAAGGAAGGCAAGAGTGTGAGGGATGGTGAGAGTTGTGGGAAGAGTAAGGAAGTCAGAACACCAGAGCTGAGTGGCCAAATAAAGAATTTCATTGATAAAAACCGTTGTGTGTCTATAGAGACAATAAATGCACAGTTTGATGTCAGTGTGGGAACTGTACACACAATTATTCACGAGAAACTAAAGATGGAGAAGATTTGCGCAGTTTGTCCCAAGGATGCTCAGAGAAGATCAGAAAGAAAGACGTTGTCATGACAACAGGAAGGTGGTCGAGCTGATCAATTCAGATCCCGTAGTTCTTGATGCTCTGGTGACCTGCGATGAAAGCTGGACCTACTGTCATGATCCAGAGACCAAGAGACAGAGTTCTCAGTAGAAATATGCGGGCTCTCCCAGACTCAAGAAGGTCAGACAGAGCAAACCTACCTAGAAACTTATGATTTCTTTTTTTGATAGTACAGGAATGATTTACATGCACTGGGTCCCCACTGGATAGAAAGTCAACAACGATTACTATGTTGAGGTTTTAAAGAAGTTCAAGAAGAGATCCGGCTCAAGAAGCCAGCACTCTTCAATGTGGGTCTGTGGCATTTCCACCAGGACAATGCACCAGTCTACAACTCCATTCTTGTCACAGACTGTTTGATCAAGATGAGCATCCAGACAGTTCGTCACCTTCCCTATAGTCCACACCTTGCTTCTTGTGACTTTTGGTTATTCCCTAAACTAAGCTCAGCTTTTGGTTATTCCTTAAGCTCAAGGAAAACCTTAGCGGCTGTCGTTATGAGACAATTGAGGAGATGAAAGAGGCTGTGATGAGGATCATTGACATGCGAACACAAGAGGACTTCCATGGGACCTTCCAGAAGTTGTTGGAACGGTACAACAAGTGCATTGCAGCCGAAGGAGATTACTTCAAAGGGAACTAGAGTTTCATGTACATACTATTAATAAAAGTTCCCATCCAAAAGAAAATCTGGAAACTTATTGAAGACACTTTGTATCAAATAATTTATTTCTGTTTTGAAGAAAAAATATGAATTTTATCTTTAATAGAAAAAAATCTTTCTGTATTAAATCCTTTATGAATATTAATTGGAATGTTTGAATAATTTTGAATCTTTTTTAAAAATGTAATCATCTTCGTCAATTTAATGGCTGTTTTACATGCAGGCATGTGTTGGACAGCTTTTAAAAAGTCACTTTCAAACTAACCTATCTATGGCCAAATGTTTAATCCTCTTTCTTTCAAGTTCATCCTTATCACTTCATTATATTTCCTCCACTTTCTTCTACCAACTGACACCACTACCTCAAATGTTTTACATTTAATCCAAGAACTTTTATCCATTCTTTCAATGTGACTATACTATCAAAATCTCCTGTTCTGCACACATCTTTCTTTACCGTCCAGATTTAATCTTCCTCGGGGTTCATCAGATCTAAGCCTATCTTTAAGATTCACATTATGCATTCATTATGTCATTCTCATTATTTCTTTCCATGCAACGCATATCTCTAACCCTCATTGGCCAAGTTTTTAATTAAAAAAAAAAAACGTTTGTTTTTAAGATGCATTTTATTCAATCTTCACATGTAGTTACATAAATGTTCTTCCAAAAAAAGTAAATAAATAATAATAACAATAATAATAAAAATAAAAAATAATATAAATAATAATTATAATAATAAAAATAATAGTTATAATAATAATAATAATAATAAATAAATAATAATATAAATAATAATAATAATAAAAATAATAAATAATATAAATAATAATAAAAATAATAAAAAATAATAATTATAATAATAATCATAATAATTATAATAATAATAATAAAAATAATAAAGCTCTTCACAGAGTTGATGCATTGAAAGGATAAAAACGGAAACAAAATAATTCTACGGATTCTTAAAAAAAAAAAACATTTTGCTGCCCATGATGATTTTTTTTTTTTTTTTGTACTAGTGAGTCACTACTAGGGTTATGACAACAGAATATTCTTTTAATTGTTTTGACTCTCGAGTATATATCCGACACATTAAATCAATCGAGAATCACTTCACTATCTAAAAACATACAAGATATTAACTGATATATTCCACTCGAGAATAAAGTTTAATAAAAGTTTGTCAGGAGGACAGCGAGACAAATATGTTGAAGATTTAGGACGATGGTTGAAATTGAGAAGAATTTGATTAAGAATTTATTAATATTATACTTGAAAAACAACCATGGTGTAGTCAGTTGGGAAGCAGCCCATGATATTGCATTCTAGAGATGGGTAGACCTTGGAAAGAAACTCTGCTCATGGGAGTTCCGATTAGTTCCAGGCACACAAAAGATAGGAATATTCTTTAGTGGTTATAAAAAGAAGAGTTTTTGCTGTGAATGTTTTGCAGCGAGAAAACAGGAATTTGAGTTCATTAAAGCAACTACCATGAAAATAATGATAAAGTAAAACCTAGCAATGTCTCTTCTGCAAGAAATAAGTTGTAGAAAAAAAAGACTTTCTCCACTAGATTTCAAAGTCAATTTTGTGATTTGTCAATGCAAAAAAACAGGAAGTCTGCATCGCAAACTTCTGATATCTAAAACTTTCATTCATATTATTTGGATTCTTTGGACTACTGTTCTTATCTTGAATGTGATTTGCATGACGTTTCGGTGAATATAACCCGACATTCTTCAGATATATCTTGTCGAATGCATGAATCTTTTTTGTCAAACTCTGGAAACTGCACAAAATTTCAAACACAACCCTTTTATTTAATCGATGTTGGCAAGATGTTCTTGTTTTGTTAACCATGACTGGGAAAAAGTCCTAAATAATTTGCAATTGTATTTTGAGTGTCGCCTGTGTTGAGGATCGAACCTTCAACCTCTAGAAGTGTGTTATTACCAAGTACTTTATCCACTACGCCACATAATGTTTTAAAACTTTTATTGTAAAACCATTGGCATGAGAAATGAAGAATTTATTGAATTTCCTAATATTCATGTTTGTTTGTTGAATGGTATTCACCCTATGCAGGTTGAGCTGGCTTCTTCCAAAGGAGAAAGTGTCAAGGGAATATTAAATTTACGGGTAGTCTCCAGTTGTATGTTCCAATATTATTCCTAATAATACATGTATATAAAAACAAAACAAAAAAAACATTGACATCATTTATAAGATATTGCTATTTGTGTTGTATAGGCTGGGGACATATTAAAGAGACCCGGAATTCATATTGAGACATTAACGGATATAACGATAGTGATGACGAGGGAGAGAAGACATTTATACAGTTCTGGGATGCTTGGGACTTCATCTATATATTGACTGGAGATGTATACAAGTTCTTAACACAGAGGAGGGGAGATGCATAATCGTGTATGTTCATAATAAGATGTTTAACACATTACCTTTTGAGTGTTAAAAGATGACACATGACAACAATTTTACAAAAACACAATGATGATTCTTTATTCTTTGGACCGGTCGAATGCTGATGACGTCAGGCATTCAAATTTGGGATCTACATAGTTCAATTTTCTTTCTTTAGCTTCCAAAGAACTGCCTCCAACTCAACTGCTCTCGACTCTACTCTTTTGCTGACTCCCCTGATCTGACTAACTCTAGCTCCTATATTGAGAATCCTCCTTCGTCTATGACATCAGAAGTGTGTTTCCAAAACGTGACCAATTCACGTGGCTATACATGTTTTTCCAAACACACTTTTAACAACAAGAGAATCATTAACATAATTCTAACCTATTTTTTAACAATATATTTTTAATTTGTATTGTTCATTCTTTAGCTGACATTTTTAATATTCAGTTTTCTAAAAGAATGAACAATCAATTCTTTTTACGCTATAAACAATATCTAACTATTTTCTAATAGAATTTAACAATAGACTAAAATCTAACATTCCAATTCTTAACCTTGCTTACAAGGTTCGAGTCTCGGCTTATCCTAATCTCATTTTCACCTTATCTAATACTCTTTCTTATTTACATGGAAAGGGGACAACCTTTCCCTGTAACATTTGCATTTTAGAGCATTGTTCTCATTTTGGTTGCTTTTATGGTCACAACATTTTTATCCACTAGATAGGCTAGTGGATAAAAATATTGGTTAAAATATAATCTAGAATTAATTCAACCCAGAGATTCAAAGTTCAATTCCTAGTGAAAAAAATGATCTATCTAAAAGATATGTGGCATGAAAAGCGTTTAGTTCAAAATTAGATTACCAACTAAGAAAAAAAAAAAAAAAAAAAAAAAAGGATGCTTGAAGAAGGTCAGAGAATACAACAGTCGAAACATTATAATAACAACAATATTTATTAGTTGTTTGGTATCTTGGATACAGTTAATCACACAAAAGTAATGATCCACTAAATGATGTAAGAGATAAAGATAGATTTTTGACTGAGATTAGTTCATGAATCATTAATGACTAACACAGAAGTAGTTTTAGGTTCTTTTTTTCAAAATGGCCCAATTAAATGGCCCAATTATGGTGGTCTAGATTAGTCACTAAAATCACTTGGATTGATTTCTTGTTTATTCTTTAAGTTTGGTACATATTAACAGGTGACCCAATTAGCTTAACAGGCAAGAAAATTCTAAGTTTTTCATGATTTTTTTTAATTATTATTAAACTTTCAATCTTTACAAATAGAGTTTTAAAACTTACTAATTTTCATTTTAAACAATTATCTTTATCATCGTCATTATATCCAGAAAGATTTGGTTGCTGTACTCTCTTGCCTTTCTTCAGGAATTTGAATGTGATATTTCATCTAATTCGGTACATTTGCAACTCACCCCGCCTTTTTTTTTGGGGGGGGGGTATTTAATGCTGAAGTATACTACTTGTAAACGTTCCTTTGTAACAAATTCATTTAACAAGTTACTAGTTGATATTTAGAATCTTCAGACCACTGTTCTCACCTGGAGTGTTATTTCCATAATGTTTCGGTTGATATAACCTGCGACCTTCTTTAAGTATATCTTGTCAAACTCGGGAATCTTTCTATGAAACTTTGGAATTTACATAGAATTTCAAATGGAACCCTTTATTTAATCCACGAGACCCGTGGTGCAGTGTTTAGAGTAGTTGGTAAATTTCGGTTGTAAAAGTTTAAAAGTTCAGTTTTCAGGGTAAGTGACGTCCAAAATACATTTCTTAAGACCTCTATCCAGTCATGGCTGATAGAACAAGAATATACTACCCCGTAGATTATATAAAGGGTTATGTTTGAAATTCTGTGCAGATTCCCAAGACTGCCAGAAACATTCCCGAGTTCAACAAGATACATCTACAGAAGGTCGGAGGTTACATCGACCAAAACGTGAAAATAACACTCAAGATGAAGACAGTAATCTGAGAATGCAAATCTGTATAATCAATCCTCATCTTAAAAATTCATAACCGTCACAAGTTGATAGTTGGAAGGAGGAAAAGTAATGAGTTCATACCTTTCCTAAATAAGATGATGAAAGGAAACATGGAATTTGAAATCAATCTAAAAGATCCCTGTCTTAAGTTTGGTGGTCAACGGTTCTCATCAAAACAACTGACGTCAAACGTAATCTATTGAAAAGCAACAAACTTGTTTTAATACCTCATTGTAATAGTTTTCTATTCCAGTAGCTTCTTTCCTGCTGATTGCTTTCCTCCTAATTATAGTCTTAGTCTTTTCAAAGCCAAGGTTAATAGGCATTTTCTGTCTGATAAACGTCTTTCGTTTTTATCAGCTCGACTTACATCAAATTCATGTCATGTCTGATATGATTGATCTCCATAAAAAGTGGTCAAAAATTAAGATTTCGTTTTTACTTGCTTGCTGGATACAAAACAGACAGGTTTGCTCTTATAACCTAACAAAAATTGTCTTTTAGAAAATTTGAACTAGCACACCCAACCCTGTCCCATCACCAACCAGGAAAAAAATTATTTATCTGCAAAATTTATCAGTTTCTTTATTAATTTTAATGCAAAAATTCTTTCATTAGCATGGATTAATTTGGAAAGTCAAAGATGAAAAAAAAAAAAAAAATATATATATATATATATATATATATATATATATATATGGTCCCCCCCAACAAAAGTGTTGTTTAAGTTTAAATTAAAAATGTAAATCTAGTAAGCCAAATCACATTTTTTTAAATCTATACTGACATGCGATGACATCAAAAGTTTGATTTATAAACAAATCGATACTTATTTAAAAAAATATGCATTGAATTGGTTTACTAAACTTAAATTTTGATTTTACACACACACACCATACAGAGGGTGTCCATACATCTTCAGACAATTTTATAAATTCATTAAAATATCTGAAATGTAAATGTGAAATGTATGAAGATAATTATTTTTACATATTAATCAGTTGTTATTAAAGTTTTAATAATATCGCTCTTATTTCAGAAACGAATTAGAAAAATTACACAAGAGATTAGGTGGCAGTTAGACTAAACTTTTGTATTAGGAATATCGCCTGAAGAAGTCTCTAGTTACTTATAATTGGTTAACCGAAGCATGCTCATGAATGTGTAGTGACATATCAATGCCTATGTAAAACAAATAAAATGTATATCTTTTCCGACTTCGGTATTGAGCACTCTTGTATTAATCTTGTTCATTAGTTACTTTACATCTGGAAAAATATTAATCTAGAATTATTATATATATATATATATATATATTATATATATATATATATTTTATATGGTTAAAATTTTATGACAATTGATAAAGAACCTATATTTTCAAACCAATAAAATATGCCCAAATTTGCCTACATTTGTATATATAGTGTCCTGGCAGGCAATTTCAGTTTTGCTGCTTCGGTTGTCTCCCCTATGGCCTTGCCAGGCCACTAATATATAAACGTAGAAACTAAAACCGTGGAAAAAATTAAGAGAGAAAGAAAGAATTTTAAAAAATTCTGAGGGAGAAGGAAAGAGAACAGACGTGAACAAGAAAAGAGAGAGAAACGGAATTAAAATTTAACATGAAAAAAGCTAAAAAGTTGGTCTAACTCTAAGTGAAAAATTATTCTCACCCTCTTTGCCTTTTACCTGGATTAACTTTATTCTGGTTCCATGTGTAACGTACATGAAATTATTGATTGAACTGAAAGCACATAAGTGTTCTCTATTGAAGAGCAAAGATACGAAAGCAACAGGAAATGCGTGGATTAAGCCACAATCACAGCATTTCGTTTCAGATAATAGAACTGTAAAGAAACAACTGTTTGCCAGAAATGTTGGCATCGTGTTGTGGCTGTGATTTCTGCAGCACACTACAATATAATCCCGAATCAAGGCAGAAAGTCACAGGAAACTACCATCTTTACTTGTCTTCCTGAGATTACCATGGTTCTCCAAATTGAAGAACCATGGTCGCCGACGCTGTTAAAACAACAGGGGCGCTACATGTAGCAAAAATGGCACAGTTTCAGGTGAATAATATCCATATTTTTTGATGAGAAAGCACACCGAAAGTTTTTGTTTTTTTGTTAATTCTACTCTAAATAATGATTTGATTGACTTAAAAAAGATTGATAAGAGGAGAGGTACAAATATTCTGATGGAAAGAAAGTTTCTTTTGATTGTCTTACCTTGTCCTGCTGCAAGCGGCGTTTAACAAGCTTTGAACAGCAGACATTGACAGAATGGCGGATATGGCAGGTGTTAAATTCCAGAAAAGACCTACTATCAATTAAAAGGACCTGAAATAAAGGAAAAAGACATGTTAAGAGGAAATCAAAATTTACAGGGGAAAAAAGATTTGTTAACTAAATAGAAAAGAGGGAAAAAACATTTGTAAATTGAATCTATACAAACGTATCATGGATAAATTATGTAATTAGAAAAGGGAGGATGAAATAAATATATATATATATATATATATATATATATATATATATATATATATATATTTTATTACCATTTTATCTGCTTAGTTACACATGTTTCTGTTACCAAATCGTATCAACAATCCAGCAAATTCATCAGACTAAGACTTCTGTTAAAGTCTGGGGAAGTTAATACGATTCGGTAACAGAAACACCTGTAACTAAACAGATAAAACGGTAATAAAATAAAAAATATTTATATATTTGTTCTGCAGTAATATTGAGCACTTTCTTCAGGTTTTTACTAATTACCATTTTTGCTATATATATATATATATATATATATATATATATATATATATATATATATATATATATATATATATCTTGTTTTTAATTCCAAAGGGCGAATGAACTCTTTTTCTGGGTCAACGGCCAACTAGCACCGTGTGTGTGTATATGTGTATTGGGGTGGAGAGGGCTCCCGTAAGCCATGGTGAAGGCAACCTTTCTAGGAGAAGCAAATCTCTCATTTAAAAAACCATAAAGCGGGAGACCAGTACCCACATTAAGCTGGTCTGCAGTTTAATTTGTTGCTGGCTATCTTGCTCTTGCTTGTTGCTGGATCTCAACATTTTGAACCGAGAGAGAGACTTAGCTGTCGTACAAAGCTAAGACTCTGTAACATCATCTTTGTATAGATACTCCCTCGGGCATTTGGGCTCATGGGGTTTAAATGTCTGAGGGAGTGGCACTCGTCTGACAAGACGTTGCAATCATCATATATATATATATATATATATATATATATATATATATATATATATATATATATATAACAGTTAGCATACAATAGATAATTAATTTGAATAGAATAAATTTCTTTTTATATAACATCTTTTTTTAGATTAAAACCAGTTAGAAATATTACATGATTTAAAAACCCATACGAAAATTTGGATATGAACAGCATTATTCTAAAAACTAAGATGGTTACTTAAAGAAACACGCGATGTGAATTCTTCCATATATTTCCTTTCCAACATTATATGATCAAGCTTATTTCTTTCTAAGAAAAATTTCGGTGGGTGGGGTGGGGGGTCTGAATAGTATACGTAAGGAAAAATTCACTATTAACAAAAAAATATTTATTGTTCTATGTAAACGAAACAGGTCTGTAAAATGTATCAGTTTTGATTTGTTGAAAGAATTGATTGTTGCAATAAATAAAACCTTGGATTTTAGAATATAGTAAAATTGTTATTCATTTGTATATGTCCGTTATATTTAACAAGCAGAGATTCTCAACAAAAAGGATTAATATACACAAAGAGTGAAATATAATCGTTCAAGTGGATCTTCCCAAAACATTACAGTACATACATACACACACATGTGTGTGTGTGTGTGTGTGTGTGTGTGTGTGTGTGTGTGTGTGTGTGTGTGTGTGTGTGAAAGACGATGGTAACGTGAACAAAATAGTGGGAGAGAAAAAGAAAAGAGAAGAGAGAGCATGCAAGAGAGAAAGGAAAGAGTGTTAAAAAGAATGTGAGAGAGGGAGAGCGCACAAGAGAAAGCGTGTGTGTGTGAGAGAGAGAGAGAGAAAAGACAGATACAAAAACGCAATAATGAAACTTATAAACAAATAAAGTAGAATAAATTTTAAAGTCTATTTTTGGCGGATGACAAATTGCAAATCAAGTTTCAATTGCAGAAGGTCGAATCAACCATTTAAAGATGATAATGGAGGGGATAGGGTGTCGTGCAATGAAACTGCAGGTGCAAAATTATCCGGCTCAACTGTGCAACAACAATAACTCAATTTAGTAGTAGTGGATAAGAACAAATACACAATGTCACGAAGAAAAGATATTCTAAAAATAGAGTTACAATGATGAAAATTAGTTTTCATTTTCAAATAAATACCATTGTTTTATACATAGAAATAATTATTATTGTTAACCTGTCTTTTCAAAAGATTTGTAAATTTGAAAAATAGAGTTCCTAAACTGAGAAAAATGGTCAAGATTTATAAAAAAAAAAAAAAAAAAAAAAAAAATCACCATTACTTTTAATAAATACATGCTTAATAGAAAAGAAAAACAATTACAATGCGTAGTGAAATGTTTTTGAAGTATAAATAGTAATGAATTAAAACTCAAATGATGCAAAAAAAAAAAAAAAAATCATGAAATATCCTTTACAATCTCCTTAGTGTCTATTATAATCCTCGTCAGAACCTACTATACACTCCTGTTCCAGAAAAAGGCCTGCAATGATATTACCCAAAACTGTTTCATCACCGATTTCACTTGAATTGAAAGAGAGACACTTTTCCAATCAGGATTCTGAGACCGTGGAATATGTAGTAAATACCCCAATAATACAGTAAAGATGAAACTGGGCTAATGCGTCTTCTGTATAAAGTTCCAACACCCTTTCCCTACTTGGCAATTGAAGCAAGTTTATTTTATTTTCAAATCAATGTATTTGCACTGAATTGAATTAAAAAAAAATATTCATACGTGGCCTTAACGTGTCACATATGAACTGGTAGTATATACTAGAAAAATATCTCCACCAAAATAAATTAAATTAATTCCCTGGGCAGAATAGTTTTGTATCACTTTATAATAATTTTATTTTGAATAAAATCAAGATACGAAACTTCACATCTTATTCCATTTTTTAATCAAAATTAATTACACTATTTTCATTTTAGCAAGTGTCTAAAATTTAAGGCTTAAGGGACCTTAAGAAATTGAAAAATCAGAGAATCTTGTTTAGTTGGTGTCCAAGGTTTATGGAGAAAATTCAATGCAAACCTGAAATATTTATATTTTTAAACCGGGAGATGGTCTCCCTTTTTTCCTGCTAAAGACCTTTAAATTATTCCAAAGGAATATTTATGAACAGATGTCTAATACCTATACCTCTAACATTTCACAAAGATCGGAGGTATCTGAATTTTCACAAAAAATTTTTTGTACCTTTTGCATTTAACTACATTAACCTAAATATAGCCCAGGCTACCACTCCTTACGCCCAACAGTTGTGTTCCAAAATTCATAATGATCAGTTAATTAGTTTTGGAATGAATTCTATACAAACATATAATCATACCCAACTTTATATATAGATCTTTAGAGAGTTAAGCCTGAGTAGCCTTGAACTAGTTATTTGATGATAAAAAACCACTCAATCATAATAGTGTGCAGTTGAGTCATGCTACCAATAAAGACATCAACAGATCTGATACAAATGTCCGTTTTTGTGAACTGACAGTTGCTGTAAATGGTTTTAAGATTTTAAAGTCAATCTTTGTCTCATAAAAAGACAAACAAAAGTGCAAGAATGTCTTGTTATGGGACTAATTCTTCCAAACATTATAATACAGAAAAATGGACACAATAAAACATTCTTGGTTTATGAATAGGTTTTTTAAACGGTCGAAAAACGTTTTCTCATTAGTCATTAAAAAAAAAAAAAAAAACAAGTGAAGCATGCATGGTCCCCTGTGTGCAAAGTGAACGAGGCGTAAAATGACTAAGTTCAGCATTTACCCGCCCCCCCCCCTCATTTAGCCTTAAAATTCTCCAGGGGAAGTCAAATACTGGTGGAAATGAACAAACGGTGCAGTTTTAGGCCTTAACATATGTAAATTTGAGTTCTGCACCATGCAAAAAAAGAAATTACTAAGTCCATCATTTCCCCCCACCCCTGCCATTTAACTCCATATATTCCCAAGGCCTTAACATATTTAAATTTGAGTTCAGCACCATGCAAAACTGCTAAATAGACAATTAAAAAAAAAATGTTGGACAAATATGGTAAAATAGTCCCAAAAATGGAGTGTTTTTATGAGTCCTAAAAGAGCCCCTGAGGCACACCCAAGAGTTATCGCAAAGTATAGACAAACAAAATTATATAGAAATCGGTTAATTACAACTTTTCAGAAAGTTTTATAAAAATCCAAGGCATCAAATTTTTTTTAATAAGCACAAAAGTGTCAGTTTTAGCCATTTTAACCAGAAAGACACTCCTAGGGGAGCAACCAGAGTTTTCCCGAAAAATCTCTTCTGTTACTTTTTTTTACTCGTATCGTGTTTAACGTTTGTGCAAAATTTTTTTAAATTCCAAGGTGTAGTTATTGAGAAAAGTGCGGACAGACGAACAGACGGACAGACGAACAGATGAGGGTGAACTTACAGGTTCACCCTCATTTTGTCGGGGGATTAGAAATTATTGTAAAACTATTATTTTTTTTTTAATTTCACAAAAACTTTAATAATTTTCAGGAAAATTGTTTTTGAAATTGAACATTTTATTATTCTATAAAATTTCTGAACTCGAAAGAAATAAACTTTTCATTTTTATCACCCCCTTTCACACATGCACACACACACATTATATATATATACTGGCAGGGAGACTCGACGTTGTCCAGGATTGAATGAGGATCAACAAGTGTTCCACCCTACAATACTTTAATTGTCATCTAAATCGGTGAAATCGACCATATTTTAATCAAATTGATTGTCTGCTCTAGTTAGGGACCCCCCTCCACAGTGTATTAGAAGTGTAAGTCATTTTGAGTTTCAGAACAGTTTCAGATGGTTCGCTGTTACACACAAGTCCTGAGAGGTGACTTGTTTGTAGTAGACAGTTCCACAGAACAAAATATTCTTACCGTGTCGAGACGGAAAAGAACATGTGAAATTACTCCAGAAAAGGTTTAATATTTATGAAGCAATTCTGGTTTCTGATTGGTTGGTAACAGAACGTGAATTAATTTGATTCGTCAGTTCTTAGCAGCATCGTTTATAAATAGAATCGTCCGACTGTGTGGTATCATACCGCATTAAAACCTTGTTTTTGATGGGATGTGTCTCCTAGTGGCTTCGGCTGCATGGAGACAGGGTAGTACATGTCAAGGATTCGTCACTTGACACTCAGCCCAAAAGGTGAGGGGCTGGGAACCGGCCCAGCACCTGTTGGACTGAGGTACACCGCCTGGGTAATACCTAGGAGGTCCACCCTCCCAGGCCTTGCCACCGGGCTTTCCGGTGGGGCAAGTTTATTGCTTGCTGCCTGAGGCGCCCCAACCGGGGAATGCCGACGGGGTTACTCAGGCAATTTTTAAAATTGCAGGAGTGCCCCTCCTTTAGGGGAGCCTGCGGGTATCCCACTTTCCAGGCCTTGTGCCAAATATTGCCGATGTGGGCGGCAATTAAATATATACCCCATTAAAAACACCAAAATATTGCAACAACATGTCTCCCTGATTTAGTCTATAATGCATTGTAGTCTACATTGCACTGTAGAGAATTTACTGTGGATTTTATAAAATTTTCTGTAAATAAGATCTTCACTTAAAATTTTAAACGCAAAAGTCAAGTATCAGGGTTCAATATTCATTTCGAATGCGCCGCTGTCTTATCAAAGAACTAACTGTTGATTTTTATGAAATTATTCGAATTAAATGTACAAATTTATCATGATTTAATTGTACTCAAAAAAGAAACATTCATTTCAAACATTCCACTCATATAAAAGAACCTACTGTTGATTTTATAGGCTGGACCTTTCTGCTTGTGCGGTGATAAAACTTCTCAAATGCACTTGTGAGGTTAGGTTGTGTAAAAGTGTTACCTTTGGTTAAAACCCTAACTTCCTTCTTTAATCGGATTTTTATCGATTTTCGATACATATCAGACACCGTTTTCACCTGAAATGCGTTAGCTTAAAAGACACTAATATGAACAAGCTGCAAATTAGTTGTTTTTTTTGTTTGTTTTTTTTTTTGTTTTTTTAAAGCAAGATTTAAATAGTGCGTGCGTATGTGTGACCATGGTTATCTATAGAGATTAAGAGAGCTTTGAGTCATATCAGAGGTGAAATGAGCCAACAGTTATAAACATTAATTAAAGGTTTATTGTATGCTTAATTGATGATGACGATGGTGGCGATGATAATGATGGTGGTGGTGGTCTGTTGAATTGCCAAACAATGACTAAGTCTGATAAATTTGTACTAACTGTCCCGAAAGAAAAAGAAAACGTCCAAAAGAAATTGAGTTTGTGTGATTAAGAAAGCAATAACAAATTTATATGAAAAAGACTGACGTGCTAAACAAACCTTGTGTCCATAGTGAGAATGTGTTAATGCCTAGTAATGCACAGAAAAGAAATGTGAATTTGAAAGTTAATAAGTAAATAAATAAAAAAAGACGATATGAGCTTATATATATATATATATATATATATATATATATATATATATATATAATACATATATAATTTTGTTTAAGCTGGGGATGGGGCATCCTATTAGATGCCACACATTCATCTGCTACTTCATACATTCCAACCAAAACATTTGTTAAAGATTCTAACTGCCCCTTTAAGTACAATTATTTGAATCTCTCTTGCACTTAGTTTACCGGGTATATTCTTTTTCATAAGTCGTATAATTACTAGAATGATGAAGATCTTTTTAAGATTCCAGTTTTTTGTTATGTCGTTATCTATTTTATATACGAGAAGTTGTTTATTGAAATGATTTTGAGAGGAGGAGAAGACAGAGGACGCACCATTGAACTGGAGGAAGGACCGGAAGTCACCCCAAAGTTAGAAAATAAAGAACACGTATGAAAATGCATCTGGTAGGTAAAAATTTGAACGACTATAAAAGTGAATGTATTGATGAAAATTTATAGAAAAAAGGTGAGCAAAAAGTGCGAGAGACAAAGTTGCCTCTGGGGTGTTGTTTAGTGGTTTTCACTATTCAACGAAACACATAAGGCATACTATAAAGAAAAATTCAAACGTTTGTATAAAAATGTCAAAATATATAAAAACTTATGGAGTGTGAATTAACTCAATCTTGGTTTGAAATGATAATATATATTTCAAGATTCTTTGAGGGGTACAAAATTTATATAATGCAATCATGAAAGGTAGAAGAAACAAAAAACACGAATGGGAATCGAAATTATGTACAGATAAAAATAACGTTGCGTTGGGTCTCCAACCCCCACACATAACGTAATGCAACGTTATTTTTATCTGTACATAATTTCGATTCCCATTCGTGTTTTTTTTTTCACTCAAATCCCTCGATACAGCTTTGATAAAACGAGGGCGAAACCGGTCAGCTGACTCCCCCATTTTTTTTTTTTTTGCTCCTTTTATTCTATTCACCCCGTTAACTTTATTTTAACATTTTAATCATGAATTTTCGTCTACCTTTCATGATTGCATTTATATATATATATATATATATATATATATATATATATATATATATATATATATATATATATATACTAGCAAAAGTACCCGCCGTTGACTGGGTTCAAAAACAGCCTACAGAAAATGGACTCTGATTTATGAAAGTATGATAGGTTATGAAAAGGAAGGGTTGTAAAGAGATAGTTTCGAATTTGAGGGTATCAAAACCAAAGCAAAATATAATGAAAGTAAAAATAAAATAGAAAACCCCCATAATTTATTATACCATACATGTTCACACTGAAACACTTATCACAATATTATGTGGATCTATATTAAAAAAACTTGTTAAAGTTTGTGACATATTTCCATTCTATGGAGGTCAGGCGCGAACGAACACCCCATAATTTTATTATACCATATTTCTTCAAACTGAAACATAATTACAAAAGTATACTTACGCAGATATATATGAAAAGTCTTTATTAAAGTTTGTGCCTATTTCCATTCTATGGAGGTCAGGCGCGAATGCAGACCCCACAATTTTATCATACCATCCCTATTTAAGTTGAAACATACTTATCAAAGTATTCTTATGTACATCTATATCAAAAACACTTGTAAACGTCTTTTTTTTATTTTTTTATTTCCATACTTTGTGGACCAGGTGCGAACGCAAACCCCACAATTTTAATGAACCACCGTTCTGACAGATCAAACATATCCATCCCTGTGTCTCGATACATCTTCTATCATTATATGTAATCAGTTTTTTTAAAATAGTCAACCATATAGGAGCCTATTCGTGACCAGACACACACACACAGACATTCAGCTTTATATCATAGATATCACTCAAAAATATTCCAAAACAGCTGCTTTTCAGATGGTCAAATACACTATTTATACATATATGAATACACTCATAATCTCTACTTTTAGCGAACAAGCAATTAGACCTACCTAAACACCATCTTTATATTTTCTTTGTTTTTTTAATTTTTAATAGCCTTTTGTATTTAGTAATTGCCCCCCTTTTCGTATTTCTACTTTTTAAATATTTCAACCGATTACCTATTTTAATATTAATTTAATCTTTTTTAAGTTTCTTTTTTATTTTAATAATTATTTTTCTTTCCGAAATACTAATCCACCCAATCAAATTCTAGTTTCTACTTATATGCTCGATTATTTCTTCCACAATCTATTTTATATTTTGTTGTCTTGATTTTTGTGAATACATACATATATATATATATATAAGAGCTCTGTTCTTATTGTTGAGCACTTTCTGCTGAAATGAAATAAATTGGTCACTTAAGCCTACGTGTGCAGATCATGAAGTTAAAATCACATGATCACTCTTGGCCTTGTTGGATGACATTTATGATTTAGAAATGTTAATTTCAACTATATACTCGCAGCGGTTAATGTTGGCCGAGCAGTGTGTTCCTTGCTAATGGAGTCGGAGATGGCTTTGTGACTGGATTCAAATCTTTTGACAGACGATAATTGTCACTCCCTGTACTGATGATTGCCAAAAGGATGAAACACTAATGTCTGTATTAAAAATAATTATAAGTAATAAATATTTATATATGAAGAGATACAAATGAAAAGAGAGAGAGAGAGCAAAAGTGTCCGTGAAAAAGAGAGCCAGTTTGCACAAATTTGAATATCTACATATTTATGAGAATTTTGCGTTTATAAAATAGGAGACGAGGAAAGGTGATTTAAAAGCTCCAATCCATAAACATATTTATTTAAAAATACACAAAAACTGCCATTTTATTGACATGTTTGAATAAACTCCTGCTGCGTAAAAGGTGGACATTAGTAACCATACTTATCTCTTAATTGACCAAAGCAACAAGAAGTAGACTAAATGACCTCCACATTACACATCATATTTTGATTAGGCCGGAAATGAAAATGCTATCAAATTTCATAACAATTATGTTCAATTACTAAAACTACACACACGTCTGCAAGATTCCAATACTCTCCAATTTAAATTAATCTGCAGTATTACCTCTGCCAAACCTGCTATTATTGGAAATCTATATCTATGAGAGAGTTGTGTTTATGGGTTATCACAATTTTTATTTCTATTTTTTTTTTTACTTGTGCTTTTTATTTTTTGAATTCTTTGAGATGAAGCTGAATAATTTGTACATTCCTTTTTTTACTTGTGAGTCAAGGCCTGAAGGCCACTCGAGGATAACGGTTAATGAATGTAAGGTGTAAATTGGGTAAAATTTGATTATTTATGGGGACAGCTCAACAAGAATTTGTTTACATTGGATTTGAAGGCAACTATGTTGTATTCAACCAGGAAGCAGGCCAGAAGAACAATGTTCCACAGACGGGTAGTTCTGTGAAAGAAGCTTTGTTCATGGAATTTGCATTTGGATTTTAGGCACAGATAGAAAGTGGGGGGGAAATCGTATATAGTGGTTGTAGCTAGTCGAGTTTTTGTGAAGGTTTAGCAAGGGGGACTGTTATTCTCATTTTCATAGTTGTTGTTGTAGTTTCACCACAGTTCAGCCAACTCACCCTCTGGCCTTCTTCAGGTGATTAACGCAACGGAATAGGAATGCTCAATTATCTGAAGAACACCAAAGGAGGATTTACCTGAAACGTGGTGAAACAACAACAACTGTTAAGATAACAGTCGGCAGAAAGAACATATCACAAAACTATTACGGAAACTGATAAATAATGTGACAGTATTGAAATGACTTGAATAATTTTCAATCATGCATATTTATTTCCGAACATAGTGTGTCGCACAAAATGGTAGATGCATGAGTTTTCCAAATATTTTCAAGAAAATTTCTCTTCATCAGGAGTGCAGAGAGCATCCGTAGACAGCTCTCAAACCTTGTTACATTCTGTGTTTGTGTCGGTGCCGGATGTGCGATAGATTCGTGTTAGTTTTACAGTAGAATCAGCTGAGTCAATTTACGGAATAAGGTTTTGAATTCGATAAGTTTTAGGTGTTGCCTAAATTTAATATAGATTTTATTTATTTTTAGTTTTTTAGTTTTCTATTTATTCTCTTCATTTTTTTTTTAATTTATTTTAATTTTTAATGAAAATTATTGACATCTCTTCAATATTGTCATCGTTAATTATTTTACAACAAACTATTTCCACAACTACATTGTTATAGGCCTCAAAGCAACCCTTTCACATTTTGCACAATGTAACAAGTAAACTACAAAATCCTCCTTACATAACAGTTCAGCCCGGCTTTACTCAGGCCTTATGTACTGTTCATAACTTTATGTGCATATGTGTGTATATATATATATATATATATTTAAAAGTTTGACTAATGTCCAGGTAACCTACATCTAAAATTTCAAGTGTTTAGACCCAAAATTGGCGGAGGAGTTTGGTAGAATCTGCAAAGGACAATTCTTTCAACTTTGACCTCTTGGCAACCAAATTTTACCCAAAAACCGATTCTTAGCTGAATAGTTTGCTAGAGACCGCAAAGATCAAATCTTTTGAACTTTGACCTCTTGGCAGCCAAATTTCCAGCCAAAAAACGATTAAAAAGCTTTCCCTATATCTGAATACACTATGTAAAATTTCAAATGTTTAGACCAACATTTGACCGAGTAATTTGGTAGAGACTGCAGAAGTCAATTTTTTTAAACTTTGATCTCAGTTTTGACCCTTTAGCATTTATTTTTTGGGGCTTAAATCAATTGATCCATGTTCAAGTAATCTGCATCTAAAATTTCAAGTGTTTAGACCCAAAATTGGCAGAGGAGTTTGGTAGAGTTTTCAAAGGTCAAATCGTTGAACTTTGACAGCCTTATTTCTTGCCGAAAACCGATTAAAAAGATTTTTGCAAATCTCAATTCCCCTTATGTCAAATCTCGAGTCTGTAGACTGAAAATTGACAGAGTAGTTTGGTAGGGAAATGTACACATACAGACACAAAATTTCACTTTTATAGATATAAGAAAGTTTGCCGGGTTGTTCTCTAGGGAAATACAACTGTATGTGGTGAGAAAAAAGTCACCATAGTAATTAATGTGTATTTTTGGTGGGGAGGGAGGGTTAGGAAAAAAAAACAAAATTAACATGTCATTTTTGTGTATTAAGCAAATTTATGCATTACTAACTGGTGTTGCCCGTGGGGAAACATTGCTGGAGAACTTTGGAGTTTTCACTTTTTTTATTTTTTTAAATAAATAAAAATTTGATTAAAACAACAAAATTATTAAGTCAGTGTATTAGAGCAAGTATTAATGTGATCGCAAGGTTAGAAATAGATGGAGTTCAGGGAAACTCTCTTATTACTGACTAGCAGAGTGTTACCATCGGGTCGACCAAGAGAAAAGTCTATCAGACATCAGTGTAGGCAGTGTGATTATGTATGGAAGTGAAACCGTGCGTTTTGAGGATGTGCTGCGTGAGATAAGAATGATGCAATGGGTGTGTAATGTGGATCTCAAAGGCGCGCTTAGATCTGATGACCTTGGAGCTAGATTAAACTTGGACAGTATAGAGAAATGTGTGCAGGACAGGAGACTTTGATGGTATGGTCATGTTGAAAGATAAATGAGTTCTGAGTTAATAGATGCAGAATATTTATGGTAACGGATCCAGAGAGAAAAAAAAGAAAGTCAAGTAAAACAGGGAAAAAAGCGATAAAAATGGACTTTGTTTTTTACTTGGGGAGTCACCACTTATCAAGGCCCGAAGGCTACTCGAGAATAATGGTTAATGAATGTAAGGTCCTAGTTTAGTAATCGTTCATAATGCAAATTGGGAAGAACTTGATTATTTATTGGGACGGCTCAACAAGAACTTGTTTACATTCGACTTGAAAGCTACCATTTTGTATTTAACTGAGAAGTAAGCCAGCAGAACAGTGTTCCACAGACGCGCAGTTCTGAGAAATAAACTTTGTTCAGGGAATCTATGTTTAGATTTAGACACTGATAGAAAGTGGGGGAAATCATATACAGTGGTTGCAGCTAGTAGAGTATTTTTTTGTGAGAGTTTGGCAAGGAGATACCATAAATTGGAGTTCAGTTGAGCATTTGCTATGAAAATAACGACAGAGCAGAGACAGACTCGCAATGTCTCTTCTCTGGGCAAGCGGTTGTAGAGAAGAAAAAAGGGCATCACCATGAATTAAGTTAGAATCAATTCCCACTTCTATCACGTTATATTCATTTATTTACAACTGAACGAATTAGTTCAACCAGGTCATAAAGGGTTAAAATAAATAAGTTAATATATTGTTGAGCCCCGCCCCCCTAGGTAACACACAGTAACTCTTTCAGAAATCTGTTAACATTGTTCATACTTACTTATTATCCTTTAATCTCTACATGATCAACTGCTCAGTTCAATGGAGGTTATTTCACACTCCAGAACACAGGTTTTCTCATATCTTATATCTGAAATAGAGTGTAATTTCCCCGGTACCATTGATAGGTATAGCTTTCTAACGATTAGCTACATATATAAACCTGCTTCTGCATCGATTTAGGAGAATTATTAATGTGCATGTTTTCACAAACTATAGGTTTGTTTAGCTCAATTTTATCAGTTTTACATTTAGTCCTACCTGATATATATGACATAATCACGTTGACACGCAAGTTCCTGTTAAATCACCAATGTTAAGCAATGTGAAGCCTGGTCAGTACTAAAATGGGTGATGATTTGGTAATATTAGATGCTGTATGTGCTATGAAGCCTGGATAGGGATGGGTGCCACCAGACTACTCTTGTTCAAAACACGCTGCATGAAATAATGCAGCGGTCCCATGACCCCTCTCTGAGGGTTAAGGGACTCATCTGTCATCATCATCCATCCCTGCTTGATTCTTTGTCTTACAATAATCGCCTTTACAGGAAATCTGAGGAATTGTCATTCTCACACTCATATCTACTACGACTGTCATACACTGAAAAGACTTTTTATAAGACACATATGCTGGCAACAGAGTTACTTCATATTTTTATCTTACTATTGTATTAAGTTGTCCAGAAGGTCTTTAGCATTTTAAAGTACAGGTTTCTGAAGGTTCTTAACAAGCCTATAAACTGTTTATTTAAATCATACTTTTTTCTCTTCAAAAAAGGATAAACTGCTGCTAAAACTTTCAAAGTGTACGGTGACAATGCTATTGGAGAACCAAGTGTTTGGAATTAGTTTGAAAATTCTTGAAGATGACTCTCGCAGTAAATGACCCTCAAAATTTGATATTGACAGTTTGAAGACAAAATTGAAGAAAATCCAAATATCACAACTAGAACACTTGTGCAAAAGTTGGAAGTTTCAAAAAGTACAGATCATGACCATTTTCATTGAATAATTATTGCAAGGAAAAGAGAACTTATTTCTATTCTCTTTGTGTGTCTAAAAAATACTTGGAACTTTCTAGACCATCAAATATGTTAGATACTCTACACTTTCAACCTAAACAAGAGACACTCTTTCCACATATACTTTAAAAACAATTTTTTGTCTACTTCAAAAAACACTTTTCATAATAAATATTTAATCCATGGAAGTAACTCGTTCTTGTTCATCAGCCATGACCGAGTAAAAGTCATAAGCAACTTGTAATTTTATTCTTAGTATACCTTGTACAAAAGATCAAACTTCCAAAAAACTGTCATTTAGAACTGATTATTACTGACCAATTTTATCCGTGGCGCTCATCTGTTACTCAAGATTTCTACCAGATCATAGCTGATGAAACAAGAATAAGCCACTCCATAGATTAAATAAGGGTTCCATTTGAAATTCCATACAGATCAACAATACCTTTTTTGTTGTTGTTTCACCCCAAACAAGGCACAGAGTCACTTAGTCATGAGAGGCCACTATTTGGGACCAGATTTGCATGAATACTATTTAGGGAGTTGGGCAGCAAGATGTCTGTTTGCATTACACTTGAATTTCTGCATGTCAGTACAGTCAGGGAAGCAGGGCCACGGGAGGGAATTCCAGAGTGCAGCAGTCCGAGGGAAAAAGCTATTCGAGTAGAAGGCCTCTAGCGATCTCTACACTGTAAGGGTGTGATTTTGCTGCTTGTCAGGTTTGTCAAGGGTATTGTCATCAAGGGGGTACTAGTGCTTGGAGTTCATCAGAGAACTTGCCATTGAAATACTTGTAAAACAGGCACAAGGATGCCACGTTTCGGAGATGAGACATAGGTTGGAGTTTAGTTGATAGCTCAGGACTTATTAGGTTGCAAGAGTGACAGATGCACCAGCCCGATGAGGCAACAATGCTTCACGCATGGCTTTGTAGAGATACAGGATCCTCTCAGGTGTGAGTAGCCTTTTAGGACAGTAGAGAGAACTCATCTTCCTCACAACAGCCCTGAAAAGCATTGATGGTTGCATACGTCGAAACATTCTGAAAATTGCACTCAAAATGAGAACAATAGTAAAAATAATCCCAATTATCAATCCTCATCTAAAAAATTCTGAAACATAAAAAAATTTGACAAAGCTATTATTATTTATGAATGCAAATAGTCGAGGTAGAGAAGAAAACAAAACGAATCAAACAAAACTAAGTTGAAAATTATCAGATGAAATAAGTACACAAACTACACAAAGCGGAATAACCATTTCATTGGCATTCCAACATGGAAGCAAGAGTATCCGTGTTAGTCAACAACTAAACATTCTGAAAACGTGGCGTACTGCATGATATTGACAAGAGTACACCGGGTAAAATATGCGTATTCAGTCCGAACAAGCCGTCTAACTTATATAAATGTTTACATTCTACGCTCTTTAATTCTATCAATTTGCCTCTCATGCAATACTTGATACGTCTAGTGCTGCACATTAGATTGGCCTTGTGCCATAATAGACTGGTCTGCTTTGTTTTATAGCACATCCATCATCTATCGGTTATTTGATATTGAATAAAGTTATCAAATAAAATCATATAGATAAGATAATTATTTTATACTCTTAGAAAACATTACTTTTTAACATTGGTGATCTTTGTTCTCAATACGAATGGCCTTCAGCCATCGCTATTTGAAGAGAAAAATAAAAAAGGAGAAATAAGGTTTTAATTTTTTAAAGAATATGATTGAATAATATGGTTAGGATAAACTTATAAATACTAGGGAATGATGTGACCAACTTAATAATTCGATTACACTACAACATCTCATCTAACTGAAGTAAGAGACAAAGTGAATTGTAAAGGTCATCAGAAGGCAATCACTACTGATGACCTACAAGTGACCCTGCTTTTTTTTTAATTTTATTCTTTTTGCACGGTGCTGCCCTGTCATCAAATTCTGGACCCTGCTGACAGGGCAATGACGATTTAATGCAAAATAATGGATTCTTATTGACAGGATGTTTATTTCATATTCTTTGGATCCATTATGCTCACAAATGATGTGGATCGGTGACAAAAACAAAAATGGATAATTATTAATGCAATACTGATTTTAATTGTATAAGAAAACTAGCAGGGAGACCAAACGTTGTTGGCCAATTAAACTTCTGACCTGCTTTGGGTAGGATTGAAACCGGTATCTTTAGACAATGCTCACCTGGAACTGTAGAGATTCAATGTCTCTTTCTAAAACATGGGCAGACAACAACAACTATGGAAGGCAGTAATTACTGAGGATACAGTTTAGAGACTCAACATTCTTGTCCCGTCATGGTTAATAATCTGAAGAAGGCCAGAGAAATAGTTGGCCGAAATGTGGCGAAACATCAACTATGAGGATAACAGTCCGGAAATAAAAATTACTTATCTCAAAGGATTACGATAAAAAGATATAAAATGGTCGTTACTTCCATACTTATATTGTCATCAAAATCGGTGAAATCAACCAATTTTTAATCAAATCGATTGATTGCCTACTCTAGTTAGAAACACCCCCCCTGCAGTGTATCGGTAGGAAGGTTTACATGTCTCCCTGAAATGACAGTCTACAATACATTGTAGTCTACATTGCACTGTAGAAAACCTACTGTTGATTTTATAAAATTATTTGTATATATAATGGCTTGAATTAAAATTTAAAATGCAAAAATCAAGTATCATGGTTTAATTCTGCTCTAAAAACACATTCATTTTGAATGCACACCTGTCTTATAAAAATCTACAATTGATCTTATAGGTTGAACCTTTCTACTTGTGCAGAGATAAAATTTCTCAAATGTACTTGTAATGTTAGGTTGTATAAAAGTGTTAACTTTTGTCAAAATCATACTTCTTTCTTTAATCAATTTTTTTCGATTATCAATAATTATCAGATGCATTCCAATTCAAAAGATATGTAAGAACACTGCTAGATACATCAAGTACCTTCGTGTATGAAATTAAAAAAAAAAAAAAAAAGAAAAGATCGGCTCAGCCACTTACAAGTCCAGTGGGAATGAACTCGCATACACACAGTTCCTTTAATATTAAACTAAACTGCCTGTGACCCGTTGGGTCAGTATTTTATTTTAACTATTAAATTAATGTATGAGCTTGACACTTGTGACGTAAAGAAAATAGTTGTTTTTTGTGAAATAACAGAAACATTTCTATGAAAGTATATTAAAATAAAAAAAGAATATAGATAGATTTCTATGAGTCGTTCTGTTTATAATTGTTTTTTTTTAATTACAGCCATTGAATAATAAGTGGTTTGCCATATTTATAGGTAAATGTGCAGTGAACAAATACCATAATAAGTTAAATTCAAATTTTGATATATTTTAATTTAAACGGGGAAAAAAACAAAAAAAAACAATTGGGACGCTGAAAATGTACACAGTAAAACAATACGTTTTATTGTCGTGTTGATTATTTATTTGTAACACAAATTAAAAAAACATTTTCGGGGTTATTTATGTTGGTAGTGTAGAAGAAAATGTATGGATGTTTTTAAGAAACGTCAAATTCTGCAAAAGTAGCAATTTGTGTTTATTTGTTTACGCTGTTATGGGTTTATGTTTATGTACACATGCGCAACCGGAAGTCATAAACCAGATGTGGGTTACAACACCCGTTACAAGGTCATTTGAGTTTTATAATTATACAGATAGATAGATTATATTGGAATACAAAAAGGCAAAATGTCAAAGGAATGCTTTCCATACAAGAGACATAGATAATCTAGTACACAAAACCATCTTAATTCAAAAATATTTCATTTTAAAACCACATTAACAATTGGAAATAATTAAAAACAGGTATCCCCATTTTTGTTATCTCTTTGCATGAGTTTGCAATTGGCGAATATATGACCCCGTTAACAAATGCATCCATAACAGACAAGCTTGAATGTTTTAATGAAATAAACTGTTGTAGCGTCAAAAGCAAAACTAAGTTCAAATGTATTTTTCATGTGTTCATGTCTTACTAAAAAATTATGTATTTTTCATGTCTTACTAAAAAATTATGTATTTTTCATGTCTTACTAAAAAATTACGTATTTTTCATGTCTTACTAAAAAATTATGTATTTTTCATGTCTTACTAAAAAATTATGTATTTTTCATGTCTTACTAAAAAATTATGTATTTTTCATGTCTTACTAAAAAATTATGTATTTTTCATGTCTTACTAAAAAATTATGTATTTTTCATGTCTTACTAAAAAATTATGTATTTTTCATGTCTTACTAAAAAATTATGTATTTTTCATGTCTTACTAAAAAATTATGTATTTTTCATGTCTTACTAAAAAATTATGTATTTTTCATGTCTTACTAAAAAATTACGTATTTTTCATGTCTTACTAAAAAATTATGTATTTTTCATGTCTTACTAAAAAATTACGTATTTTTCATGTCTTACTAAAAAATGATGTATTTTTCATGTCTTACTAAAAAATTATGTATTTTTCATGTCTTACTAAAAAATTATGTATTTTTCATGTCTTACTAAAAAATTATGTATTTTTCATGTCTTACTAAAAAATTATGTATTTTTCATGTCTTACTAAAAAATTACGTATTTTTCATGTCTTACTAAAAAATTATGTATTTTTCATGTCTTACTAAAAAATTACGTATTTTTAATGTCTTACTAAAAAATTATGTATTTTTCATGTCTTACTAAAAAATTATGTATTTTTCATGTCTTACTAAAAAATTATGTATTTTTCATGTCTTACTAAAAAATGATGTATTTTTCATGTCTTACTAAAAAATTATGTATTTTTCATGTCTTACTAAAAAATTATGTATTTTTCATGTCTTACTAAAAAATTATGTATTTTTCATGTCTTACTAAAAAATTACGTATTTTTCATGTCTTACTAAAAAATTATGTATTTTTCATGTCTTACTAAAAAATTACGTATTTTTCATGTCTTACTAAAAAATTATGTATTTTTCATGTCTTACTAAAAAATTATGTATTTTTCATGTCTTACTAAAAAATTACGTATTTTTCATGTCTTACTAAAAAATTATGTATTTTTCATGTCTTACTAAAAAATTACGTATTTTTAATGTCTTACTAAAAAATTACGTATTTTTCATGTCTTACTAAAAAATTACGTATTTTTCATGTCTTACTAAAAAATTACGTATTTTTCATGTCTTACTAAAAAATTACGTATTTTTCATGTCTTACTAAAAAATTACATATTTTTCATGTCTTACTAAAAAATTACATATTTTTCATGTGTTCATGTCTTACTAAAAAATTACGTATTTTACATGTGTTCATGTCTTACTAAAAAATTACGTATTTTTCATTTCTTATTAAAAAATTTGTATTTTTTTGTCTTACTAAAAAATTACGTATTTTTCATGTGTTCATGTCTTACTAAAAAATAACGTATTTTTCATGTGTTCATGTCTTACTAAAAAATTACGTATTTTTCATGTGTTCATGTCTTAATAAAAAATTACGTATTTTTCATGTCTTACTAAAAAAATTATGTATTTTTCATGTCTTACTAAAAAAATTATGTATTTTTCATTGTCTTACTAAAATAATTATGTATTTTTCATTGTCTTACTAAAAAAATTATGTATTTTTCATTGTCTTACTAAAAAATTATGTATTTTTCATTGTCTTACTAAAAAGTAACGTATTTTTCATGTGTTCATGTCTTACTAAAAAATTACGTATTTTTCATGTGTTCATGTCTTACTAAAAAATTACGTATTTTTCATGTGTTCATGTCTTACTAAAAAATTACGTATTTTTCATGTGTTCATGTCTTACTAAAAAATTACGTATTTTTCATGTGTTCATGTCTTACTAAAAAATTACGTATTTTTCATGTGTTCATGTCTTACTAAAAAATTACGTATTTTTCATGTGTTCCTGTCTTACTAAAAAATTACGTATTTTTCATGTGTTCATGTCTTACTAAAAAATTACGTATTTTTCATGTGTTCATGTCTTACTAAAAAATTACGTATTTTTCATGTGTTCATGTCTTACTAAAAAATTACGTATTTTTCATGTGTTCATGTCTTACTAAAAAATTACGTATTTTTCATGTGTTCATGTCTTACTAAAAAATTACGTATTTTTCATGTGTTCATGTCTTACTAAAAAATTACGTATTTTTCATGTGTTCATGTCTTACTAAAATATTACGTATTTTTCATGTGTTCATGTCTTACTAAAAAATTACGTATTTTTCATGTGTTCATGTCTTACTAAAATATTACGTATTTTTCATGTGTTCATGTCTTACTAAAAAATTACGTATTTTTCATGTGTTCATGTCTTACTAAAAAATTACGTATTTTTCATGTGTTCATGTCTTACTAAAATATTACGTATTTTTCATGTGTTCATGTCTTACTAAAAAATTACGTATTTTTCATGTGTTCATGTCTTACTAAAATATTACGTATTTTTCATGTGTTCATGTCTTACTAAAATATTACGTATTTTTCATGTGTTCATGTCTTACTAAAAAATTACATATTTTTCATGTGTTCATGTCTTACTAAAATATTACGTATTTTTCATGTGTTCATGTCTTACTAAAATATTACGTATTTTTCATGTGTTCATGTCTTACTAAAAAATTACGTATTTTTCATGTGTTCATGTCTTACTAAAAAATTACGTATTTTTCATGTGTTCATGTCTTACTAAAAAATTATGTATTTTTCATGTGTTCATGTCTTACTAAAAAATTATGTATTTTTCATGTGTTCATGTCTTACTAAAAAATTACGTATTTTTCATGTGTTCATGTCTTACTAAAAAATTACGTATTTTTCATGTGTTCATGTCTTACTAAAAAATTATGTATTTTTCATGTGTTCATGTCTTACTAAAAAATTATGTATTTTTCATGTGTTCATGTCTTACTAAAAAATTATGTATTTTTCATGTGTTCATGTCTTACTAAAAAATTACGTATTTTTCATGTGTTCATGTCTTACTAAAAAATTATGTATTTTTCATGTGTTCATGTCTTAATAAAAAATTATGTATTTTTCATGTGTTCATGTCTTACTAAAAAATTATGTATTTTTCATGTGTTCATGTCTTACTAAAAAATTATGTATTTTTCATGTGTTCATGTCTTACTAAAAAATTACGTATTTTTCATGTGTTCATGTCTTACTAAAAAATTATGTATTTTTCATGTGTTCATGTCTTAATAAAAAATTATGTATTTTTCATGTGTTCATGTCTTAATAAAAAATTATGTATTTTTCATGTGTTCATGTCTTAATAAAAATTATGTATTTTTCATGTGTTCATGTCTTAATAAAAAATAAGTGTAAGAAGTTTTTTTAGCCAATAGAGGGTGCTCACCTTCTGTTCAGCAGATTTGGCAGTATCTTCTATGTATTTATTGCAATTCATGTAGTTTATAAATGTTCGGCCAAGAACCAAGAAAAATCAACCGAAAACATTCCAATAGTATTAATATGAGACATGCCTCCTTTATACGAGATCAATTTGTGTGTGTGTGTGTGTGTGTGATTGTGTGCCCACTTGATGCATCAGAGATTGATCCCTCTTTAGTTGGGAGTGCATTGTTAGAGAAGACATCTTCAGAACGAGAGAGTGATTTTGAGTTAAGATGCCAACAACCATGAACAACAAATGATCAAAATAAAATTACACAATAATTACAAACACTAATACAGTAAAACCCCAGGATGCGGTGGCCCTAGGATACTTTTTTTTTTTCAGGTTACGATGTGAAATACGAGGTTTTTCCAGCTCCTGGTTACGGTATTTGCTTTGCCTTATGGTGTTATTTATGGTATTTGATTATATACATGTGATTATATACTGTACTGCATTTTGTTACAAATTTTTAATGCCGTATCCCGGGGTTCTACTGTACATTACTAATGTGTAACGTGTCGGCAATAATGCTGCATCAAGTATAAAATGTCTGTATTAGAAACTATGCATCTTTTTCAAAAACTATTGCTGAAATATATTTTCAATTTTGAAACCTTGAAAAGTATTGTTCAGTTCATAGTGTTTGAAACATTAAAAGTCATTAAATCGTCTCAAACATCTTTTTTTTTATATATAAATCAATGTTTATACAAAAAAATATTGTTGATATCATTTACTAGTTTGTCTTATTGGTTATAGGTGAGAGCTGCCAACTATCAAATAAATGGTTGAAGGTTCAATCTCTAGCTTGGAATAAAGAGCTGTGATACAACGATACTATATGTCTGTAAATGACTAATATAATAGTCTATACATATATTGTTTGTTTATACGGCATTCACCCTAGGGGTTGAATCGACTTCCTTCAAAGGAAGAAATGCCAAGGGAATAATAAATTCACAGCTGCACATATAAGTACTAATTAACAAAGCGATCATATCTAAATGAAATTGTGTCTTTAATAGCAAAGAAGTAAACGAAATAACTGCCACTTTTTTTTTAAATGAAATAAATGAAATAATCATTTGGTAATTTACAGACGAAAATGATATAAAAACCAGATAAGTTTTAATATTAAACTTGAAATTCAATCATCTGTAATCGTAAAGACATCAACAAAAAAACAAAATCAGATAGGTGTTGGAAGGGGGAACATTCCTATTTATGATTCACACATTTGGTTAATCTGTCCTCATCAAAAGGAACAATACATTTTTTCCTTCTATTTATCTCTTCACTTTCTCTTGAACTCACAAAATGTCAAGCATAATCGACAACCTTGAGCCAGAAGACAAAAACAAAACAGCAGCAGCAGTTGATGAGCTAAGATGCTAATCACTTAATAATAAAGTAAAACAAATTATTATTTATTATTAATCAATACCCGTTCCATATAACATGCATAATAAAAGGACATTGTAATGTATTGGTCACATGTATGGGTTCAATGTGGAATGGCTTTCAAAACAGATTTAATTCTTCAATCTTAACTCAATGTTAATATAAAAGTGATTACATCCAAACTCCTCAAATATAACTAATTTATTATAGAGCAAGAAAAAGGGGGGGAGTGTAATTCAGATTTGATGTTTTAAATCAATGAAAAGTACACGGATTCGAACTTATGTCATGGAAGAATCTCTCATGATGAGAATAACTTCCTTTTATGAAGAATTTCTTAAGATATAGGGAAGTAGCTTGAGGAAAGTGACCAATCATGGGAAGGAGAAAGAGAGTATAAAACACAAGGAAAGAGACGAAGGAAATTTTTTATTTTAGCTAAGTAAAAAGGCTAGCCATAGTTAAAAAGGAGAAGGGGGGAGAAAATTGGCAGTAATTAAGAATATTGGTGAACAAAAGGATAGATAATACATAAAATAGAACATATTTTACTTCAAAATTATTTATGGGATTTCTAAATATAGAATACAATGTTTTAATATTTCTTAAATGGGCAGAAAATTTATTGTCAAAACATCAAAAACTAATAAAATCAGACGTTTAGCTCTAATTAACTAATTTGTTCCAAAAATAAGATTAATTTACGTTAAAAAAATAAGTGTTTTTTTTAGAATAAACTAGGTAAATTTAAAAATATTTGAGACTTTTCTTTGAAAGTTCCTTTGTGAGAGTTTATATAGAACTTCTCTTCTCAAGTAAAGTGTGCAAAAGGCGACATAAATTACAATAAACTCATTTATGCAAATTGACACACATTTTATTCAGAATATTTTCAACAATGCTAACATTTTGAGGAGTTTTGTCACATTTATGAATATACATATATTGGATTTTATGACAATAGTAGTGATAAAATTGAATGGATACAGACTTCAAACTCATCTTCAGTTTTATCTTTTTATTTTAAATTGAAAAACATTTAAAATTGAATAAAAAATTTATTCCCTATTATTTTGATCGTTCAAACTACTGTTCCTATCTTGAGTATTTTTTTACAACACTTTGGTCGATGTAATCTCCAACCTTCTTCAGCTGTATCTGTTAAACTCTGGAATATGCAGAGAATTTCAAATGGAACCTTTTATTTAATCCATGGGGATAGCAGTCTCTTGTTCTGTCAGTCTTGACTGCGTAGAAGTTCTAAGTAATTTGCAATTGTATTTTGAGTATCACTCAAAATACAATTCTACAAAATACATGTGAAGAACAGAGGTTACATCAGCCAAAACATTATGTCGTCCAAATAATACAAATTATCAATCCTCAACTCCAAAAAAATTGTGAAACATAAAACGCATTTTTAAATATTTTTTTTTTAAATAAAGAAAAAATTTTTAAATTCCAAACCTTTTCAAGTCCATTGGCGATAATATCGACCAATCCCTGTGGCTCCATTATCTTCCAAGGAACCCCAACAGTGAGAGATTGTTGGTCAATGACAACAACAGGAACGTCACTGTCCATGGTTGAGAGCAGTTGGTCACACTCACAGGTTAAAAGTCCAGGTATCAGATGTGGTGCTGCTGCTGGTGATGGTAATTATGTTAGTGGACAGAATGGAGTAGTCCCAGATAGCAGAGCAGGAGGGTAGCCTCATTGTAGCGGTTTTGAGACCCGAAATGGCAGCAACCACAGATTCTGCCCGTAGCAATGAAAACACACAAGTGGCATGTGCCGTCATGCACAATCCATTCATTTTGAGGCTCTTTTTATTTCTATCGTTTCATTTGAGTTATTTCCCTTTAGTTTTGTCGGGAAGCGACTCCTCTTTTCTTGCTCCCGTCTTAATATGCGTGTTTTTTTTTTTAATTTTTTTTCTCTCACTTCCCCCCCGGTTTATTTTTCTTTTTCGGTATCAGTTTCCAGGGGGAAGATTGTTCACGTGATCACCAGAGTCTAACATGTTGAATCCATAAACTTTCAAAGTCACGCTTTGTAGCTACTCTCTGAAAAAAGAAAAAAAAAGAAAGGCATTTAGAATTATCTGGAAAAGTTAAGAACACAATTCAGAAAGACAAACAAGAGATGCAGAGTCCAACAAAAGGATTGGTAGTCCTACATCCAAATTTAAACAAACATGTATCAGGTTGACAAGAAAGTTTGTGCGGTTTTTAACTTAAATTCAGATGAAGATATCTCGGCTCAAACAAAAAATTATTGATCAAAATAAGCACCATCAGAATCAACAGATGTTTGCCAACACAAAACAAGTGTATTTATGCCACTAATGTAAAAATCTTGCGTTTTAATGGTGATTAAGTCGCTGAAAGCGTTTTTAACATCGTTTAGGGTTTTGAAGCATTTCTCACGCAGAAAGTTGTCAAGATGCTTGAAAAAGCAGTAGTCAGTAGGTGAAAGGTCTGAAGAGTATGGCAGATGAGGCAGTTTCATAGCCCAATTTGTTCAACTTATGCAATATCGGTTTAGCAAAAATATTATTCATAGGCAAGCTATAATTTTGCTGGTTAGCACATAAATTGAAAACTTCAAAATATGAAAGAAGTCATTTGTATAAAAGCTAATGATAATACAGGAATTACAAAATATATATATATTATAGATAAATAGATAGATACACATGCAAACGTTCTCGCAATCTGCTTTGTATGTTTATGCAGAAACTTGAAATTTCCCAGTTGATGCTCAGCAAACACATTAAATTGTTTTGAACACAACTGAATAAGGTATTAAAATATATAATTCGTTGATTTTTCAACATTTCCTTTGTTGATGAGAAAAAAGAAAAACGTTAAAACGTTTTTCTTTTTATTAGATTATAAAAGTTTTCCATATTTCAGATTTTAAAAGTTTTCCATATTTCAGATTTTAAAAGTTTTCCATATTTCAGATTTTAAAAGTTTTCCATATTTCAGATTTTAAAAGTTTTCCATATTTCAGATTTTAAAAGTTTTCCATATTTAACATTTTAAAAGTTTTCCATATTTAACATTTTAAAAGTTTTCCATATTTAACATTTTAAAAGTTTTCCATATTTAACATTTTAAAAGTTTTCCATATTTAACATTTTAAAAGTTTTCCATATTTAACATTTTAAAAGTTTTCCATATTTAACATTTTAAAAGTTTTCCATATTTAACATTTTAAAAGTTTTCCATATTTAACATTTTAAAAGTTTTCCATATTTAACATTTTAAAAGTTTTCCATATTTAACATTTTAAAAGTTTTCCATATTTAACATTTTAAAAGTTTTCCATATTTAACATTTTAAAAGTTTTCCATATTTAACATTTTAAAAGTTTTCCATATTTAACATTTTAAAAGTTTTCCATATTTAACATTTTAAAAGTTTTCCATATTTAAGATTTTAAAAGTTTTCCATATTTAACATTTTAAAAGTTTTCCATATTTAACATTTTAAAAGTTTTCCATATTTCACATTTTAAAAGTTTTCCATATTTAACATTTTAAAAGCTTTCCATATTTAACATTTTAAAAGCTTTCCATATTTCAGATTTTAAAAGTTTTCCATATTTAACATTTTAAAAGTTTTCCATATTTCAGATTTTAAAAGTTTTCCATATTTAACATTTTAAAAGTTTTCCATATTTAACATTTTAAAAGTTTTCCATATTTAACATTTTAAAAGTTTTCCATATTTCAGATTTTAAAAGCTTTCCATATTTAACATTTTAAAAGTTTTCCATATTTAACATTTTAAAAGTTTTCCATATTTAACATTTTAAAAGTTTTCCATATTTAACATTTTAAAAGTTTTCCATATTTCAGATTTTAAAAGCTTTCCATATTTAACATTTTAAAAGTTTTCCATATTTCAGATTTTAAAAGTTTTCCATATTTCAGATTTTAAAAGTTTTCCATATTTCAGATTTTAAAAGTTTTCCATATTTCACATTTTAAAAGTTTTCCATATTTCAGATTTTAAAAGTTTTCCATATTTCAGATTTTAAAAGTTTTCCATATTTCAGATTTTAAAAGTTTTCCATATTTAACATTTTAAAAGCTTTCCATATTTAACATTTTAAAAGCTTTCCATATTTCAGATTTTAAAAGTTTTCCATATTTCAGATTTTAAAAGTTTTCCATATTTAACATTTTAAAAGTTTTCCATATTTAACATTTTAAAAGTTTTCCATATTTAACATTTTAAAAGCTTTCCATATTTAACATTTTAAAAGTTTTCCATATTTCAGATTTTAAAAGTTTTCCATATTTCAGATTTTAAAAGTTTTCCATATTTAACATTTTAAAAGTTTTCCATATTTCAGATTTTAAAAGTTTTCCATATTTAACATTTTAAAAGTTTTCCATATTTAACATTTTAAAAGTTTTCCATATTTAACATTTTAAAAGCTTTCCATATTTAACATTTTAAAAGTTTTCCATATTTCAGATTTTAAAAGTTTTCCATATTTAACATTTTAAAAGCTTTCCATATTTCAGATTTTAAAAGTTTTCCATATTTAACATTTTAAAAGTTTTCCATATTTAACATTTTAAAAGCTTTCCATATTTCACATTTTAAAAGTTTTCCATATTTAACATTTTAAAAGTTTTCCATATTTAAGATTTAAAAAGCTTTCCATATTTCAGATTTTAAAAGTTTTCCATATTTAACATTTTAAAAGTTTTCCATATTTAAGATTTTAAAAGCTTTCCATATTTAACATTTTAAAAGTTTTCCATATTTAACATTTTAAAAGTTTTCCATATTTAACATTTTAAAAGTTTTCCATATTTCACATTTTAAAAGTTTTCCATATTTAACATTTTAAAAGTTTTCCATATTTCAGATTTTAAAAGTTTTCCATATTTCAGATTTTAAAAGTTTTCCATATTTCACATTTTAAAAGTTTTCCATATTTCAGATTTTAAAAGTTTTCCATATTTCACATTTTAAAAGTTTTCCATATTTAAGATTTTAAAAGTTTTCCATATTTCAGATTTTAAAAGCTTTCCATATTTCAGATTTTAAAAGTTTTCCATATTTCAGATTTTAAAAGTTTTCCATATTTCAGATTTTAAAAGTTTTCCATATTTCAGATTTTAAAAGCTTTCCATATTTCAGATTTTAAAAGTTTTCCATATTTAACATTTTAAAAGTTTTCCATATTTCACATTTTAAAAGCTTTCCATATTTAACATTTTAAAAGTTTTCCATATTTCACATTTTAAAAGTTTTCCATATTTCAGATTTTAAAAGTTTTCCATATTTAACATTTTAAAAGTTTTCCATATTTCACATTTTAAAAGTTTTCCATATTTCAGATTTTAAAAGTTTTCCATATTTCAGATTTTAAAAGTTTTCCATATTTCACATTTTAAAAGCTTTCCATATTTAAGATTTTAAAAGTTTTCCATATTTCACATTTTAAAAGTTTTCCATATTTAAGATTTTAAAAGTTTTCCATATTTCAGATTTTAAAAGTTTTCCATATTTCAGATTTTAAAAGTTTTCCATATTTCACATTTTAAAAGTTTTCCATATTTCAGATTTTAAAAGCTTTCCATATTTCAGATTTTAAAAGTTTTCCATATTTAACATTTTAAAAGTTTTCCATATTTAACATTTTAAAAGCTTTCCATATTTCAGATTTTAAAAGTTTTCCATATTTAACATTTTAAAAGTTTTCTATATTTAACATTTTAAAAGTTTTCTATATTTAAGATTTTAAAAGTTTTCTATATTTAAGATTTTAAAAGTTTTCCATATTTAAGATTTCTTGTTACTCTTCACATTTTTATAAATCCATATCTACAATCGTGCGCACGAATAGAAGTTGCAACAATATTAGAGGATGAAAAATCAATTTATCAACACGGATACTTCTCAGAAGTGATTCTTATTTCGGCAATCATTTTCATCACTTCACTACCTCACTCCCATCCCCAATTGATGCCAAAAAAAATCGATTTTAGTATGATCGATTAACTTTACTCAATTCCATACATTAGCCTGACGAGTCTTTACAAGCATGAAACTTGGAAAATCTTGTCGAACTTGATTGCCATATATATTTTCATAACTTACAATATAGATCTTAATAATTATAAAACTGGACCGTCCGGGCGTCCTTGCTTGAATCTTGTAAATTTTGGTTTTGGTTTCGATTCTAGCTGATGGCACCCAAGTCATTTTTTTTTTTTTTTTTTTTTTTTTACTTTTGAAATCACGATTGTATATTGGGTATATTCTAATATGAAATAATCGATGGAGAATTAACTCTATAATAATAAATACGAAATCTGCATGAATTAAAATACCATATTTAAGTATATTTTACAATCGGGCAATGCCAGAGGCGCCCCCTGCTAGTGTATAATATATGTATAGAGAGAGAGGGGGGAAGGGAGAGATAACAATTCCAAATTCTAAGATGTTATTCATCTTACCATTTTTTTTTCCACATGTCAAAACGTTAACTTTTTTTTTTACAGTACCCGTTTCGTACACACACACAGAGTTCCTTATTATTTCTAACTTGCTCATTTTAAAGGTGGCACTTATCGCATTTTCAGCATGTTATGACTTCACCCCCACCCACCGTTATTCGTGAAACAAAACTACAATTCTATCGATGCAACAGGTGAAAACAATCAATGAGGTAATCACCTTCGTAACACTCCGCAGCTTTCCAATGAGTGATCGTTAAAAAGGATCCTTCTCCCCTCAACACACTCAATCATTAAGCAGAGAAAACGCTGAAATCAGTATAAAAAAAAAATTTAAAATAAATAAAAAAAAAAAAGGATAAGTGTATCCGATTGCAGGTTTCAGGACGTTTTGAATGCGTCATCGTCATCGCATCTTTATAAGAAAGTCGCTTTCTTCTTCATCGTTGTTGGTTGTACAATTTAGTTTGAATAGATTTCAAATAGCGTTTGTATTTCTACATACTTCGATTGAATGCACGCATTTGAAGAATGGATCTGTTGTTCCGGTTATTTTTAAACAAGATTTCCACCCACCCAAGATTAAAAAGATTTGTTTCTTAGTTTTTTTTTTAATTTTTTATTTTTACATAATGTAAGGAAACTGAAAATTCTTGAAATCTAGAATAAATTAAAGTCAGCCATCAATGTATGACGTCAGAGGAAAAACAAAACAAGCTTTTCTTTATAATCATAAACAAATTACACAACATATCTACACATATGATCTACTCTATTGAAGAGGAGGAGGAGGAGGAGGAGGAGGGGCAGCTGTAAAGCAATGATTAGATTTGCAACCAACAAATGAAAACAAATTCGATGTTGAAAAGAAAAAAAATCAGTCGACATCACAACTGATGACTTTCTTTAGTCAGTTTCATAGCATCTCTATCGTTTGAGGGTTATTTCATTTCAAAACAATACCCGTTGTAAATGATTCATTGTAGACGATCAATTGAACACAAGATGCTTTTTTTATTATTTATTTTACACCCCGTCAAACATTTTCTCGACCCCTCCCCCACCTTTTCACCCTAAACAAAGCATATTGCTACTTGGCACGTAAGGTGCTACTATTTGGGATTGTGTCTAACAGGTGACTGTGAGGAGTTAAGCAATTACAGTTAAACTTCTGCAGGTTAGTACAGTCAGGAAAGATAACAGGAAGGGAATTCCAACGTCTGGTACTCCAAGGGAAGAAACTATTATAGTAGACGGCTTTACAGTATCTAAGAACCTCAACAGTGAAGGGGTGAGATTTTGCTGTTTTTCGAATTAGTCGGGAGTATGTGGGACACAAGTGGTAGGATTTCCATTAAAGTGTTTGTAAAACAGGCACTGGGATACAATGTTTCTATGATGAGACAGAAGGTGGAGCTTGGCCGATACTGCAGAACCTATTAGACTAAAGACACTTTTTTGGAGCTTAATGATGGATGCAGCAGCCTAAACGTGACAACAATACTTCATGCATGTACGAATTGTGGCTCCGTAAAAATATAGAATGCTTCATAGATGCCGGAAAAACTTATATAATGCTTCTCCCCAGAGACTGCTTTTCCTGTTTCTTGCTCCTCCGACTGTACTAACACACAGAAGTTTAAATGTAATGTGAACAGATATCTCGCGGCTCAACTCCCCATATACACCACTGTAGACATGATCCTAATTAGTAGTCTTATGTTCAAATAGCAATGCATCTTGTTTGAAATGAAAATAAGTAAAAAAAAAAAACAAATAAAAAGTTACTGTCCTGATATACCATGCTCATTAGGAAGGCTAAATCGTCTTCCTCTGAAGGAGGAAGTTTGTAAGGAATATTAAATTTGCAAGCAATCTCCAGTCACATGTCCATTCCACTCAGGTGAGATAATTTTAATGATGTTAGTTTTTTTGCAGAGACGTGCCATCGTCCTCTCACCTACAATAACCGATATTCCCAAATGATTGTGCTTATGTTTGGGAATCAAACGAGATCTCGTGTGTGCATGGGATTTCAATGAGAATAGATGAAGAGCCCTCAAAATTTGGTGCACGATGATGCTTTTATCTGGAAGAAATTCCATCAACTTTTGGTGTCATTCTAGAAATTCATTTTCATTAACATTTCAAGATACTGACAACCAAAAAATACCCTAAATTTAAAAAAAAAATAAAAATAGGCATGATTAATAGTTATGGGTCGTTTGAAATTATGATATAATTTATGAATTTGATATCAGACATATATGAAATTAAAAGCAACTGTATATTGGGCCTAGGCAGAGGTATATGTTTTAGTGCCGGGGGTTCTCAACCTAGAGTGCGAGACGATATTCCAAGGGGAGGAGAAAAGCTTAAAAAAAAAAAATAAATAAGGTTTTTACTATTATATATTTTTTGTGTTTTTTCTTTTTTCGTTCTTTATAATGTACTAATTTCTTGCTCCCATTTTAGTGCTAAGGATTGTTATTAAGTGGCCATTAAACACATGGCTGAATAAACTTAATCCAACCATGTATTTAACCGCGAGTTCAGAACGTCCTAAAATTTAGGGCAATGGTTCCCAACCTTTATTTTAAGGTTTATTACATTAATATTAATTTGTTTCTTGGCTACATATGTAATTTTCCTTGTAAATCAAATTAAAGAAGAAAATAATAAAATTGTAGTTTTCATTTGATAAAATATTTGTTGAAATTCACAAAACTTACAAACATGAGATGCGAGGTTGGAGATAAATTTCTTGAACGATGCGAAAAAAAAAAAAAAAAAAAAAAAAAGGTTGGGAACAATTGCTCTAATGAGTGCAATTATTGTTTTTAGAAGTTTGCATTTTTTTATTCTTACACAACTTAGTAAATTCTTCTAAAAAGATGTTGCAGGTTGATTCCATGTATCCATTAGAGAAAAATCACTGAAAACTTGAACATAGCAAACGGAGGCTACTATGACATTCAACGTCCTTGACCTTCTATGTTGCGTAATAACATAGCAAATGCCTCAAGCGAGTGGCAGTGGAGGTAGCATTACTCGTTCCTCTTTTTATAAGAACATGAATGATTCCCCTACTCCAATCCAATCCAGATAACAGTGTTGCTGTTACAAGATCAAATAAACTATTATATAATAGCCGTAATGAAATAATAATGATTGCATATTATTAGTAATTTCATAAAATATAGAAAACGATGTTGTGATATGCACAACATTCAACAAAGTATCGGAATTTTAATATCTTTTTTTCTAATGGAAATTAATATACGCTATTAGTGTACTGTTTATTGTGTGATGCCCTGCAGGAAAACGAGTTATGAAAGAGAGAAAAGAAAAATGGAGAAAGAGAAGTAGAAAAAAAGTAGAAAGGATATAAGAGAGAGAAGGGGGAGAGGCAAGAAAAATAGAGAGATGAAGTAAAAGAGAAAGAGAGTGAAAAGGGAGAGATAAGAGAGAGAGGGAAAGAGAATGAGAAGAGAGGGTGATAGGAAGAGAGAGTGATAAGAGAGAGTGAAAAAGGTGAGAAGAGAGAGAAGGAGAAAGGGAAAGAGGGGGATGGAGAGGGGGGAATGGAGAGGGGGGGAGAAGGAAGAAGAAAGAGAGGGGGGAGAGAACAAAAAAAGATGAGAAATCAAGAGGAAAAGGATAAATCGGTTGAGATTTTTAAAATAAGTTTGTGAGCTGATTAAAATGGCTGCAAGGAAACAAGTAAAGCTGCTTTGTTTTTTCAAGTTTGGTTTCGTATTTTCTTTTTACAACTCTGTTGGTAGTGAATGGCTGTTCTAGAAATAGTAAATTATTATCACGAGGCAACTAAGTATTAGTCAGAAAGGAAGTATGTAGAATTGTAAACAAGGTGGAAAAGTAAACAGAGAGAAAAGAATTATGAACTATGGGTAACTTGGAAATATATTAGGCATTTAAATGGAGAAGGTGAAAAGAGAGAAACAGAAAGAGGGAGTGAGAGAAAGAGAGAAAAGAGGAGAAAAGAAAAAAGAAAAAGATCAAAGTAAGAGAATAGAAAGAGAAAGAAAGGAAAAAGAGAATAGAAAGAGAAAGAAAGGAAAAAGAGAATAGAAAGAGAAAGAAAGGAAAAAAAGAAAGAACAGAGTGAGGAAGAGCAGATCAAGCGAGAGAAAGAGAGAGAGAGGACGAAGGAGAGAGAGAGAGAGAAAAAGAAGGAGGAGAGAGAGAGAGAAAAAGAAGGAGGAGAGAGAGAGAGAAAAAGTAGGAGGAGAGAGAGAGAAAAAGAAGGAGGAGAGAGAGAGAGAAAAAGAAGGAGGAGAGAGAGAGAGAAAAAGAAGGAGGAGAGAGAGAGAGAAAAAGAAGGAGGAGAGAGAGAGAGAAAAAGAAGGAGGAGAGAGAGAGAAAGAAGGAGGAGAGAGAGAGAGAGAAAGAAGGAGGAGAGAGAGAGAGAAAGAAGAAGGAGAGAGAGAGAGAAAAAGAAGGAGAGAGAGAGAGAAAAAGAAGGAGAGAGAGAAAGAAAAAGGAGAGAGAGAGAAAGAAAAAGAAGGAGAGAGAGAGAAAAAGGAGAGAGAGAGAGAGAAAAAGAAGGAGAGAGAGAGAGAAAAAGAAGGAGAGAGAGAGAAAAAGAAGGAGAGAGAGAGAAAAAAAGAAGGAGAGAGAGAGAAAAAGGAGAGAGAGAGAGAGAAAAAGGAGAGAGAGAGAGAAAAAGGAGAGAGAGAGAAAAAGGAGAGAGAGAGAAAAAGGAGAGAGAGAGAAAAAGAAGGAGAGAGAGAGAGAAAAAGAAGGAGAGAGAGAGAGAGAAAAAGAAGGAGAGAGAGAGAGAAAAAGAAGGAGAGAGAGAGAGAAAAAGGAGAGAGAGAGAGAAAAAGAAGGAGAGAGAGAGAGAAAAAGAAGGAGAGAGAGAGAGAAAAAGAAGGAGAGAGAGAGAGAAAAAGAAGGAGAGAGAGAGAGAAAAAGAAGGAGAGAGAGAAAAAGAAGGAGAGAGAGAGAAAAAGAAGGAGAGAGAGAAAAAAAGAAGGAGAGAGAGAAAAAAAGAAGGAGAGAGAGAGAAAAAGAAGGAGAGAGAGAGAAAAAGAAGGAGAGAGAGAGAAAAAGAAGGAGAGAGAGAGAAAAAGAAGGAGAGAGAGAGGCAAAGAACTAGAGAATTTTATGCCTTGTTCATTCTCTTCAACTTTGCTCATCATAACCTTTTTGGTGTTTAATATTCATCTGTGAACGAAGACAACATTTATATTTAGAAGTAAAAAAAAAAAAAAATTAAAAAATAAAAAGACATAGACACATTTATATTTAGAAGTAAAAAAAGAAAAAAAGAAACAAACAACACGTGGCTGCGAAATAGCCGGCAGTAATTTGGTTTTGTAACCTTGAAATACGTTTCTATGCGGTTGTTTTGATTGTGCATAGTATTTGGGATTCTTTTGTCTCAGAAAATGAGAAACACACGCCTTAAGTAGAATTGTGACACAATCATCTTCACGTCAATTTTTGTCGATGTGATTGTGTTTAAGGAAATCAAATATTTCGCAACTTAGGAAATAGATAAATATACTGAGAAATACTTCTTTATATAAATGTATTCGAGTTATAGCAAATTTTAACACGTGTAAAAAAGTAACCAACTCAAACAAAACTGGTGTATGTATCTTTCAAACACGGTAGTGTTTGAATATATGGTTAAGTGGCAGTTTTGGTTATTTAGAACTGCTTTAAAGCTTCACTGCTCCCTCATTTTTCGACCAAATTTCAAACAATTATTACAGTTTATAGATCACCTTCTCAGCTATATTGTGAAAAAGAACATTTCAATTTTCGTTCAGTAAAACAAAAATTATGATGAATTTAGTGGTGTTCAAAATCGTAAAAAAAAAAAAAAAAACGTAAGGAGGTGAGCGACGTGTTTTATGACTGGTTTCCATAGCAACCACGTCGCTTCAGCGATTAATGTTGCTACTAATTCACTGTTGTCGCGAAAAGAGAAGTAACAAGTAAAACAGACAAAGAAAGAAGGAAAGATATAATTGAGAGGGATTTTATTGAAAGCAGACGAGTGTCGTACACTTTTTATTACATATGCGTATGTTATGTTTACGGGGGAAAAATGAGACTGAAATTAAACAAAGAACAAGTAAATTTATTGGAAGCCTGGAAAAATCATGGATTACAATAGAAAAATGCAAGCATGAAAAGTAATATGGTTAAGCTTAAACATGGAAAAGTAAAGAACTAGTTGTTAAAACTGGAAAAGAAAATGACAAGATATTCTAGTAAAAAATATAATAAATTCATCACTTAAAATATTGCAGCATCAAGAATATTTTTTTAATTCAGTTAACATTATATAATCAATTCTTAATGCTGCAATATTGTAAGTTATGAATTTATATTTTTTTACTAGAATATTTATTTCTTTACTTTTCAACTTTTAACAACTAGTCCTTTACTTTTCCATGTTTAAGCTTAACCATATTACTTTTCATGCTTGTATTTTTTTATTGTACTATATATATATATATATATATATATATATATATATATATAAATGTGTATGTGTGTGTGTCTTAGCAGCAAGTTTTAGTCTCCCCTCCATTAAGATCAGATATTTTGTAATTCATATGCAAAACTAGAAAATTAAATGACTATGATTAAATATTTTATGGCTGTAAAAAAAAAGTGCCAAAAATAGGCTCTGGATGTCGGATAATGTGTGACCTTAAGGGCAAATGTCACATAACACACTACACAAGTCAGGTCATTACATTTCCAACGAGCCTTCATTTGTTAAATTCTGATCAATAGTCGCCGAGATTTGGAACTGATAAAATTGCCAAAAAAAGTGGTATATCTATACTCCTATAAATTTAGGTTGATTTGTGTATTGATATTAAAAACCCCTTTTTTTCTATTTATTTAAAAATAAAATACAACTTTGTTATATATGGATCGTAGAATTGCATTCATCTGCAAAAGATCTAGCTAATTTGCATATTCTTTTAAACACTCATTTTAATTAATTCCCTATTAGTTTTTTTATGGCTTGATCATTTTTAATTAACTATTATGTGTAATTATATTCATGCAGATATTCTACATAATTTATACTTGTGTAATATTTGCGTAAAAAGGTTATAGTAAACACAAACCTCTTTCTATATATATTTATGTATGCATATATATATATATATATATATTTATATTTGTTTTAAAAATTCTGCCTACCAAACTCCTGTCAGTTTTTAGTCTACAGACATGAAACTTGATATATAGGGTATTCGAACCCATGCAAAGCTTTATATATTTGGGTTTTAGCCAGGGAAAATCGGCGCAAAAGTGTGAAAATAAAAAAAAATAGAATTTGCCAGGTGAACATCAAACAACGCCTTTACAAATATGCATGCGAAACATGATTGCTATTGGTTCATGTTTCAATTTTTAGCCTTGCAGCAAACGTGTCTTCATAGCTCAGGCATTAACATCAAAGGAAAAAGTAAATCGATTCTCGGTAGTGGCGCAGAATTTTTTTTTTTTTTTTTTTTTTAAATCATTATATATTGGGTCCAATATAATAAATACGAAATGTTCATTAATGAAAATATCATATTTAGGCGTATTTTACGACCTGGCAATGCTGAGCGGCCTGCTAGTAAAATAGAAAAAGAGAGAAATGGAAGAGGCAAAGAGAGAAATGGAAGAGGCAAAGAGAGAAATGGAAGAGGCAAAGAGAGGAATAGGAGGGAGATAAATAAAACAGAGAGGGGAAAGAAAAATAGAAGAGAAAATAAAGTGAGAATATTCTTAAAATTTGTGCATTCAATGAAAATGCAATTTTAATCGTAAGCACGACATGTCAATCTGATGGCCAAAGCTTCTTCTAAAGATGATTGGACGCATCCAAAAACTAGTCTAACGCATTTATTGCCAAAAATGTTATCTTCGCCACTTCGCCTTCTTTAATGTTAACAATTCTAAAAAAAAAAAAACATAACTTGATTAACATTAAAATCATTTCCATCAGAGTGAGTGAGTAAGTGAGTGAGTATGTGTGTGTGTGTGTGTGTGTGTGTGTGTGTGTGTGTGTGTGTGTAGAGGGAAACCAAAAATATTTGACTGTTCTTCGTTATTGTAGCAAAATTCAAAAAAATAAAATATTGTATTTCAACTGAAACAATGTTCTCTACTGAATTTTTATGTCGCAGTAATGAACATATTAAAAAATTACGAAAAACAATAAGGTGAAAAATTCATTCTTAAAGAAAATAATTTTCGAATAAATCAGCAATTTTAGTTTACATAATAGGTTCTTATTCGTTTCCCTTGTGTTTACATCACATGTCACACGTGACAAAACAAACATGGCCGAAATCATTTTTTTCGTTGAATCATGGAGATACGCGTTTTATGTAATATTCCAGGAATTCAATAACACATGCATCATGGATGCAGAAGTTCAGCCATCATAACAATGCAATTTGCAATCATCTCTGATCCATTCGGGGGAAATAAAAATAGGAGGCATTACCTTTGAAACCCCCTTTGAGAATATATATATATATATATATATACATATATATATATAATATATATATATATATATATATATATATATATATATATATATATATATAAACACACACATTATTTCTGATAAGTTATTTGGTAATTTTCACCATTCAACGAAACCCGTGTAAGACGCACTACACTAATAAACTAATGAGTATAATATAAATACATATTTGGTTTGGAATGTTTACTTCTGATTATATATATATATATATATATAAACGTTCAGCATTTTCATGTTTCATCAGGACACCAAGTGTATCTCGTCGTCAGAAAATTGAAGTATTAAAATAAAATTTTCCCAACAGGCCATTCAAAAAGCAAGGTAAGATCATTTTTTTTTTTTACTTTTACCTTATCTAGTTTGGATTTTATCCATCTGTCGGTGTCTGCTTCAATTGCGTGCTTTGATGGCGATATGATTTATATATATATATATATATATATATATATATATATATATATATATATATATATATATATATATATATTCAGTTGAATTAAAGTCGGTCAATTTAGCTCTTATGCATAGATCATCGTATAACGATTAGATCACTGACTGACGTAAATGAACATTTAAAAAAGATGTTTAAATTCAACGTTATTTCATGCGGTTAATGGTAGCCGAATGGATGGAATCTTCGCTAATCGAGCCAGAGATGTCTCGTGTTGCGGAGTTCAAATCGTTCGACTGGTATTAATCGAGCCAGCCTGCACTGAAGATTCCCGAAAGGATGAAACACTAGTGTCTGTAGGTATTCAATTATTATAGTAAAAAAATAAATAATTATATATGGTGAGCTAAAAGTGGATGGACAGCATTTTGAATAGGTTTATGCATCAGTTATATTAATGCAATTCTTTATAACTATAACCCTAACCTGTCCACTTACTTTTGCCTCAGACTGTATATATCTATAAAAGTGAGAATGTGTGCGTCTGTGTGAGGACACCTTTTAACCTATATACTTAAATCTTTGATCTGCAGGCTTGAAATTTGGTATATAGGGTATTCAGACATTTTGGAAAAAATTTTAATCAGTTTTCATCCGGAAAAAGGTCTGCTAAGGGGTAAAAATTGAAAACGCTTTTTAAAGATCGTGGCAAAATGGTCTAATGGTTATCGTACTCGACTCACTGTCTTAAGGTTTTGGTTTCGATCTCAGCTCAGGTATTTTTTTTTCTTACAAGTGAACTGTTTAGAAAAAACATAATACTAGCATGTACATGTATCAATTTCGTTACTTTTTTTTTTAAAAGGTATTTAACGTTACGTTTAATACAAGGAAGCGCCGGGTACATCTAATCTGTGTGTGTGTGTGAGAGAGAGAGAGAGAGAGAGAGAGAAACACTTCTAAACCTATATACTCAACGAATTCTTGATCCATAGACTCGAAATTTAAGAGACAGAAAATTCAGACATTTGGAAAACTTTTTAATCTGTTTTCATCCAGAAAAAAAAGGCAGCTAAAGGATAAAAAGTTGAAAAATTGGTACTTGGGGGTGATTGGATTTTACCCGTTTGTCAAATGCGCGGTCGTGAAGCTTCTTTATTTAAGAATAAGTAGGTTGGAAAACACTTTGTAAAACCGTTTGAAGCTGGTGTAATGGTTATCATACTTAACTCAGGGTTTTGGTTTCGATCTCGACTCTAGTATTTTTTTTTTGAAGTACTGGCCTGTCTATCGACTAGACTACACATATTTTCACGAAATCAATCCAGTTTTGATTCTTCAGACCCTATCCAAATATAGATTATAAAATGCAAAACGGGTAAAACGGATGCCAAAAGACAAAGTTCTTCATTCAATATCAGGCAAAGTCGGATCTTCCTATCAGTAAATATATTAGAATAATAAATGATAGAATGCACTTAAATGGTCAATTGTTTATCATAAGATAAAATTTATTTAAAGAAATTCTATAAACATTTATTTTTAATGTAAAACTAGATGTTTCTTTAAAACGTCATAAAAACGAAGTGTGCTCCTAAGTAAATTACAATAGTTTTTTTTTTTTTTTTTTTTTGCTTATTCACAGCGAAATAGTGTGGCTTGTCCATTGAACAACATATGAACTATTCTTGAATCTTTTCATCCAAAAATAATATGCATGCGATTAGGAAACCGTTTATCGTGAACAATTATCTGAAAACGCAAGTTATTTTTAACAATAGCGGAGGTGATATGTGTTCATATTTCGCCCCCCCCCTTCTTTATGATAATGTAATCTAAATGAACGCAATAGATGTGAATGGATTTAAAATTGGTTAAGTCAATTCCATAGTCCACATTAATATCCATTACAATGCTCATGCACGCCCCCCCCCCAATGTTCTTGTTGATAATATTGGATGTATTGATCGATAACAATTATAATACTGTTATAACAATTATAAAACTGTAAAAGTTATTCATCTACGTAATCTGGTTAATATGTGTCAGAATATCTGGTTATTACGGTTTATCTCCATTATCTTTATAGGATATAGTTTAAGGTAATATCCAGGACCATCTTTATAGGAGTCTGTGACATATTTCCATTGTACAGACGCCTGGCATGAACGGAAACCTCACGATATCATTATACCGTTTTTAGGATCAAGTAAAGATGAGATACCCCGAAGCAGAAGACGGATACTGGCGAACATTTCCAGTGACACTGGTTGTTCAACCTCAACCTTGACATTGCCGTTGGTTGTTTGTAAACACGTCAAATAGCAGACATGGTCGAATGTTCGCGAACAAGGATTTTTTTATTAATTATATTTACAAAACTTTTTAAGATTTAAAAGAAAAAATATATATTTACAAAACATTTTTTTTAATATTAAATATTTACAAATCTTTTAAGGATAAAGATACAACTTTTTTCTATTTACACAAAACTTTTTAATGTAAGTAATAAAACGAACGTATTTAAACAAAATATATTTAAATAAATGGGTGTCTTTCTGACTGCGTTTATATATATATATATATATATATATATATATATATATATATATATATATATATATATATATATATACACAGAACTTTTTGATAGAACTACTACTAATAATAATAATATAAATAAATGGTAAATTTTTACGACGTGCCCCAGCGTATTATAAACACCCCAACCTCCCTATGTTAAGAATGGCTTTCAAAATAAACATCACCAACCTCAAAAGCCGTTCTTAACACGGGGAAGTTGGGAGGGGGGTATTCTGAAAGCCGTTTTTAACATGGGGTGGTTGAGGGTGTTTATACTACGCTGGGCTGGGGCAGGTTGTGAAATAATACCAAATAAATAAGCAGATGTTATAACTGAGAATTTCGGATGATGTCAATTACAAAAAAAAAAAAAATTGAATAAAATTATTATAACCAATCTTTTTAATGGCAGAAACAAATATAAAATAACTAACTTGTTCGGATTTTTGCGACCAAGATTAATTTTTATGCATAATGTGTTTTTTTTTTTTTTTGTTTGTTTGTTTTTTTTTTTATCTTTCTGGTCCCCCCCCCCCACCTTGGGAAAATAAAAATACAAAAAGCGTTCCCGCAATAAACGAAATACTACCCCGCAGTCAAAGTTGACCTCATTAAGTCATTAAAACGTGCACCTGCCAATTCTAAATACTTAAATAAATTCAAACGTATGTCTGTTAGTATTTCGCGGTGGCCCAGTGGTAAACGCTGCACTTTTATTTTCACACTTTAATTTCCAACTTTGCCTCAAGGGTTTGGGTTCGATCCTCATACTTACCTACCAAAACTTTTTTTTTTAATTCCCCCCCCCCACACACACACCGGAGTTTTGATTTACCCAAATCCACACACACCTCCAAACACCCGGGCAACGCTGGATACCCCTCGCTAGTAAATACTGTAAGCAACAAGTATAAACAATCGAGATTTAAAAAATATATTTTATTCACATATCTTTTAAAACTTATTTTTATAAAGATGAAGTGGAGAAGTGCAATATCACAAGATACAAATCTTTTTATAATTTTCATTTTTATTAAAAAAAAAAAAAAACTTGCTATTTGCTTACTTCTCCACAAGGGCAAATTAAATACGTCGTTTAGCGTCCGAAATTCTCAGTTTCTAATGTTTTGTAATTAATTTAGTTTTTTTTTTTTTTTTTTTTTTTTTTTTTTAAATTACATTTTCACCCCAAACAAGGCACATTGTTACTGTGGTGTAGGGGGCTACTATCAGGGGCAGCAGCAATTGGGATACTATGTTGGGATTTGGGCAGCAAGATGTCGGTTCACTTTACACTTGAACTTCTGCATGTCAGTACAGTTGGGGAAGCAGGGACTTCGAATGGAATTCCAGAGTCTCGCGGTTCTGGGGAAGAAACTACTGGAGTAGAAAGATCTTCTACATCTAAGGATCTCTACTGTGTGGGGAAGGGATTTAGCTGCCTGTCAGGTTTGTCGAGGGTGTCTACGTCATGGGGGCACAAGTGTCTGCAGTTCGTCAGAGCATTCATCATTAAAATACTTGTAGAACAGGCAGAAGGATGCAACATTTCGTCAATGGGACAGAGGCTGAAGCTTAGATGACAGTTCAGGGCCTATCAGATTGGCAACTCTCTTTTGAACCTTGTCTAGGAGCGAGAGACTAGTAGCAGACGCACCAGCCCAAATGTGACAGCAATACTCCATACATGAGTGAATGGTGGCCTTATCGAGGCTGTTGTAGAGTTTCCAGAAGTTACGAGTTCCTAATTTTTGTGCTTCGATGCGTTTTTTTGTGGTTTCAGTAAATTCTCTCTTAGCTGTCGCTATTTCTTTGTTAACGTTACTTCTAGCGTCTATATACTTCTGTCTGTTTGAACTGGACTTATGTTGGTTAAATCTGTGGTATGCATGCTGCCTTTGAGCAATCGCAGTTGCGCAAGTAGAAATAAACCATTGGGGAGAGTGAGGCTTGCTATAAAATTTCCACATGGGAACATGTGCTTCAATTGCTGTTTTGAACCATTCAGTGGTCTCATTTGTGCACTGCTCAGCAGGAAGAGAAAAATTATTTCCCCATGGGGCATCTCTGATGGCTTCCCAGTCAGCCTTTTTATAATATCTCGTTGTTTTGAGCACTGGCTCTTCAGTTTTGGGTCTAGAGTTTAGGGTGATTTCGACCATTATCACTGCATGATCAGCGCTCATGAGTGGGCTATCAGCATTTGTTATATATTCCTCGGGAGCTGTGGTCAGAAACAGATATAGAAGTGATGCGTGTTGTTCTTGCTGATCAGGGAAACGTAACCATTTGTGATAGGGAGTGAGATATAGCGAAGCTGTGTTGTGCTGCCCACTGCATCTGTGTGAGTAGAGAATCCAAGCCAGTTTTTATGGTGGACATTAAAGTCACCAAATACATGTACTTGTGCGCTAGTGTCGAGGGAGAGTGATGTGTCTATGCTGTCAGAGACTGTTTATTATGGTGCAGTCCTGGGTCGAGGAAGAGCAGTTCATTCTTTTTATTTTTTTTTAATTATAATTATTATTATTAGTTTTATTAAGTTCTGTAAATATATTTTTAAAAATATGCAATCAGAAAGACACCCATCTATTTCAATACATTTTGTTAAATTTACGTTCGGCAATGTCAAGGTCGAACAACCGGTGTCACTTGAAATGTGTGCTAGTTTTCGTCTTCTGCTATGGGGTATCTAATCTTTACTTGATCCAGTTTTTAGACAGCCTTTGGATCCTAGCCAGAAGATATTTCCATTGTATGGACACCCAGAGTGAATGTAAACACCATGATATCATTATACCATCTTTAGACAGAACAGATACTACCCTTGGATCCTAGCCAGAAGACCAAGAAAGTATATTTTAGCTTCACGTACGGCCCAAAAGCGACATGTTTTTTTATTTTAATCATTATTTTTTTTTTTTTTTTACTTTGGCGTCTTTGATCATTGAGCGATCCCATTTACTAAAAAGGAGGACAGAAGGTGATAAACGACAAACATTAAATTATCATATATATCTACAAACTAATTTTATGTTCGTAATATGTTATCTTCTTTCTCCTTTTTAGTAAATGGGATCTCCTGATCACATAATTTATAATCTGGAAACTGTGACACATGTACGTACGTACTACGTTAAAGGTAATACGGTATTAATATATAAATGACCTAGCGAAGTGTGTGATTGACACACAATTGCATTTGTGCAGTTTTTCAACATAATTTATAATCTTGTAATGACATTTTCCCTGTTGATTGCAGTACGATGCTGGTCCTGTGCAGTTCTAGGAGGCCCACCCTCTTTGTCTTTGCCTTCTCTTTTTAAGATGGGGTTAGTTTATTGCTAATCGCCCAAGGTGATATATCGGGGGAATGGTGAAAGAGCAGCCTGGAGTGCTCCTCCTCGAAGCGTTGGCTTTTCAATCCTGCTTTCTTACTCTTGCGTCTAATCTGCCCGCCACGGAAGGGAGATAAATAGTTACCATATTGAACACTTGACCCAAATACTGAAAATTTTCACCGAAATGGCAAGCAGTATTTTTTTTCTTCTGACAAGACTTATTAAAAGAATAGAGAAATATGGCATACTGGAAAAGTTCACCAAAATTCTGTTATACACACGTATTAGTTTTTTTTGTTGTTTTTTTTTTTTTACTCTAACACGTTGCATTTTGGTTTTTGTGTTATTTCTTCTGGTCGTAGCAATCAGGGATCAGAGAATAAAGGATTTGTCTAAAAGATGTTCAAGTAATTTTGAACAGTGAATAATTAGCAGAGACTGGTTACAAACTATTCCTTATTATTAAAGGTTGCATTTCACAAATATCAATTAGCACAGAGACATTGATCCTAGCAAGTTTTCACATGAATAGGAAAGAACTTCAACTCGCTTTTTCCCCCCATTGTGACAACATTTCCAAGTACTTCCCTGTATAAAATGTGATTCTGAACGTGATCGTCTTCTCTAAAGTGCTCTTTCTCCTTTTTATAGCTTTTATTTATTTATTGGTGATGTCATTCCGTATGCATTTGCATCCACGCTCTGTTACACAGGCAGGAATCCCTCTAATCTTTATTCAAACACATCCGACCCAAAGTAGAAATATCAATCCATGCATAAGTTATCCCATTTTTGTTTAAGGGAAATGTGTTAGCATATACTACTACAACTAACATATCTTTTAATGTTAAAATCATTTTCTAATGTTATTTTTCCTAACATATATAATAACAAACAAAAAAAATATTTTAAATGAAACACTGAGAATGTTTTTAAATGTTAATATGGTAAATATTAGACAACAAAACTCACACCAACAAACTCAAAGGATCCTACCTGAAAAAGGCGAGAGAAATAACTGATCGAAATGTTGCTTATAGGACTGCCCTGCACACAAATGAAAACAGAATATATAGAGAAAGAAAAGGTTAGATGAATGAAAGATAACCAGCATATATATATATATATATATATATATATATATATATATATATACACACACACACACACACACACTTGAAACAAAAATATTGAATAAAAATGACAAAAGGTAAACTTTATCTGAATATATTTAATAAACTTATCGGATGAAACACACCTAATAATAATAATCTCATTGGTAAACGACTGTTACAATAACGCAAATTAATTTTAAAAGGTTAGCAAAAGAGACGGTGGAAATCTGAAGAGACTTGTTGTCACTCAGATTCCACAGGCCGTCCTCAGAAATTTTTGATGATGGCCTGTGAAAACTGCAAGTGAGTAAATAATTTAAATTCTGAAGCATTGAAAATAATTGTCCTATTTTAATAATATTTGTATACTTTTTATTAAGTTAATCAATACTAAATGCAAACGATACATGTCTGTCTGATTAACTATTTTTAAGAAACAAAAACTACAGTTGTATCATTTTTTTTTATTTATTTACAATTAGTTGTAAATACAACTAGTTGCAAATACCCGACATTGCCCGGGAAATTTTAATTTTAACATTTTGTTTCGTTTTTTTTTTTTAACTATGCTATTTTTTGCTTTTTTTTAATAGAATTTTTAAAATGAAAACTAATTATTACAACATGATTATTTGTGAAATTATTAACCAACTTGTTTTAAAACTATAAGTAATGTTAGAATCTATTCATAAAATTTGGGGATGTAAATAGCGTCAAAAACTTTCAATATCTTAATGCTTGAGGATTTTGCTAAGAATTTTAAAATCAGTTTATGAAAGTATTCTCTACTTGACAGTTTATGTTTCCAAAGCTTTTCAAATTGCCAACGATCATGAATTTTTTTTAATTATTAAAAAAATATTTAAATGAATGCTTGTTTACAAAAAAGAAAAAAAAACAAAATGTATTTTGGTCAAATCACTTTTTTAATTAAATTTCTGTTTAAATAAGATCCTTTTTAAATCTGATTTTAGTACTTTACGGTTCTAATTTTAATAATTAATAAACAAAAAATAATTAACAAAAAATAAACAAAAAATAATTTAGAAACAGAAAAATAATTTAGAAACAAAAAAAATAATTTAGAAACAAAAAAAATAATTTAGGAACAGAAAAAATAATTTAGGAACAGAAAAAATAATTTAGGAACAGAAAAATAATTTAGAAACAGAAAAATTATTTAGAAACAGAAAAATAATTTAGAAACAAAAAAAAATAATTTAGAAACAAAAAAATAATTTAGAAACAAAAAAAATGATTTAAGAACAGAAAAATGATTTAGGAACAGAAAAATGATTTAGGAACAAAAAAAATAATTTAGAAACAAAAAAAATAATTTAGAAACAAAAAAAATAATTTAGAAACAAAAAAAAATGATTTAGGAACATAAAAATGATTTAGGAACAAAAAAAATAATTTAGAAACAAAAAAAATTTAGAAACAAAAAAATAATTTGGAAACAAAAAAAATAATTTAGAAACAAAAAAAATGATTTAGGAACAGAAAAATAATTTAGAAACAGAAAAATAATTTAGAAACAGAAAAATAATTTAGAAACAAAAAAAATAATTTAGAAACAAAAAAAATAATTTAGAAACAAAAAAAATGATTTAGGAACAGAAAAATGATTTAGAAATAGAAAAATAGTTTAGAAACAAAAAATAATTTAGAAACAAAAAAATAATTTCACTTTATTTACAATCTCTACTCATCTTTATTTAAATCAAATAATTATTTAGCCTGTCAGTTTCAAACCGTTTATTGTTATTTAATCGCAAAGCATAATATGCATTGACAATTATTATATACGATAGATTAAACATAAGTTGTTAAGCTTTCTCAATAATATTAGTGTAAATGATTGTAAGCGATCAGACGAGACTTGCAGTCAGTTTGGTCAATTTCATAGTCTATGCCAGCATCCATTACAGAACCCTTGTGTCTTCACCAATCAATAAAAGAACTACTGCAAGCACTAATAAAAATTAGAGAGGTCTTACTAAAAGCACTACTAAAACCAAGTTTCTACCTCCTTGAAGAGAAAATATTTTTAAGTAAGGTTTGAAAAAAAAAAAAATAAATAAATCGTCAGAATCCACAGGAGCGCTCCTACAAGCAGTTAATATGGTTATAAATATGATTATAGTTATATATTGTATATTTAAATCATTTTTTTTTTTAACTGAACGGGGTTAAATTACATTTATTTGTAAGGAAAACACATTAAAATAACTTAAAACAAAAAATATTGTTGACTTTGTCACTGAATAGCAACAGTGACTTAATATTAAACTTAAGACAGGGCGGCCATGAAATAGGTAAGCAGACAAATTTTTGGAAATTGGAAGTCAGAAACCAGTTGGACGGTTTAAACGCCCAAGCAAGCAAGCTTATCTGAGTCTTATAATTATATAGATAGATAGATTGGACCTGGAATATTTGTCAAATATTTATATTAGATATTCCACTCCTCCCAACCACCAATTTATATTTTGTGTCAGGTTTACTTGTTACACAAGTCGAGATCATTCAGTTTACAGATGATTATTTAATAATTGTACATTCTATTCAGGATCATTTAAATGTTACTTCATCTTCATGCATTAATCGATGGGACAAATAATGATCATGGAATATAATGAACCCATTATTTTTATTTGAATCTTAGTGGAAACTTATTTTGTTTAAAACAAAAAATACCTTTACTTAAGTTATGGTTTTCAAGTAAAAAAAAAAAAAAAAAAAGGATTTATTTTTGCTTTTTTTATGAAAATAAAGCATCGCATATTGTAACAATAAAAAAGGAAAATCAATTTTTTTAGGAACATTACAAAGAAAGCCCTAAAGTCCATATTAATGCATTCGATATAACAAAGAAAAATTAATTTCTAAAACTACCGATATCATTGAGTTAAGCATTGTTTAATATTTTCACACAAAAAATTAAAATTGCAAAAAATATTTCTTTTTTTTTTTAGATTTCATGTTTTGTATAATTTTTATATGTAAGATTCTAATATTTTCCTTGCTTGAATGAACCTTTAACTTTACGCGTAATAATTTATATAATCTTGAAAAATAAAAAAATTTTGAAATTTAAAAGCAGGAACACAAAAAAATAATCAAATAATCGAATTAAAAAATGGTAAAAATTATACAAACGTTCACGATAGGAATGTAAGGATGCACGGCTGGGGGAAGGGAAGAATACCAGCACTCCCTACCTCCCTCCCACTATGTGACCTCATTTTCAGATAACGTTTTTACTTTTTGACATTTTGGGCTTCCGTAGAATTCATGTTTAGACACCTTCGTTTTTTTTTTGGGGGGGGGGTATGCAAAGCCAGAATCTCTCGCCTTTGGGGACTAGTTAAGCTATTTTTTTGTATAAGCAAGGTGTTTTTGTTTATTTAATTCAATATCTTAGGACTTTACTAATTATCTTTTAAATAGACCTAGAAAACTAATATTTATCTTTTAAGGGATTTCTACAATGAATTTATTCAATTTCAAAATTTAGCTGAACTTGTCAGTTTCCTGAATGTCGCCATGAAAACATATTTCATTATAACTTTTTTTTCACGTTTACAAATATTTTTTTTCCTTTTAGAAATTAACTTTAGGCTTTAAACTTTCAAATACAATCAAAAAAGTAGTCAGAAACTTACAATTTATGATAAACCGGCTTTCAAAACTATGCCCCCTATTTATTTTCCCGCCGATATTGCATCTACCTACTTTAACAGACAAACAAACTTCCTCTTTCTCACAGATACACCCACACCTACACACAGGTTATATAAGGATTAACCTCTTACCCTAGTTTTAAATACTTATTTATTGGGATGCGCCTTGCATGACAGGATGAGGCTATTATGATGTTCATCCTAACTTACTAAGCTGAGCATAACACAGTCCAAGGCCAAATTAGGATAAACAGACTCAAAAGGTCATAACTGAAAATGTGGGCTTTGAACTAGTCTAACATCAGTCAGTGCGACTAATGGGAAACATGAAATTATCTCAGATATTCATAAGAAACCTGAACGATAGCCACAAAAACAAGTTATGAAATGATGATGATAATCATAATATTAATGATAATAATAATGATGATAATAAAATAATGACAATATTAATGATGATGATAATAATGATAATAATGATAATGATAATAAAATAACAGTAAAAATTTTTAAAGTCAATATTTTGAAAATGTATGCATAAAGTTTCTCTCTCCTCTGATCTCGAGCGCGTGGTTCAGTGGGGGAAGTCGTGGCTGGTTACTTTTAATGCAAGCTCCTATCTTTACATCATCAACGCTCTGATCCCCATCTGGCATCAATTGAAATGGATGGCTCTCGTCTAGGAAAAGCCCCGTGTTTTGACAAGCTTCTGGGTTTGTGCTTTACTCCTGATCTGAAATGGAACACGTACATCAAGTCTGTTGCCAAGGTCGCTGGAAAGATGGTGGGATCCTTCTACCGCTCCAGAAGATATCTCACTACTGATGCAATTCTCTATCTATATAAAAGCCAAGTACGTCCAAGGATGGAATACTGCTGCCATATCTGGGCAGAAGCTGCTAAAAACAGCCTATCCTGCCTTGACAGAGTACAAAATAGACTTCATGGCTTAGTGGGGGATGCCCTTTTCTCTACCCTGCAACCTCCCTCCCACAGAAGAGACGTTGCGAGCCTATCCTTGTTTTATCGTTATTTCCATGACAGGTGCTCGTCTTAACTCCAATCTCTGGTCCCCCCTCGCCAATCTTTCACGAAAAACACCCGTCTAGCTGAATCCATTGTGAAAAATTTCCCCCACTATTTATCTGTGCCTAAATCAAAATGTGGGTTCCATGAACAAAGCTTCTTTCTTAGAACTGCACGCCTGTGGAACTGTTCCGTCTGCCTGCTTCCCACCGGACTACAACTTGGACGTCTTCAAGTCCAACGTTAACAAATTCCTAATGAACCGCCCCCTTAAGTAAACACTTCATTAAATCTCCACACTAACGTATTGTACTTGCAATAACCCTTATCCCTGAGTGGCTTCCGGGCCTTGATAAGTGGGGACCACCGTGTAAAAAAAAAAAAAAAAAAAGTATTGTTAATGTATCTGCCACTAATCTTTCACTGTTAAAAAAAAGTCTTAAATCTAATAAGTCCCACACCATGAGCCAAGCTTCAACCTCTGTCCCATCGCTGCAATGTTGCATCCCTGTGTCTGTTTTACAAGTATTTTAATGGAATGTGTACTGATGAACTCATTCCACTTGTAACTCGTAAACGTACATACTCCCAACTAACTTTCACTGTTGAGAAAACCGCCTACTCTAATAGTCTCTTCCCTCGAACTGTTAAAATTTGGAATTCCCTCCCTGTTTCCTACTTCCGACTATCCTAAACTGCAGAAGTTTAAATGAAATGTGAACAGATATCTCGCTGCTTAACTCCCCACAGTTCCTTAGAAACAATCTGAAATAGGAACACTATGTCTTGTTTGGGGTAAAAAAGAGCATCTAATGTAAACAGGGAATACTGCGTAACGAACAAAGACGTTCTTCCAAAAGCATGTTTGCCCTCCTCTCCCAGTCAAGAACTGTGTCCGGCTGAGCGAGGAGAGAAGATATGAACAGTGGGAGGAGTGGGGAGGCAGGGGCAAGAGGGCAGCATCAGCAACAGCAGAGCCTGACGGAGGGTACCGCTCCGGAAAGTGCAGCAAGATCTGCCGTTCCTGCATCAACCTGCTCAGTCACAGCAGCAGCAGCTGCTACCATTCGACATGACAACCTTCAGGCGCGATTCTCCATCATCTTTGGAGATGAAAGGACGCCAACAGAGTATGTAAACAAGTTCTTGTCGATCCGCGCTATTAAATAATTAGATTAGACCCCCTTTCCACCATCACTGATCATTATGTTGTTCTTTCACCAACCGACACTCATTGGCCCTTATCCTCGAGTGGCTTCCAAGCCATGGTAAGTGATGACTCACGTAAAGAATATAAATAAAATACAATTTACAAAGACTTTCTGTCCATTTGAAAACTTAACATTTTGACGGATGTAATCGGCATTTAATGATTGCCACCAACATTTTTTAATCAGCAAAAAACAAACAAAAAAAATTATGTTGATCAACAGAAGAAAATTGAGTTGAGAATGGATGAACAGATTGAAAGATAGAGTTAGAAAAATGTAAACAGATAAAAAATATATTAACTGATAACTGTCAGTTCACCATCGCTTTGCAAAGTTCGTTATTTGAAACATTTGAAACATTCATTTGATAGGAGACTTGTTGTCACATCTTAGAAGATATTCCGTAAATGCAAATTATTTGAAAACCAGAAAATGCCAAGGAAAAATTATATTAAATGCTAAAATATTTTTTTTTTTTTTGTCTGAGACTTTCTGTGTTCAACATTTTTTTATGGAAATCGTGCCCCAAAATGGGAGGGAGAGGGGCTAGAAAAAATACTTGAAGGCAGGGACGTGCAGAGGAGGGTGGGGTGCTAGGGATGCCCAAACACCTGCTCCTTTTACTGCTTTTAAAAGTGCACTTTTCAGAGGACTGTGCCCCACCATTAATATATTTTTTGCCGTTTTTCTCACTTGAGCACCTGCCCTAAAAAAGTTTTCTGCACTTCGCCGTTTCAAGGTAAAAAAAAAAAAAACAGCCAGCAATAAGTATAAGATGAATACAGCAATTCTTTCCTCTTTGTCAAAGACATTTTCGTGGAATATGAGAACTAAATGAACAAAAAAAATCACTTTCTACACCATATAAGTCTATGATAAACATGAAATTTTTTTTGATTCATATAAAATAAACACTAATATTTCGGTAATTTCGATGCAAATTTGTAGCCAAAGGAAAAGAAATCAATTTACCGTGGGAGTGTGTGTGTGTGGGGAGGGTCTAAGAATATTTGAACACAAAGTGCTAAATATTTGTTAAGGAAAAAGATAATATTGCTAAATAGAACTATTTCTTATATGAAAATCAAAACCATCACTGCTTTAAAATTAAGTTAATCAATAAAATGTTCTTGTTCAAAACTAATATGCAAATTAGTTAACCTTGCAACTAACATTTCACATACAGGATGGAACGATAAAATTGCTGCCCTAGAAAAGACAACATGATTCCATTTCCGTTTGACGAAAACCGGTTTCATTCTTTTTTTTGTTGCAGACCATCTATTAGTTGGCCAGTTGTATACAAATCCTAAGTGCGATAGGAGCCTTTTATCAAACTAGATCGGAGATGTGCTGCTGTACAACTTATCCTCTCTACCGATCCAAGTTTTGAAAACAGGACCATTGCTAGCACCCTCAAAATGCGATGTGCCCAGGGTGATTAAAATTAAGTTTCCAGTCACAATCATGTTCTTTGGTGTGGTTTCAAGTGAGGACCACATCATGCCACCTCACATCTTCAAAGTCGGCTTGAAAGTCAACAATGAAGTGTACCTGGATGTGCTGAAGAGTGTGGTGATCCCTTGGTGCAATAAGGTGGCTGCTGGCAGACCCTGGATGTAGCAGCAGGACTCTGCACTGATCCACAAGTCCAGAGAGACCCTGACTTGGCTTCAGAAGGAGTGCTACGACTTTGTACTCTTTTCTCACTGCTGTCCTCCTCTCCCGACCTGAACCCGTTGGACTACTTTATTTGGTCCTACGTCGAGAATATCACCAACATGACCTCTCACAACACCAAAGCCAGCCTGATTGTTGCCATCCACCAAATATTCACCAATCTCCCACCAGCACTTGTGGTAAAGGCATGCTGATTGAGGCTGAAGGCAGTTACATTGAATAGATGCCAGCTCTACTACATAATCAAGTTAACCTGAATTAATTTTTTCAAAAGTTAAAATAAAACTGTAGTGTTGCTTTCTTTCGGGTGACAATTTTATCGTTTTTACCCTGTATATACAAAAGACCGTGTGTCTTTGGCATGAGGCTGAATTAACTTGAAATAGAGCATGTTGACCTTACAGTCAGTGTGAGAAATTGGTCACAACTTTCTCAAGATGCTATTATGCATAGACAAAGTTTATGAAAGCAAAATTTTGAATACTTAGAAATAATCACAATTGTTGAATAAAATGAGATTACAATTATAAACGAAACCAAATTAGCAGTAGAAACATTCAGAGGAAAAATCAATGCAATTTTTTTTCTAATCAATGTTTCTGGCGCAATGCTTGAAGAAAATGATTTTTTTAAATCCTGCAGAAAGTGGTGTCAGTTTTATAAAATTCCAACTTGTAACAACCATGAAACTCATGTTTCTGAAAAATAATCTTTCGAAATTAGATTGGGTCTGAAAGCAAGCATTTTGAGTTTTTTTTTTGTTTTTGTTTTTTTTTACATGAAGGTCACTATTTATCAAGGCTCAGAAGCCACTCGGGGATAAGGGTTATTTTGTGTACAGTAATCAGTGGGATAGTGTTGCAGTATTCATTAGTATTGTAGATTTGATAAAGTGTCATTACTTAAGAGGGCGGTTCATCAGGAATTTGTTTATGTTGGACTTGAAGACATCCAAGTTGAAGTCAGGAGGGGAAACAGGCAAGCGGTAGAGAGTTCCACAGGCATGCAGTTCCAAGAAAGAAGCTTTGTTCATGGAATCTACGTTTGGATTTAGGCACAGGTAAAGAGTGGGGAAAATTTTTGACAGTGGTTTCAGCTAGATGGATGTTTATCATGAAAGATTGGCAAGGGAGGACCAGAGATTGGAGCTCAGGCGAGCACCTGCCATGAAAATAATGATAAAACAAAGATAGGGCTCACAACGTCTCTTCTGTGGGAGAGAGGTTGAAGGGAAGAGAAAAGGTCATCTCCCACTAAACCACAAAGTCTATTTTGTACTCTGTCAAGGCAGGATAGGCTGTTTTTAGCAGCTCCTGTCCAGGTGTGGCAGCAGTATTCCATCCTTGGGCATACTTGGCTTTTATACAGATAGAGAATTGCATCAGTAGGGAGATATCTTCTGGAGCGGTAGAAGGATCCCACCATTTTTCCAACGACTTTGGCAACAGACTTGATGTATGTGTTCCATTTAAGATCAGGAGTAAAGGACAAACCCAGAAGCTTATCAAAACATGGGGCCTCCCCTAGACGAGAGCCATCCATTTCAATTGATGCCAGATGGGGATCAGAGCGTTGATGTAAAGATAGGAGCTTGGTTTTAGATGCATTAAAAGGTAACCAGCCACCTCTTCCCCCACTGAACCACGCGCTCGAGATCAGAGGAGAGAGAATCAGAGAGAACTTGGTCGTTTACGGCCTATTTTATTATTTATCAAATTGAGTTACAATACATTTATGTGCATGTTAATGGAGGAAATGCTTTCCATGTAGCAGTAAAGAATTGTATACTTCAGGTTATCATATAAAAAAAATGATAGCTTCATTTAAATGCAATATTATTTCTCTCCATTATTTCCAACAGTTTCGTTTGCTCAATCGATAGAACACTGAGTGTCAACCACTAAAGTTTCGGTTTCAAATGTGGCTATGTACAGCCACATTGAGGAGTTATAGAGGAGTTACACGAGTTTATGGATAATTGTGTGTGTGTGTGTGCGCGCACATGTCTATATTACACAAATTATAGTTTGTTCGTGCACAAATTCCTCCTAGAGTTTGGAAGATAGTCACCCATAATCATATCCACATAATCATAAATGCTAAAACTGTGGATCTGGCTTGTTTGTCTCCATGCACAGTTGCTTGCAATATCATTTTGTAATATCATCCATCAAAATGGAGGTGAGCATACGGAGTAGTGTTCTATCAGTTCTGTTGTCATGATAGCACTTCTCTTGGAAGGAAGGGAGCATATTTCTTTTAGCTTTTATGATAAAGTGCTCTGAATTTGTATGAAAATACCTTATCTTAAAACACTTGATAGTTTTTTATGGAAATCGCTCCAGACAAGGCATGAAGGTACTTAATGTAACTAATTAAAAAGAAAATACCACTCCAAAGTCAAAAGCTAGCCAACTATAGGTACTATACGGATAGATTCCAACCCAAAAGACAGATACTCTTCTCCATTTGTCAGAAACATCGCTGTTCAAATGTAAACATTAAAAGATAAAATAGAGAAAGCAAAAAAGGGGATTGCTGGAAGTAAACTCGACGATCCTTTCTCTACTTTTCAATTAAACGAAATGTTGTAATGTTGCAGGAACAAAAAATAAAAATCCGGGTTGGCATTTTTTCTTTTTTAACAAAAGTTTTTATTTCCGCTAGTTTCCCCGTCTCAACACAACTCTCATTGTCCATCTCACCTGGGTACATTTTTCTTCTCCGACCTCACACCAGCCAGAGCCAACCATTTCTCGCCTTTGATTTTACATGTCCATTTTCTTCAATGTCACACTTTGTTTTTTTTTCGGACATTTTTTCTCCTGCATACTTCCTAATTTGCATATGCACATTTGTCGGCTGCTGCTAATCTCTTCGCAAGCCAGCCATCCTTTGCTTCTGCTGATATTTTCCCACCCGTTTGAATGCATCATGTTACAATGCTGACATGTTTTTCATCTTACAACTGCAATAAACCCAAAACAAAATTCAAAAGATGAAAATTGTATTTTTTTTTTTTTTTGTTAACTTCAGAAAATGTTTCCCTCCTATTTATTTTTTTTTTTAAATCTTTTCAAAATTCATGTTATTTTTAACACTTTCAACAACAAAATATTGTTATATTGTCAGGAGTATATATAAACGAATGTATATTATATATGTGCGTGTTTAAATTCATGTATCGTCTAGTTGTACAAAATGTTCTAATTAATGTGTGTATACAGAATGTATATACGTGTCACAGTCATCTATATGACGTGTGTATATACATGTGTTCGTCTACGAGCGTCTAGCATTGTGATCGTCTAATTTAGAGTTCATTGTGTGTGTATGTACATTTGAACACAGTTCACGACAGGACAAGAATATACAAAAATATCTTTACAACACAAAGGATGAATAGCACTTATTTGGGGTTTCAACATCTGGCCAAATAAGTTGCAACGCTGACTTTGATTATCGCCATTTCTGACTCCTCTCTACTTGGAGCTATCATAAATCTGAGGACCGTCTGTCCCTCCATCGACTGCGACTATTGTCTTTTTTCCTACATCTCTTAACTCTCTTGTATATATATTCAAATTAATCCTTGCTGTGACGTAAATAAACTCATCGTTTAACATGGGCCTTTTTTTAATCCCGTTTTACTAACCAAATTTATTGTTTATGTATTTGGCATAGATCTTTGTTTGATTCTAAGATAACCAAAATATTTTACTAAACATTTCTTTGTTTCAATAACATTCTCTATGCATACCTTTTTCTACATAACAATTACAAAACAATATAATAATGTTTATTATCTAATATGTTACTTTTTTAATAATAATAGTCAATGTTCGAAATCAACTATCAGCAAGGCCACTCAATGTTGCCCCGGCATAACTTAACAATATTTCAATAATGTAAAGTAGAAGGAGTTTCTTGAAATAACATTTTAACAAATCTAAGAAACGGCAACAATCTAAGATTTTAAAAAATGTGATTAAAAACGGATTCTGTTGCTCATCTTAGAAACACTATCCTGATTGAGTAGCACGAGCTCCTTTATTCATCACGGGTGGGTGAGTAGGACAGACTCATGAAAACTTCTTACAGCCAGTATTTAAGTTGTTGCCAGCGATGACTCATCTCCAAATGACAAAAAGTTAGTTTTAGTCTGCTGAGCCACGTGGGAATCGTTTTGGATTTATTTATAAACTTTAGAAATCACTGCCGTAAAAAAGTAAACGAAATTGAATAAGCGGTTTATCTACCAACATTCCATCGACAAAAAACAAAAACATGAATTCAAAAACCCTAAAACGTTTACAATCAAATTAAGTATTAATTTATACTTGTCCCTCTGTAGTAGCATCGTATGGGTTAGACCTCTATACAGCTACCAGTCTGAGAAATTGTCTTCAGATAAATGGGCTATCGCATAGATAATTTCTCAGACTGGCTAAAAAATAGCGGTATAGAGGTCTAACCCCTACGGTACTACTACAGAGGGACAAGTATGGTGACTGGACAATGTATCCTGGTGGGCTTCTTTGCACTTTGGCCAGACTGTAGTTCTACAGTGTCTTGTTCCAATCTGATGTGTAGCTACCCACTGCTTTTTACTATTTGTAGCCAAACCTGAGAGGCACAGAATTGAGTCTCCAATGATGCCCCTTTTAAGAGTATTTTCTCCATTCCTCCTCCCATGTTTCAACTGGGTTGAATTTTTTTTGGAGTTGTTGAAGGGCTTTCGAGACTTGAGTCTGGAGGTATTGGGAACATCTTTTGTCTTTATTCAATTGCCTTCTCACAGAGACAAAGTTAGGTTTTCCATCAGCATCAAAGCCACCAGAGTCTAGGCGACAGTTAAGATGACTTGTTCCCTGTTGGCTGAAGTATGATTCTGATGATGTGCAGTTCTAAGAGGTCCACCATCCCAAGATTTGTCTTCTCACTTTTTGAGAAGGGATTAGTTTATTGTTAACTGCCAAATCACCTCCATCAGGAAATGTCAACAGAGTTTCCCAGGTATTTTTTTACAAGCCAAACTGCTCTTCCTCTCAGATGACTTTTTTTCTTTTTTTTAAATCACTGCCCCGACCTTGAGTCACATCATTCTGCCTTGAACGGAAGATAAACACTTCAAGCAGGTTTATATTGTGAAGAAAATCCAGCTCCCCAAACAGAAGGAACACTGGATTGGACCAAAGATCAAAATTACTTTACAAAGATTTCTTGTCGTTCGGACATGCAGAAAAAAAACATTTTGATCTTAAACCGTTGGATTGCAATCTACCCGTTCAGAAAACAATTTTCATTAACAATTCGATCTATGAATACGCATTTGTATTCGATTAAAGCGTTTTATTATTTCAACTTGTTTTGTCCAATGTTTTAAGTTGAAGATTTGATTATTACGTTTACAATTAATGAAGCATTTTTTTTTTACAAGTCAGCTGTTTTCTAATAAAATAAGATTATCACAGGTAAATCACTAACTAAAATAGCATGTTTTCTAATAAAATAGGATTATCACAGGTAAATCACTAACTAAAATAGCATGTTTTCTAATAAAATAGGATTATCACAGGTAAATCACTAACTAAAATAGCATGTTTTCTAATAAAATAGAATTATCACAGGTAAATCACTAAAATAGCATGTTTTCTAATAAAATAGGATTATCACAGGTAAATCACTAAAATAGCATGTTTTCTAATAAAATAGGATTATCACAGGTAAATCACTAAAATAGCATGTTTTCTAATAAAATAGAATTATCACAGGTAAATCACTAAAATAGCATGTTTTCTAATAAAATAGAATTATCACAGGTAAATCACTAAAATAGCATGTTTTCTAATAAAATAGAATTATCACAGGTAAATCACTAAAATAGCATGTTTTCTAATAAAATAGGATTATCACAGGTAAATCACTAAAATAGCATGTTTTCTAATAAAATAGGATTATCACAGGTAAATCACTAAAATAGCATGTTTTCTAATAAAATAGGATTATCACAGGTAAATCACTAAAATAGCATGTTTTCTAATAAAATAGAATTATCACAGGTAAATCACTAAAATAGCATGTTTTCTAATAAAATAGGATTATCACAGGTAAATCACTAAAATAGCATGTTTTCTAATAAAATAGGATTATCACAGGTAAATCACTAAAATAGCATGTTTTCTAATAAAATAGGATTATCACAGGTAAATCACTAACTAAAATAGCATGTTTTCTAATAAAATAGGATTATCACAGGTAAATCGCTAACTAAAATATCACGACATGAGTGAAACAATGTGAAAAGATTATCAAAATTATAACCCGTGGAAAATTTTTCAAACATTTTAAATAAAATGAATAAAAAATCAAATTTTTTTTTTTTTAAAATTCAGATTTCTTTTTCAATGAAAATTCAACGCACAACACATTGTTTTGTTTTTTACTGAATACTTTTTTTATAAATTATAAAGGAACAGATGTTAATTCATTTGCAAATTTTTTTAATTTTTAAAAAGAAACTATAATAAAAAAAAAAAAAAAAAACTTGGCCTCCTCTCAATGTGACTTTTTTTTAATTATAAAATAAAATAGCCAATTTGAAACGGTAAATAAACACATTTTTTGTGTTTTCTTTTAATTTTTGGAGGAGAAATGGGTTTTATGATTTGTAATTGATAAAGAGTGACTATAAAGGGAGGTAAGTTTAGTCGCCGGTGACCCGACCATGAGGCAGGTAGTACTGGGTTACATGGTACCAGTAGCACATGACATGACCTGACATACATATATATATAATATATATATATATACACACATGACATGATCTGACATAATATATATATAAAATTATTTAAATTATTAAAAAAAACAAGATCGTCCGAAACGCATTAAAATTATTTCCAAAATTTATTTCAATAATTTGAAAAATGGAAATACCAAATGATAAAACAAGTATTAAAAAAAAAACATAATTGTTGGTGACTCCACTCATTTAAATATACATTTTTCTCTCGTTGGAATCTCTTAATCCATTTCAGATTATTTTATATTATATATATATATATATATATATATATATATATATTATATATATTAGTTGTTATTTATTTTGTCTGTAGTACTGCTTTGAGCGCTAACTGAGAATAATTTTTCCTTTTACCATGTGATATCTCCACATGTGGAAACAGTAAGAGCATATGCATGTGCGAAAATATTTAATCAATAAACTCTTAATCTACTGATCACATAAAACTGAAATTAACAGGAAATAGTAATCATACACCAAGGATGGTTTATAACGAGTAAAATCTTTGTTTGGATGGATGAATAATGCATAAATATGTCGACAAGTTGAAATGCAAAATGTTCATGAATTAAAATATATTTAAGCATATTTTACGATGAGGCAAGAAGAAGTGCCCTCGGCTAGTTTGTAATAAAATTTAGTAAAATGAAAATGACCATCACTATTTCAAAACATTTAATTGTATAAAATTATTATATTTAATGATTTTTTTTTGACAACAAAATAAATGTTTAATACAATTTAGTAAAATAAAAATTACTATCACTATTTGCCTGACCGTAAGAGACCATTTTTCAATATGGCCGCAAGTAAAGTGAACTTAGAAGTAAATTACAATTTTATTTATAAACTAAAAATATAATTTAAGACTAACAATCGATTTTAATCAAGATATGTGCAAAAGTTTCATTTAAAGGAAAGTCCCTTCCTAAAAAAAAAAGCAGCCAAAATGACTTTTCACGGTCAGTGAAAGTGATTAGTAATGTTTGTTTAATTACATTTCTATTCCGTTGGCCGTATCCCAAGGTAACGCCAGGTAACCCTGATAGTTATATATAATGATTTTAATAAATTGTTTTGTAATTACTACCTTGGTGCACGTTTTACTTTATTTTATTTATTTTTTTGCCAGTCTCTTGTCTAGGATCAAGCAACGGTGGACTCCCTCTACCATGCTCGAAAATCATTCACACCTTATAGCATTATGTATCTCTACAAAGCCACCAGTCACCCATGCGTGAACTATTATTATGACATGCGGGACGGTGCATTTACCACTAGTCTTTAACTCTTAGACTAAGTATCCAATCAAATAGACCCCATACTATCAACCAAGCTCCATCCCCTGTCTTATCACCATAATGTTGCTTCCCTGTATCTGTTTGACAAGTATTTCAATGGAATGCGCTTTGACGAACTCATTGCACTCGTACCACCTTCGACGTACATGCACCCAACAAACCTATATTAGCAGCAAGGTGTCCTTATATGATGCTTTTTTTTTCACCCCCTTCGACTGCTAGGCTTCGAAATTCTCTTCTGGTGTTCTGCTTCCCTGACTGTATACTAACATGCAAAAGTTTAAATGTAATGCGAACAAACATCTTGTTTGGAGTGAACAAGATAAAAATAAAAAAGTATCAGTAAATGATTGACTATAATTCCTCTGTCTGAAAGCTGTATAATGGTCTTCTAGTAATTTCTGTCCTTCAATGGCGAAGTGGAAGGCCATGGATTCACAGAGAAGTCTCTATCCAAAGTCAATGTGAGGGAAACTTTAGGATACCTGACTTTGCGAGTCATTGCCATTGTAAGAGGCGACTTCCAGAGTCGATCGAACCAGAATCTGCATGTAGTCCTACTGCCGAAAATGCCTTTTCCGACCTTATCGTCCATTATTCAGTTAAAGACTATCGTTGAGAAACAAATCACAGTTTCTCCACAGAGTATTTAGCCACGCTTGGAAAGCTTTCTTGGTTCAGTGACTTAGAAAGTGGTTGAGTAAAAATCAGTGATATATGTCAATCAAGATTCTGATCTTGACAACCAATTTAACAGAAACTCTATCAGGGCTGAAGCATTTGCTCTAGATAGTCCTAGAAGGTCCATCCTCCCAGGCCTTGCCTCCTCTTTTTGGGATGGAATATGGATTTACCTATCCAATTTTTAATAGGCCAGAGTGCTCCTCTTTTATAGGTGCTGGCTTAACTCTCCCCATTTTCCGACCTTGTGTCACACATTTTCCTATGGTGAGAAGGAAATAACACCGGCAACCAAATTAGTGAAGGGAATGGGCAAAATTACTTTTTTTTTTTTTCTTTGGTAATTTTACCAAAAGTCACTGAAATTATATTAAACGTTCCAGTACATTTTAATTTTTTTTTTTTTTTTTTTTTTTGTCATTTGCTAAAGAATTTAAAAAAAAAATTCTTGAAGATAAGTTTTAAACAAAAGATGTTTATTTTGTTATTTATGTTCCCGGACAACGCCAGCTAACGGTGCTAGTTAATATTAAAAGATGATCCTTTCGTAAAGATTTATAAAGAGGAGTAATTCTGAGATCATACCTGTCGTAGACGATTGTTTCAACTAGTGTTAAATCAGAAAACAGATGAAAAAGAAGAATGCATACCGGAGCGAAAAACAATGTATAACGGTAATAGCTTTCACCTTATAAGTTTTACGACCGTAAAAACTACAAAAAGTGAATCTATCAATGAAACCAGTGATATCTATTTCATTCAGTTCGCCAGTCAGCTGCTACTAAGTCCACAACGGCAGCAATGTTTACCTTTACCGACCCCCCCCCCCCCTCACGCTTACATTGCTTCCCTCCCACTACCAATCACCAAGATGACTCACAACAAACACATGGTACAAAACAATTAGTTGAATCATCAGCTAGCCACACATACACGCACACACTACGTATACTTGTGCATAGTTGTGTGTGTGTGTGTGTGTGTGTGTGTGTGTGTGTGTGTGTGTGTGTGTGTTGAGGCAATCAGGGTATCAGTATTGGAAGCGGAAATACTTTAACCTAGTTTCCGACGCCAAAAACGAGTCTTATTTTTTGTTTTTGTTAAAAACTTAATTTCAACTGTTGATAACAACGACAAAATAATAAACGTCTGACTTGCAATTTCCTTTCCCTCTTCCACTCACTACGTGGTTTCTGCGTGACGGGATGAAACTACATAAATCATATATATATAAGTGAGAATGTGTGTATTTGTGTGCGTGTGTGGACACATTCAACGAATTTTCGATCTACAAACTTGACCTTTCGGTTTATAGGATATTCAGACAAGTAGAAAACTTTAATCGGTTTTTACCCAGAAAAAAAAAGGGTTGCTAAGGGGTCAAAATTGAAGAATTGGTGGGGTGGGGTTCATCGGATTTTTATCTATTTGTCAACTGTTTCACGAGGTTTGAAAACAATTTATAAAGATCGTGCCAAGCTGGCCTAATGTTTATCATACTTGACTCACTGTCTTTAGGTTTTGGTTTCGATCCCAGCTAAAGTTTTTTTTTTTTTTTTTTTTTTTTTTTTTTTTTTTTTTTTTACTTACAAGAAGTGAACAGTTTAGGCAAAAGATATTTGGAGGGTTTTTTGGGTTTTTTTTAGAAGAATTTGGAAAAAAACAATCCTCGCATGCACATGTCTAAGTTTCCGTGTTTTTTTTTTCTTATTTATATATATATATATATACATATACATATATATATATACTAGCTGTACCCGGCCACGCGTTGCTGTGGCTCAGTTTGTTAAAATGGAACACATGTGAAAGTAAAGAAAAGTTTGATTCTTTTTTTCAAGAGAATGTACAAATTATTTTTTTTTAACAGATGTTAAGAAAATAAACAGAAAAATACTTCCATCATTAATTATGCAAAAAAATAAATAAAATGTTGATTTAGTGCTTCAATATGCTTATAAATTACGATAAAACTTGCTGAGTATGCACTGTTTTACGGTTGTTGTAAAAATGGAATGGAAACTTCGCTTCATTTTAATCTTAATTTTTTAATTGTGCCCCCCCCCAAACGAATATAATCAAAACAGTAACATTCAACAATTGTACTTTATGTATATAAAACACAAAATGGGTGTTTGTATTACTGTACACATAGATTTGAAAAAGTTGTCAAAAAACAAATATAACAAATAAATGTTATCAAAGGCAAGATAAGTTACTTTTCTGCCAAACTGGATATATTTTTTGTGTTTTTATTCAATGTAACATATTTATTCAGCTCGAAAAACATACAGTGTTTACCGATGTATTCGAAAATTCAAGATGGCGTCTCACACCCTCTTTAACACCGTAAGTTTGGAAAAAGGTGTTATAAATAAAAAAAACTATACAAAATACTATTAAAAACCCGCCGAATATATGTCAACCTATGTCACGGTAATATATATTGAGCGAGTTTTTAACAGTATTTTATCCGTTTTTTTATTTATAATATCTTTTCCCAAACTTACGGTGTTAAAGAGAGAATCAGACGCCATCTTGAATGTTCCAATACATCGTTAAACACTGTATGTTTTTCGAGCTGAATAAATATGTTACATTGAATAAAAACACGAAAAATATATCCAGTTTGGCAGAAAAGTAACTTATCTTGCCTTTGATAACATTTGTTTGTTATATATTTGTTTTTTGACAACTTTTTCGAATCTATGTGTACAGTAATACAAACCCGTTATTTTTTTTTTTTTTTTTTTTTTTTTGCTGTTGTTTCTTACTTTTTACACTTTTAGATCGTATTTTAAACTAAACTTCGGAGGTTGGAATGCCCTCCTCCCACCTAAAATGTACTTGGAAAAATCGATTTTATAGTGAGATTTAAGAATGGTTAGTCGAAAAAAAAGGTGAAAAACAAAACAAATAATCAATAAATAATTGTTACCAAAGGCAATAAATGCTACTTTTTTTTACTTACATGAATGAGTTTATTTTATGTTTTAAAGTATTTTCAAGCGCTTTTCTTTATTTTTTAATAATCTAATGTGGGTGTGTGGGTGGCAAATACCTCCAGATTTTCTAGAATTTCCCGCTAGATTGTAAACGAAATCTCCAGATCTAGCAGGAAAACCGCTAAATTGTAACACTGGTCACGTGACAGGAAGCGGTAATAAATAATTGTCCCTAAATAAAAAAAAATGGCCTCTCGATACAAAGAAATCTACCTATTTATCATAGAAAAATTAAGTATAATGTTATAATAAAAAAGAAATATATAAAAACACACATGGATATAGTAAACATATTATACCAAAACGTGGAAGCCATCCGTCCAGTGGTTTTTTAGACAATTAATTCAGAACGAACCAACAGTTACATTTTTATATATATAGATATATATATGCGCACACACTAGTGGGACTTTTGCACGTCCATTGTAAAAAATAAAATAAACTTACTTCTCCCTCTGACCACCATATCTGTTTTTATTAAAATACGCCACAATCACACTGACATACCGCTTCTCGTCAGCTCACCGAAGTTAAGCAATGATGAGCCTGACTAGTACCAGATGGGTAACCATCTAGGAATACTAAGCGCTGTATGTGCTCTCCGTTTATCTCGCCATTGTTTCCAATCGTCCTGTACCTCTACTTGCGACTGGAATTTTTAAAAAAATGCTGATTCAGGAGAGGTGTATTTGGGAATTGCACAACTCTTGCCACACAAATTTCACGCACAGGCAATTGTTTACATTGAGTATCCATAGTTTCGCAAAACTGACCCGTTTACTTTTTTTTTTTTTTTTTTTTTTTTACATGGGGGTCACCAATTATCAAGACCCGGAGGCTACTCAGGGATAAGGGTTATTGCGTGTACCGTAATCAAGGAGATAGGATTGTAGTAATCATTAGTATTTGAGATTTGATAGAGTGTCTTACTTAAGTGGGCGGTTTGTCAGGAATTTGTTTATGTTGGATTTGAAGACATCTAAGTTGTAGTTAGGTGGGAAACAGGCAAACGGAAGAGAGTTCCACAATCGTGCACATCTGAGAAAGAAGCTCTGCTCATGGAATCTACGTTTGGATTAAGGCACAGATAAAGAGTGGGGAAAATTATTGACAGTAGTTTCAGCCAGACGGGTGTTTCTCGTGAAAGATTGGCGAGGGAGGACGAGAGATTGGAGCTCAGACGAGCACCTGCCATGGAAATAATGATAAAACACAGACAGGCTTGCAACGTCTCTTCTGTGGGAGAGAGGTTGCAGGAAAGAGAAAAGGGCATCCCCCACCAAACCACAAAGTCTATTTTGTACTCTGTCAAGGCAGGATAGGCTGTTTTTAGCAGCTCCTGCCCAGATATGGCAACAGTATTCCATCCTTAGACGTACTTGGCTTTTATACAGATAGAGAATTGCATTAGTAGTGAGATATCTTCTGGAGTGGTAGAAGGATCCCACCATTTTCCCACCGTCCCTGGCAACAGATTTGATGCATGTGTTCCATTTCAGATCATGAGTAAAGGTCAAACCCAGAAGCTTGTCAAAACATGGAGTCTCCACAAGACATGTGCTATTCATTTCAATTGATGTCAGATGGGGATCAGAGCGTTGATGATGTAAAGATAGAAGCTTGGTTTTGGATGCATTAAAAGTGACCAGCCACCTCTTCCCCCATTGTACCACGCGCTCAAGATCAGAGAAGAGAGAATTAGAGAGAACTTTGTCATTTACGGCCTTTGATGTGTTGCCATAGATGGCCGTGTCATCAGCATAGATGTCAATGAATGATTTAATTATGTGCTTTGGGAGATCATTGATGTAGATCAGGAAGAGAGTTGGGCCCAGGATGGATCCCTGGAGGACTCCAGCATTAATACTGTGGGCCTCTGATTTCTGCCCATCAACCACTACTCTTATGAGCCTATCGGAGAGAAATGATTTAATGATTGAGAAAACATTTCCAGTAATACCGTAGCTGGAAATCTTGTGAAGTAGGCCCTTATGCCATACCTTATCGAAGGCCTTCAATATGTCAAGGGCAATTGCCCTGGAAAGAAAACCTTTGTCAAGAGATTCACTAATCCTATGTGATATAACCATTAGCACATCTGCTGTAGATCTTGCAGAGCGGAAACCATATTGCATGTCACTAAGGAGGTTGTTTCTGTTGAGGTGGTTGACTACTTCTTTATTTAATATGAATTCCAACAACTTACTTGTGACACACAGGAGACTTATTGGTCTGTATTCAGAGGATGACTTTTCACCTGAATTCTTAAATACAGGCCATACTGATGAGGTTTTCCAGGGTGTTGGAAAGCACTTCTCCTTAAGGCAACGCTTAAACAGTTTTGTAAGTATGGGGGTAAGTTTTGGTTGGATCTTTTTCAGCACTATAACTGGAATGCCATCAGGGCCAGTTGCTTTACTGGAATCAAGGTTCTTGATTAGCTTGGCAACCTCATGCACAGATATTTGTATGTTGCATAGCATGTTGTCTGTTATAGGAGGAAATACAGGGAGTTGATGGTCATTGTTGCATAGGGTACAATTAGCTGCAAAGTTCTTGGCAAATAGTCTGGCCTTGTCTGATGCTGACGAGATGACCTCAGGTCCATTGATGATAGTTGAGATAGAACGCACGCTTCTGTTCAAGATCCTGTTTGCTATTTGCCAGAACTGGTGGGAACCAAGCCGCTGCTCAGCTACTTTGGATTTAACGGACTGAGCATACAACTGTCTTGCATTTTTTATTACTCTTTTACAGTGGTTGCTGGCAGTCCTGAAAGCAGCTTTAGTCTCAGTACATCTATTACGTTAGTAGCTATGGAAAAAGTGATTTCTGTGCGCGATGGCAGCAACACATTCAGGGAAGCACCATGGCTGGCTGTTAGGTTTTTGTTGGAATTTTTTGGATGGTATGAATCGGTCTATGCCTACAATTAACCATTCGGTCAGGTCTGATACTATAGAGGACACATCCTTTTTAAACATAGAATGCAGAGGTAGGTCAGATATGAATGTACGGAAGCTATCCCAGTCAGCCATAGAGTATTGATATACTCTCGGTGGAGAGGTATGTCTGAAGACTTATTACATTTCATTTTTATCTTAACTGTTACAACGGAGTAGTCAGAGGATCCCAGAGGAGATAGAACGGAACAGTAAGTTGTGAGGAAAAGGTCTAGAAGGCTTGCATATTGACCGGGTGTATCGGGCACACGGGTGGGTTCGTGAACAATCTGAGTGAGGTCATAGGCAATGGCAAAATCATGACAAAACCTCCCCTTGTCATCGGTTTTATTTGAGTGGGTCAGCCATTCCACATTATAGACATTGAAGTCACCGCAAATGTGAATGTTAGCCGAAGGATGAGCAGACAGGATGTGGTCAATTTTCTCAGATATGCTCTTAAAGATAGTAACCCCACTGTTGTGGGGGCGATAGAGGGCAAATATAAATGCAGTGGTGTAAGCTAGTGCAACCCGGAACCACATATAAGGTAAATTAGGGTCTTCTCTAGAGATATCCTTACCACATGGAAAGCCATCTTTGATGTAGGCACATATTCCATGTCCATTGCGATCTTGGGGGTCAGATTTAGATGTTGTTAAAGTATCCTTTAATTATGAATTCGTCTAGAGAAGTGGTTGGCCCTATGTCAGATTCACTTAGAAAGAATATGTTCGGTTTCGTCTCCTGCAATTTTGTTTCAACCTCTGGAAGGTTGGAACGTAGACCCCTGATGTTGGAGAAGGGACCTGGTAGTAGGGGTCTACGTTGGAGGATGGGGTTCTAGGTTTATTTGTGTTTCTTTTTTTTTTTTTTTACTTGTTTTCTTAATCTATAAATATAAAAGCGAAAATGTTTGTGTGTGTGTGTGTTTTCGTGTATGTCCAAGAAAGGCTTTTTTCCGAGAACCGATCGGTCACCTCACAACTTTAAAACTTTCTATATTGCGCTTAAATAATAATATCTACGAGTTAACAACCGGGGTCGCCTGTCTATTTAATTTGCCTGACTTTCAAAAGATAAATATTCAACAATTTTTGATCGCCGCATGTGCATTAAGCTTTTTCGTATTAAAAAAAGAAGCGAACAGACTCGCGGTAAATAAAACACTGTTCCGCACTCAAAGTTGACGTCATTAACTCGTCAAAAACGGGCACCTGCCGTTAAACGTCGCATGTTTTTTTTTTCACACTATTATTTTTCAACTGCGCATCAGGGCTTTGTTTTTTGGGTTTTTTTTTTAATCAAACACCCGAGATACTCGGCGAATGATTTTTCTTTTCATTTACCAAAAAACAAACACACCTACAAACACCCGGGAAACGCCGGGTACCCCCGCTAGTTATATATAAATATTAATTTTATTGTTCTGTAAGTATTGCATAAAGTGGCTTCATGCCTTGTCAGGAACGACTTAAATATAAATAAATGATAATGCAAATTAAAACGTTTTTATTATTTCGTTACTACAAAAGAGCATCTCCGCAACACAAAGGCGAGGAATATATGAGGGGGGAGGGTAAAAAATTGTGTCTATACACAAACACTGGAGGAAGGTAATATTTGATAGGAATGAGATTATTTGTAGATTAAGTAATTCTGCTAAGAAATTTTTAAAAGAATATCAGTATTTAAGAGGAAAATGAACATTTGGTACAAAAATCTGTCTCTTGATTTGATGTGTATATTCAATTAAAATAAATAATAAATTACATGTTTCTAAAACAAGAGTATCCAGCGTCGCTTGGGGCTAATTTACTTTACAAAAAAAAAAAAAAAAAAAAAAATACAAGTTAGACTGAAAAAATGTGATATTCTTATGCAAGGACATGAAAAACAAATTGGATTAAATTTCTATCGATCTAATTATTTAATTAATTATTGGATATCTATTTATGATCAACATTTTATTTCGTTTTACAAAAATAGAAATTAATAACAATCATTTGTGTTTTAGTTCAAAATTCTTTTTTTGTGTTTTTTTTTCAAATAAAAAGGTTGTTTTTTTTTTGTTTTTTTTTACTGCAACTGTCATGACGAAACCGAACCGAAAGTAATGCGATTTTTTTTTTTGTTACACACAATTTTATTTTTTTATTTATCTTTTTTTAGGCTGACTTCAAGAAATAAACTAAACATGTTTTGAAAACTGCATACATCGGAGTGAAAGGTTATTTGATTTATTTAATGTTATTATGTTATTATCTTAGACAAAACGTTAAAAAAAATTAATGATTATATATATATATATGATGTCCCAAAAAAACAAACAAAAGCTAAATGGTGGCCATCTAGAACATATGCTGTAGAACAGAGAAAAAAAAGGCTAAACACTAGTGTTTTGATGTGATGTTTTGAATATATTAAACTAGTTATGACCAATGACCAACATTTCATTTCATTCGGGCAAAACACTAAGAAACAGGGCCTCATTAGAGTTGGGGCCCGTTTTTTTTGGGGGGGGGTCACCCTGATCTATATATATATATATATATATATATTGGAATCCTTTGAGATGAGGCTTTATAATTAGTGCATTCATGTTTTACGGACTGTTATCCTCATCTTCATTGCCTTCTTCAGATGGTTAACCACGACGGTATAGGAATGCCGAGTCTTCTAACTGTATCCTCAGTCGGGTTAGTGCTTTCAATAGTTGTCGTCTCGCCACGTTTTGGCCTACTAAACCTCTGGCCTTCAGGTAGGATTGAAACCACTATCTTCAGACAATGCTCACCTGGAACCGTAGAGACTCAACGCATCTATCCACTGTACTACGGGCCCCGAAACAAAGCAGGCCAGAGGATTAGCAGGCCAAAACATGGTGAAACAACAACTATGGAGATGATAACGGTAAAAAAAAAAACAAAAAAAAACACTAATTCAGTTTGTTTATTTGAGAAAAAAAAAATAGTTGCATTATTTCTTTTTCAAGTTGTTCAAATGTGTTTTGTTTTTTAATTGAAAACTAAAAGATCGCATATAGGAGAAATAACTTTGCATGTAACTTTGCACTCATGGGGAGGTAGATACGGGGAGCGAGTTATGTTATTAGATGGATGGTTTTACCCAATGAAACGCTAGTACTGCAGCTTGTAGCATTTAAACGAAAAGACATTTTCATTAGTTGTTAGAAATAAAACAATTTTACCTAATTTTTTTTTTTTTTTTTTTTTTTTTTTTTTACACAGGCATCACCATTTATCAAGGCCAAGAGGCCAATTGAGGATAAGGGTTAAAGAGTGTACAGTAGAAATTGGACAATATAGTAATCGTTAGTAATGGAAATTCGGTAAAGTTGTAAACTTATATGGAATGGCTCATAAAAAACTTGTTTACATTAGACTTGAAGACAACCATATTGTAGTCAGCTGGAAAACAGGAAACCGGAAGACAATTCCATAGGCATGCAGTTTTAAGAAAGAAGCTTTGCTCATGGAATCTACGTTTAGGTTTAGGCACAGATAAAGAACGGGGGGGGGGGAGATTTATCGAGAGTGTTTTCTGCTAGACGGGTGTTTCTTGTGAAAGTTTGGCAAGGGGGTACCATAGATTGGAGCTCAGTCGAGCACCTGCCATGAAAATAACAATAAATCAGAGATAAACTCGCAACATCTCTTCTGTGAGAAAGAAGTTGCAGGGAAGAGAAAAGGACATCCCCTACGAGGCTACGAAGTCTATTTTGAACTCTATCAAGGCAGGATAAGTGCTTTCTAGCAGCTCCTGCCCAGATGTGGCAACAGTACCCCATCCTTGGACGTACCTGGCTCTTATATAGATAGAGAATAGCATCAGCAGTGAGATATTTACTGGATCAATAGAAGGATCCCACCATTTTTTAGCGGCCTTGGCAACGGATTTAATGTGTGTTCCATTTAAGATCAGGAGTAAATGTCAAGCCCAAAAGCTTGTCAAAACATGAGGCCTCCTCAAGACGAGAGCCATTCATTTCAATTGATGCCAGATGGGGATCAGAGCGTTGATGATGTAAAGATAAAAGCTTGGTTTTAAATGCATTAAAGTAACAAGCCACCTCTTTCCCCATTGTACCACGTGCTCAAGATCAGAGGAGAGAGAATCGGAGAGAATTTGGTCGGTTACGGTCTTAGATGTGTTACCATAGATAGTAGTGTGATCAGCATAAATGTCTACGAATGATGTAAGGATGTGATTTGGAAGATCATTAATATAGATCAGGAATAGAATTGGACTCAGGATGAACCCCTGAGGGACTCCAGCATTAATACTGTGAGCTTCTGATTTCTGCCCATCAACCGCTACTCTTATGAATCTGTCAGAGAGAAATGATTTAATAATTGAAAAGACATATCCAGCTATAGATCTTGTGAAGTAAACCTTTATGCCATACTCTATCAAAGGTCTTTGATATGTCAAGAGCAATTGCCCTAGAAAGGAAGCCTCCGTCGAGAGATATACAAGTAATTATAAAAAGCAAATAGTTTAACATGCATTTTAAACACATATTTGCTTATGTGTTTAAATAGTTTAATATGCATTTTAAACACATATTTGCTTATGTGTTTAAATAGTTTAACATGTATTTTAAACATATATTTGCTTATGTGTTAACTGAAATAGAACAATGTTGAAAATGTTTTTATGAATGTCTTAATCTGTTATTTTCAGCAATAATGGCAAGTCTCCAGTTGTATAATCTTCAAAGAAACTGAAGCAAAATATATTTTATTCTTGTACAGAATATGGAAGATAAAAATGAAAAATTAGTCCTAATCAACTTTCAATCGATCGCAGACTTTTAGAAATAAGCCAGCTTCAATTTATATCTCAACCACTATACATTTTCATGAGTTGATACCAGTTAATTATACATACATATATAAGACTAGCGTGGGGGGGGGGGGCTTTGCCCGGGGCGTAAAATACGTTTAAATATATTTTAATTTATCCAGATTTCATATACATTATCACAGTCATGATTTCACAATTAAAAAAAAAGTATTTGGATGCCATCAGCTAGAATCAAAACCGAAAGCAAAATTGTATCATTCAAAGCTGGTGACGTTACCACCGTACCAACGTGACACACGTATGAACTGATTAAAACTTAACTAAGATGAATGTACAAAATGTACAACGATTTTTTCAATTTTGACCTCTTAAAACTATTTTAACTGGTTAAAGACCAATAAACGAACAGTAGGTAAAAATCCCATCATTTGAGACCCCTAGCACTACTCTGCAACTTTTAGTTCCGGAGGAGGTAGAGTTTGAAAATATGGAGACATTTTTATATTAGATTAATATGTCTATGTTTATATATTTACAAGCTAAACTAATTAACCAATCATTATGAATTTTGAAACAGAGATGGCAGATCTACGAGGTTCCAGTGTTAGCTATATTTATATTAGTTTTGTAATAAGGTGATGGAACCATTTCATAAATATTTCCCACTTTTTCCGTTTCTTTCAAGTATTTTAAAGATTATGATATGGGTACAATCTCCCATACCATTCTTCTAAATTGTCCTCATGTCCAGATTACATTTTTTAAATTCACTAGCTGTTACAATTAGGCTTTAGTAGAACGTATTCCAATTCCTGTTGTAACCGTTCATTTGAACCTGGAATCATACAAATTGGCCAGTCATCTCATAAGACGTATAGCAATAATATACTGAATTTTCAAGAGCCTATAACAATTTTAAATGCCTGTACAAAAAGTCTGGAAACTTATTGAAGGGACCTTGTAATAAGTGCAATCTTTAAAATGACATTGCAATTCGTTTATTCAACTGTGGATTGTTTGCTTAAAAAAAGAAAGAAAAAGAACTTAGTAAAAATCTATCATTTGTTATACAAAAAAACTTGCAACATTCAACTTTTTATCCTTCTCTCTCTCATCCTCTATCTTTCTCTATGTCATGCTATCTATCCTCTCCAAATGACCTACTTTCAGTGTTGATATACACTTTCAGACGAAACCTACAGTCAACGTATATTGTTTCTCCTCTGAGAAAACAAGAATTGTTTAGTTAAATAACGAACATCCAACAATGGCCACTAACTAATCCACTATTGATCTTTTGCTAACAAGCAGTTGTACTCTACATTCTGAACTTGCATATCACACATTTGCTATTTAAAAATTTGGAAAAAAAAATAAACGAATAACACAAGCGTTAAATGATCCGAAGAAACGGTTTAAGAATTAAACTGCAATATTGTTGACCAAATTTTCACGATGCTTTTTAACAGTGGCATTTGATTTACCATATTCTAAATGGATTTGGTGCTAAGAGTAGCAGTTGATATGGAAAAAATAGCTTCCATTAAAAAAAAATGTCTCCAGATTTTTTTTCCAAACTTATGTGCAACTGAATGTAATTATTGCATACTAAGATGCATCCAATGTTTTTATTGGAATGGTTAAAGTGGGCAAAAAACAGATTGGAATTTTGTCGAAGTCATATTTTACAAGAAGGAATAGTACAAATAAAAAAACAAAAAAAAAAAGGCCTGAGATAATCATGAGATATAGAAAGAGAAAACAAATAAACATTACTTAGCCTTCTTTTCCTCTTGTAAATTTCATACAGTAATCGTGATGACTGCAAGAAAAACGTAACAGGTTCGCAGCCAAAACAGTCAAAAAAAAATCAATAACTTTTCATCTATTGATTAGCAAGGAATTTTTTTAAATAATAAATAAAAAAATATTTAAAAAAAAAAAAAATATGTGGCATTAACAAAAAAAATTAAAAATAAGTAAAAATGGTGAACTGGATCTTAAAATATGAAATTGTCAAAAATCAATACCAATAACAGATGTAATTTATTTATAAGCAACAATTTTTAAATAAAGATTATTAAGAGAAAAAAAAAAGTGTAGATATCCTAGAGCTTAAAATTTATATTGTTAATGGTTGAAAATATTTTGTTGCTTTATGCATGGGATGCATAATTTCTTGCCGGAGATATGTAATTTAATATCTTTGAAATAAACAATATATACAGACCAGAGACGTGAGAAAACCACTAAAACAAATTAATGTCATACAGTATTTCGTTAAAACACACACACGCACAGACTCCATTGGGCTTCGATTTCATTCAACTGCAAGATGAAGAAATACTCGCAACACACTAGCAACAAAAGCATTACCAAATCCTATTTTCAATAACAATCTACGATCGTGATGCATTTGATTTTCTCAAACAAACCAGACGATATACTTGCCAATTGCTAAAATTAATCAATCCACTAGTCAACATGCAGAAATTTAAGTGTTAAGTGAACAGACACTTTGCTACTCAACACCCTACTTAGATTGCCCCCGTCGGCATGGTCCTTAATTCATGGTAGACGCTTACATTTGCCTCGTTTTGGATGAAGAAGAGTAAAAAGAAAACTTTAAACAAATCATAATAGAGAGACGAAAATAATCAAACCTGTGATGGTTTCAATCAGAGTTGTGTCAAAAGCAATTGTGGGTTTACTATGGGTCAGAAATTAAAAAAATATATACTAAGAACAACACTAAAATAATAATAATAATAGCAATAATAATATTTTATGAGTAGTTATATACTTATTTGACCCCCTTGATGTGCATACCCTCAAACAACCTCCACTCAAGCAGCAAAATTCCACCTCTTCACTCTTGCAGTCCCTAAATCACTGAAAGCTTTCTACTCTAATACTTTCTTCCCTCAGACTGCTAAATTTTGAAATTCCCTCCTTGTTTCCCACTTCCCTGCCTGCACTAAAATGCAGAAATTTAAATGTAATGTAAACAGACATCTTGCTGCTGATCCCCTCACATAGACCTTTATTGACATGATCCAAAACAGTCCTTATGTTCCAAGTGAAAATATAGGGTGGAACGATAAAATTATTTCCATAGAAAAGACAACATGATTCCATTTCAATTTGATGAAAATCGTTTCTTTTTTTGTTGCAGACCATCTACTAGTTGGCCAGTTGTGTACAAATCCCAAGAGCGATAGTAGCCTTCTATAATGTCTGAAAGTGACACGATGTTCAACAGGCGAGATCAGAGATACATCGCTGTACAACTGATGCTCTCTACTAATCCAAGTTATGACAACAGGACCATTGCCAGCACCTTCAAAATGCATCGCTGGATTGCCACGAATAACAGAGACGTGTCCAGGGTGATTAAAACGAAGGTTCCAGCCACAATTATAGTCTGGTGTGGTTTCAAGTGAGGGCCACATCATGCCACTTCACATCTTCGAAGTCGGTTTGAAAATCAACACCAAAGTGTACCTGACGTGCTGAAGAGCGTTGTGATCCCCTGGTGCAATAAGGTGGCCGCTCACAGAACCTAGGTGTAGCAGCAGGACTCGGCACCAGCCCACAAGTCCAAAGAGACCCAGGCTTGGCTTCAGAAAGCGTGCTACGACTTTGTACCCTTCTCTCACTACCCCCCTCTCCTCTGACCTGAACCTGCTAGATTACTTTGTCTGGTCATACATTGAGAACATCACCAACATGACCTCCCACAACACCAAAGCCAGCCTGATCGCCACCATCTGCCGAACTCTCACCAGCTTGTGGAAAAGGCATGCTCCCAGTTTCAAACCTGTAATGATGTGGTGATTGAGGCTGAAGGTGGCTACATTGAATAGATGTCAGCTCTACTACATAATCAAGTTATCTAGATTGATTTTTTGAAATAAAAGTTTTAAAATAACCTGTAGTGTTGTTTCCTTTAGGGCGACAAATTTATCGTTCCGACTTGCATGACGCTGTATTTCCTCTTTGTTCATAAACTCCTAAGGTTTTGGTGAAAAGTTTTCATAATTACATAAATTCTAAAACTGCATTAGTTAACGTACATGGATAAGTATATTTTGATCAAAATCGACTCTGAATATTCAAAGAAAATTTATTAATATTCATAAATTCTTTTTATTTGTGTAACGATTTGAAAATTATAGAAATTAAAAAAAGAAACAGTAATATATGATTGAAAGCTTTGGGCAAGAGTACACAAACATTTATTAACACTCCCGTGAGAATTCCATGTTAGTCCAAACTTTTTAGAACACAAATAAAATGAATAAAAAATAAAATAAAACGAAAAACTGAATTAAAACAATTTTTTTAGCAAATTCTTTTTTTTAACTTTTTAAAGTTATAAAGAATTGATTTAAAAAAAAAATTTTTTTGATTTTTTTCAATGAAAATTCTACATTTTTTTTCTGAATAATTTTTTATATAAATTATAAAGGAACAGATGTCAATTCACTTGCACATTTTTTTAATTTTAAAAAGAAACTATAATAAAAAAATTAGTCAAATTATAAAATAAAATAGTCAATTTGAAATCATAAACAGACAGCCATGATTTTTTAAACATTTTTAAAATGATTTTTAACTGATAAAGAGTGACTATAAAGGGAGGTAATTCGTTTCTCACTAATTAATGTTTGCGATGATGTTTTTTTTTATTTTTTATTTTTTTTTTTTGTGGCACTAGACGTATGGAAAAGTAAATTTATCTTTAGATTTCTGGAAAATGAGTTCTCCAAGATAAGTAAAAACTAAAAGCACCAACATGTACTTCAGTTACTTAGACACCTCGGTAAACCCTCAACCAATCCAAAAATTTAATATTATAAAATGTTAAAAATAATAAGAAGAAGGTAATAGGGTATTAGCAACTGGGTATAAAATAACAGTTGAAAGTCAACTGACCATCAGTTTAACGGAGACAAACATCACGAGCCAGGGCACTGACTTCCTATTTTCAATTACCATCAAAAACTACCAACTTTGAGCCCTGAAAGTGTTCAGGTACCTGGGGTCAACTGTAACAAACAGTTTTGACATGAAACCAGAGCTGGACCGACGCATAGGTTGTGAAACCTCCACGTTCACCAAACTTGTCCCCAGAATGTAGAAGAACAGGAAATTAATGATCAATACCAAGATGGCGGTGTATAAGGCTTGCGTCCTGAGCACATTGCTATATAACAGTGAATCGTGGACGCTGTATGCATACCAGGAAAAGCACCTCTACATCTTTCACATGCGCAAATGTGCCCAATATATACACTTTCTTGCATCAGAATTCAGCTTAGACATGTCTGTCAGATGCAGAAATCCCAAGAGACCTTGTCTATAAAGAATCAAAACGTGTCAAGAGAAAAAGGAGTTATTCCCAGTCTCAATTGAAACACTTATACAAAAGGACATGAAAGACGTCAGCATAAACCTTTGAAGCTGGAAAGAACTTTCTGATCAGCACGACCTGTGGAGGCGCAAGTCACCAACAATCTCAAGATTGATGAGGATAAGCACTGCCAGTCGTGGCAGGAGCAGCAAGCCCAATGCAAACAATGATTGCACCACCTGCCGCTAGCCTCTCTCTTCAGGGCACAGAATCAAGATCAGAGATGATTGATGGACGCCAATGAAAATGACAGAATTCCTCATTAAATCCCAAGCAATGTTACATTTTCCTGGTAGTTTGGAGTTAAAAATGTGCATGGATGATTTCAGTTTGTAAAATTGAAGAAAATCCTTGTGACTTGAAGAAAACCGAAGAGATAAAGTGTTTTGCAAAGAAAAAGATGCGGAGGTTGAATGAAGAATACATGAAACGCGAGTTTAGTAATCAAGTGATTGAGTTTTCGGTTAACAAATAAACTTCAAGTGTGGAAAGAACCGTGAATAAATGCACTGAATAATTACAAAGACTTGAAGTTGATGGATCACGTCCTGAAAATGGTTGATATTTGAGCAGCAAATAATTTAAATAAACCAAGATGAAATGCAGTTTTGGTCCATGTTTGGCCAAACTACCAATACCACCAATGCGGTGTTTATCAGGAGATGAATGTAACTTGTGGTTTTATGAAAGCCCCAAATTATCTACTTTCATTTTTATCAATTTCCCTAACCCTAATTATTTCATTTGGTTAATGTATGAAAAAAAAAAGCAAAATTTCAAAATGTGTTTTAAGTACAGAAAAAGTACCATCATTGTCCATCAGCTGGTCACGTTTGGATTCAAAATTGCATATTTATCTTTAAACATGCAAATTGAAGGAGTTTAAGGAGAATACAGATTGAACTTTGGATTTACTTTCAACAGCCTCATAACTCAAATCCTTTATTTTGTCCTTTAGTCCTCACATTCTATGAACGATGTTTCTGACAAAGGAACAACTACTGTTTTCTTTCCATATAACATTGTTGACCGTTTTTTTACCTTGAAATAGCTTTTTTAGTGCTTTACATTAAGTGGCTTTATGTCTTGTCTGCAGCAATTTCCATTCAAAAAATATATGTATGCACTCAAACAAAGAGGATATGTTCGTCTGCCAAACTTTTAAAACATGTTTGTCGGTCCTTCACAATTTTGAAATTGCCTTTTCGTTTGTCTAGCAAGATCAAGTTTTAAATATCATATGTACATCAGCCCACCAGATTCTGTCTGTCTGTCACGTTTTAAAAATAAATACTATTATTGCTCATGGCAGGGCATTACCACTGTCACACTTTCAGGTATGTGTACGCGGTGTGATGCTGTATGATAAGAGAAACCTGGCTAGTGAGGGTTGAAGACATGCGTTGCATGGAAAGAAATGGTATGACAATGATAAGATGCATTTATATTGGGAGTCTTAAAGACAGGCTTAGATCGGATGATCTCAAAGGAAGATTACATCTGGACAGCATAGTGACGAGTGTGCATGGCAGGAAACTTACTTGGTATGGTCACGTTGAAAGAATGGTCTATTTAACAGGGGAAGGTCAAGAAAAACAATGGGTGAGAGAGGGCAATGATCAAAATAAAATTGAGGGAAAGAGTGATAAATAAAAACCTGGCCAGAGATAGATTAGTTTGAAAGTCAGTTCCTTAAAACTGTCCAATGCATGCCAGTATGAAAAAAGGACGTTAAACTGATTATTATTATTTATATATTAATACGATAGCGTGTGTGTTCTTTTGTGTGTCACGCTTACATTTAGGTCGTTTAATTGTTATGTTCTTCTGTTTCTTGTCAAATAATTTTACCAAGAATTCTTTCATAAGTTTGTCTTTCGGTTTCGACTATAGCTGATGGCACTAAAATCATCTTTTTTTTTTATAAATAATTTTATCAAAAAATTCTTCACAAGTTTTGGTTTCGGTTATGGCTGAAGGAACTCAAGTTTTATATATATATATATTTATTTCATAAGTCTTTATTTCGGATTACGCAAGTCATATGTATATATTTTTTTTTATTTACGAAATCGCAACTTACTAACATAAAAATCGACAGAATATTAACTCTATAATAATATATACGAAATCTGCAAGAATTAAAATATCATATTTAAGCATACTTTACGACCGGGCTTTACCGGGCGCTCGTGCTAGCTTAGACAAATACTTTTGCAGTTTTAACAAAAAAGCTACAATAATATCAGAGCGTCTCCATTTACACTGAACATCTACAGAATGTCAACATCAATATATTACATATGAAGGAGACTCTTGTGGAATTTCCACAGATCCCGCTAGTTATTATTATTATGGCGGTGATGGTATTGCTTCGATTGGAAAATTAGTGTATGAACGGAAGAGTGAATGTACCGATATATTTTGTTGCCTGCAACACGAAAAATTAACTATCACACTTATGGTAACCATTTCTATGGCGCGTAATTAATGATGCCAGCAGGTGCGACCAGTGAAATGTTGACGAATTAGAATGAAATCACATGATGTAGAAATTGACAAGTGCCCGGGCCATTTAATAACATTCTCCGCTGCAACCGATAATGTACGTGACAATGTGTGAATAAATATAAGATTAATGTTAGTGTTTGATATGTAATTAAATTGTTCTAATTAACATTAACAACAATTTCATTTTTTTTTAATGTGTTTAATAACTAAACAAGAAACAAAAGGTGCGAACCATAAGACGTAATTAATTAGCGTGACTTTATTTGGATGAGGATTCAAGTGTTAAGTGCAGACGTACTCAAAGACGAGCAGGAGGAGAGAATTTTCTGATGCAGTGATCGCATCATCATCAGCAGCAGCAGCGGCGAGATGAAAGAACTGTGAGAACAAGAAGTGTACACGAAGTTGCTTACGTTTTTATGATAGAAATTAAGACCCATCAGCATAACTCGAAAAGCATCTTCTTTCAAAGGAACATATTTTCAATTATTTGAATTTGTCAATTTCTCGCTAAACGAAATTAAACGTCACTAAAAATATATAAATAATATAAATAAACAAGTTCTTGTTGGCTCGTTACCATAATCAAATTCTACCCAATTTACACCATTAACAATTACTACAGTGCCAACTAACATTCATTACCCCTTATTCTCGAGTGGCCAACTGGCTTTGATAAGTGGTGACTCCCAAGTAAAAATAAATATATTAAAAAAAAAATAGCATCATTTTTTTTTTTTTTTTTTTTTTTTTGTTCTTTTGTAAAACATTTGTATAAAAACAATCTTCTCTGCCAGAAGAGAAAAAAATAATATTTGGATTATTTTTCTAGAGGTTAAAAGTTCAATCTTTACCACAGGCGATATTAACCGAGAATAATGCAAGGTTAATACTTTTGCCTGGTGGACAAGAACAATCTACCTCCGTAGATTAAATAAATTAGATTAAATTCGAAATTCCGTATGAAAGATTCACCCATCAAGGCATTTTTCGCGTATAAGATTAAACATACAATAATCGACTGTTTTTACTTTTTAATGTAACTTTTTTCTTTCTTTTTTTTTTTCTTTTTCATAAAAAAAATAGATATTCAGAAAAAACGAAACCTATTTTACTGTAAATAGTACCAAGCAATAATGCATTATTTTCTCTCACGACATCTGCTTAAAATAATAAGGCTTAGCTTTAGACGGAAGTAAAGGCGAGGATTGAACAACAAGTGCTCCCCGGCTACTTTTTATTATGTCGCAAGCCGATGAATAGATGAAGGGAGGATGAGGATGGTCGTTGCAAACAAAGCAGCAGGCAGAACTGCGCGTTGCTTGCGAACAGTTTCTTCTTCTTCTTCTTCTTCTTCCATTCCCAACACTTGTAGAAGAACAACCTGTTCCTGCCACTTCTCCGTTAAAAAAAAAAAAAACGAGCACGGCATGTTGTGCAATGGTGTCCTATATTAATTCCTATTTTAGTCACCTAAATTATTTTAAGTGCAATATTATTTTTAACATTATTTAAAGGCAACTTATTTTTACTTAAAAATACTTTAGTAAATAAAAAAAAAGATTTTTGTGTAGATAGATTAGTGATCTCTTAAACCAACGCATTTCAGGTGGAAACATTCCATACTTACCTGTCATGTTGGAATTAGTATAATCTCCAAAAATTACAAATAATGATTAAGTATACGATATACTGGATGCATTATTACCAAAAATATACACAATTATGTTGTTTAAAAATGTACTTAAGTCAAGATAAATAATTCACGTTGTCATACTGAATTGGTCGCACAACTTTTCCACATTAAACCATACGATAAGACTCGATAATTCGATAAATTCTATTTTTTGTTGTTTTTGATCATTTTTTTTTTCATACATTTCTAATTTATACTAAATGACACGTAAGTGCGTAAATAATGGTTTCACCTGAAATGCGTTGACTTAAGATCACCAATCTAGACAAAGCACCTTAAAAATTAACACTCAACTTATAGCTAGTTTCATCGGACACGTAAAACACGAAGTAAAAACTCGTCAGGAAAACATAGTCGCCATTTTTATGTAAACAAGTCCAAGAATGCTAAGTTCAGTTTTCAAGTTAAAAACATCGAGAAAAATGAAGTTGATGTTTTTTTATAAACTAATTAAAATCTATTAAAATCCAATGTTTCTGAACAAATTTTGATTTATATAGAAAGATAAAACTATTAAATTTATCATATTAAAAGCAGAATATGTTAATTTTTAATAATTGTTTTAATTAAAATTATTAAAAAAATCAAGTACCAAATTTTCGCTTAAAAACGTAAACGCTGAAAAAATAAATAAATAAAAATAATTAAATGAAATTGTTAAAAAATGTTTAAATCAAACAAAATTTTTTTTTTTTTTTTTGTCTAAATAAGAATATACAAAAAATACTAAAATCTTAATTCTTGAATTTCAAATAATTCCATTTTTCATCACGACTGGATAACGTAATTGACAGATTTATAGGCTTTTTAAAATTTTGGAAACCTATACAGGTTACAAAAACAAAAACCAAAATAAACTGCTTTTATATATTATTTATTTTGGAGACGTTGAATCTCTACGGTTCCAAGTGAGCATTGTCTGAAGATAGCGGTTTCAATCCTACCCAAAGCTGGCCATAGAATTAGTTGGCCAAAACGTGGTGAGACAACAACAACTATGGAAGGTAGTAATTACTGAGGATACAGTTAAGAGACTCAGCATTCCTATTCCATTGTGGTTAACGACCTGAAGAAGGCCAGAGGAATAGTTGGCCGAATCGTAGTGAAAAAATAACAACTATGAAGATGGATGGGGATAACAGTCCGCAAATAAAACTTTTTTTCAACTACGATTTTAAATACGACTTCAAATTATTTTATACCGAGCATTTAAAAATCATCAACGAACCCTTAAAACAAATTGGTCCATATTAAGAATTTGACTTGATAAAAGAAAAAAAACGAAAATACCGAAAAATCTTTTATGATGTATATACACGTCACACAATGAAGATGTCGTATTCCAAAAACCACGTAAATTAAGTAGGTTTTTTTTTTTGGTTTTTTTTAATGATCGAATCAAGTCGTTCTAGACGTGTTTATAACGACAGCGACAATATTTTGCCGATTGAGTTTTCATCTTCAACATTCCACGTGATGAAACTTGATATTTTAATGTTTTTAATGTTTGTTTTTTGTTTTTATTTTCACCAACACATTCAGTGTGCAACTGATTTGGTAATTTTTTACTTTAACAGAAACTCAACATTCACCTTTTTAAACTGACGACTTTTAAAGATTTTCGGATCTGCTGAAAACGAATATCACATTCAAATTTGGAGCAGACATGTAGTTTTCTAAATATTAAGACATTTTTCCCAGTGTATTACTTCATGAATTTCAGTTGCCGTCGCCATACTTAACATGAGGGGGGGGGGTCTTTTAGAATTTAAGAAGACTCGTCTATGGCAAACTCATACCAAATGCATCTTTCAAAAACAAAAAAATTCTACCGTTATTCAAGAATTGTGAGAAAGTCTACAATTATAAGATTTGGACACCCGCTGTCTTTGTTAAGATCAATCAAAGGGTCAATGGGTTTAACCGCTAGCGGTGAGCTTGGCGGGCCTTTTCGATTGCCTTTCCCTCTTCAGGCAGTTCCAGACATGCAGCCGATGAAGAAGGAACATGGAACTCAACTCTATGTATATGAGGCATTTGGGCGACTCTACCCTTCGTCTCCTTGAGACTTTATTTTTAAGCCTAAATGATCAGACTGTTATTATTATATATGTCTCCAGAGAGGTTTTTAAGGTCAGAATTGTCAACCTGTCATTAATGGCTTTTTACTTAAATGAACAGTAATTATGAACTTCTGTAATGTCGACTCAAACCAAGAATTTCATCAGAAGGCATCATACCAGCCCCCTTCAAACGGCTGCAATTAATCCGATTTTTAAACAGTGCTGTACCCGAATATCAGTTCTTGATGAAGATAAGAGAACTATTACCTTTCGAGGCTGTTACCAGCTCTATTCAGTATTCAGAGGAAAATCGAGCATTTCCATTTTTCAATAAAGAAAGAATAAAATTTGTGTCGAATTTTAAAGGGATGTTTTGTCGCAATTGTTGCGTTAATTTTTTACCACTGTCTTGGAGCAAAAATAGGTGAGAAAATGTCTTACAGAATCTCTCATTTTTTTTATTTTTTTATTTTTTTTTTTTTGCTGTTTATTGTTTTGTTTTTGAGGGAGATATAGTTAAAAAAAAAAAAAAAGAAAAAAAAAAAGCCCTCCTCCCTAAAAATTTAAAACAGTAAATAAGTATAAATATTTAAAAAAAAAAAAAAAAAGAAAATAAAAAAGAAAAGTGTGTAGTCTCTTTTTCGAACTGAATAAACGCTTTAAAATAAGTTAAGTCACTAAAAACTTAGCAAACGAGGTAGAAAACGAACACTTAGAAAAATCGATTTTATTATGTTTTTTTAACAGTAAACAAGTAAAAAAAATTTTTTTTTAATATTATGGGGGGTGTATTCTCCTTTAAAAACAAAAACGGTCATAAAATGTGTTTTCAATCGAGATTTATTTAATAATGAACCAGTTTTCCTACTATGCAAAAAATGGACGAAATTTCCATGGACGAGTCTTGTAACATGCATAGGCATTAGTACTTGTTAAGTTGGGGAAAAACATGGCTGCCAGTGAAAACATAAAGGGATTACAGTGGATCCAAAAAAAACTACTTGGCTGCCTCAAGCTTAAATGTGATATTTGTTTTAAGCATACCCGAAAACCTTGACAAGTCGTTGATTTAACGATTAATGTTGACTTAAGTAAATACCATTCATTTTACACTAAATAATTTACGTGACTGAAATAGGAATTATCTGCTCTTCTGACCATGTCCACTTTAAAGAGAAGGAGGGAGTATAATATCCGGATATGTTATTGATGCCGGGCACATATTTGTCAAAAGCAGCTTTTTGTTTGTTTGTTTTTGTTTTGTTTTTTAATAAATTCATGATTTTTGTATTTATTATTAGGTTATTGACTGAGGGGGGAAAAAAAAAAAAAAAGAAAGAAAATGAAAATTCCAAATTTAATTTCTTTGTCAAAAAAAAAAAAAAAAATTGTTCGTAACGGTTAAAAATCGTGATTTTATTTATATTCTAGCAAGATTAACCGTTGTTTACCGGCACTTCTACAGTATATGGACGACGGCCATGGGGCGGGGGGGGGCGATAACTCCCATTTCTTCTGGTCAAATAACACGGCAAATAAGTAACAAACAAGATTTTTTTCCAAGCACAAAAATATTTGCAAACAAATCATTCATTGCATAAAAATGTATCAATATAGAATTGTAAGAACATTTAGAAGAATCGAGAAGAAGGTGGGCTCTCTCTACCGTGCTAGAAAGTTACTTATGCCTGAATGTATCCTGTACTTCTATAAGGCCACCATTCGCCCATGTATGGAGTACTGTTGTCACATTTGGGCTGGTGCATCAGCTCCTTGTCTCTTACTCCTTGACAGAGTCCAAAAGAGAGTTGCCAACTTGACAGTTCAAGACCTATCATCTAGGCTTCAGCCTCTTTACCATCAACAAAATGTTGCACTCCTGTCTGTTCTACAAGTATTTTAATGGTGAATGCTCTGACGAACTGCAAGCACTTTTACATCCTCGATGTAAATACCCCTGATAAATCTGACAAGCAGCTAAATCCCACCCCTACACAGAGATCCCTAGATGTAAGAAAGCCTTTTACTCTAATAGTTTCTTCCCCAGAACAGCTAGACTGGAAATCCCTTCCGGGATTCTGCTTTCCGAACTGTACTGACATGCAGAAGTTCAAGTGTAATGTGAACAGACATATGGCTACTCATCTCCCTTCATAATACCCCTGCAAATTGTCCCTGATAGTAGCCCCCTACTTCAAAGTGGCACTGTGCCTTGTTTGGGGTGAAAATATACGCTTTTAATAAAACAATTTTTGAACTAAAGCAACATTGAATTTTTATAAAGTAAAATTGATTTTTGTTTTGTTTTTGAACAAATAATTTTAATGAACCATTTTTCGAATTAAAGCAACATATCCCGCAGAATCCGTCACTACTACTATTACTGGTTTGCAATAACATGTGTTGTTCACATTGACACTGCTCCGTGGTCGACAACAATCTATTAGCCCGCAAAATGTCAATTGTTTCCAGGGTGTCCGACATCAACAATGCAATATCGCATATATTCAGGAAATTGACATCCATTTTAAGATAAAGTTTCCGAAGAATTTCACCAAAAGTATGAGTTATTGTCCCCTGTTCTTTGACTTAGAAGCGCCACCTGGCGGCAGTTTAGCGAAACGTACAAAAAAAAGAAGAAGAAAATGGCCGCCGTCCGTATACTGAAGAAGTACCGAAAAATCATATGTTCTTTTTGCATCCAGCCGAGGAGATTTTTTTAATTTTATTTTACATTTTATTATATTTAATTTTTGGTAGGGGGTGATCAAATGACGTAATTAGCATCGACTGGCGAGGGGGGGGGTACATTGACATTAATTAGAATAATTTTCGATAAAATTCAGTTTTTATTTAACTCTCACAAGGCACACTCGCATGCAATCAGCTTCATGCTGTGAACATTATAGCATTTATTTGTATTCTTAATTTCTATAACTTAAAAATTATAAAATGAGATAAAGTAAAAAACAACTGTACCTGTTTCCTATTTATGAATGCAGATCTCGCGAAACTTTGCTTCCGCCCTTCTTGATTAACATGAAATATACTTTTATTTATTTTACTATCTGGGTCACTGCTTATCGAGACAAAGAACCACTTGAGGATAAGAGTTAATGAAGCTGAAATTGCCAGCCGAAAGAAGAGGAACACTATGGTAGCACTAGTATTTATCAATATGAACTGCACCATATATTTTTTTTTTTTAATTTTTGCTAGTGCAGTGTCATGGTTTATCCAAAGGCCACTCGAGGATAAAGATTAATGAGTGTCCGTTGGTCGATGAGACACCACTGCGATTATCGGTAATGGAGAAGCTTTGACATTGCTTATTTATGCAAGAGCACGGCTCAACAAGAATTTGTTAATCATGTAGTTTCACAATATATGTAACTATGAGGAGGGGGTATCTCCAAACCATTAGGAGGAGTTCGTGATCAACCAAACAGAAATTACAACTTTGCCAAACGTCAAAAGCATTTTGGGACACTTGATATTTAGTTCGCTCCCACTGAAAGAACTTACGAGACCAGGGTCGGAAAGTAGGATTGAGAAGTAAGCTCCCCAGAGGAGGGCACACTGACCTGCAAAAAGTGCCTAGCCAGCCCCGTCGGCATTACCCGGTGAGGACGCTTCAAGTGATTAGCAATAAAATAACTCTTTCTCAAAGAGAGAAAGCAAGGCCTAGGAAGGTGGACCTGCACAGATCTCCCACCACAAAATCAACAGGGAAAGGATCATTACAGGGATGGTCTAATCCCAGTTGATTTTGGGGGCCCAGGATGAAAATCTTGTCAACTGATAAATTACCGACGAAATAACGATGATAGTTAACTACTACTTCTTGCACATATTTTAAGAGTAACATTTAAAGCCAACGAGTGAATGGATTATTTTTTAAGCAGAGTGCAATCGCAATGGAGCTCAGTTTGTAAGCTGCTACACCCAAAAAGAGAAAAGCAACTAAAATGATCGAATGTTTGCCTTCGTGATTAAAAAAGAAAAAGTTTGTAATCGTATTTAATATAAATTTATCGATTCTCTACAAGTGGATTTCATAAAAATAAAAAGCTTACAAAATATAAACAATCGAACTCATCTGCAGGTGTTCAGTGTTAAAATCCAACGGAGTAGTAGCAAGGAGTACATAGGAATACCAATTGTAAATGAATCCAAATTATATCCATATTAATGAAAAATAACTTATGGCATCGAGATTAAAAGACTCTGCTAATCAAGTTGAAGTGGGCGTGGCTAATTCTCCAGGTAGCTAACGGCAACAACATAGCCAGGAGTATTCTCCGGTATATTCTCACAACAGACTCCCCCCTTTTGTCTGAATGAAGCATGGTTCGGTCCTATGAAGCCAGCTTCCAAGACGTTACTTCTCCCTTTGACCGGAGATTGGTATTGCTGGTCGCCTGAGGTGCCACTATCAGGGAATATCGACAAGGCTATTTTTGTAACATTTAGAATCCCCCTCCCATCGAGGAAACTATTTCAGCTTGCAATAAATTGACTTCATACTTTTAATCTTACATCAATGAAGCGATTTGATAACATCAGCCGATGTTTTGATGAAACTCAACGCTACTCATCGTTATTTGGGATTCGTTTTTGTTTTTTTAATTTTTTATTCATTTTATTTCGTTTGTTTCTTGATTGTTTTTTTTTTATACCAAATTACTATTATTTTAAATAAGATTTTGAAAGTAAAATTTAATTATTTCGGTATCGTTTCGCTACGAAATTCTTAACCGAATCAAATTGTAATAAAACTGCAATTTTGTTTTAATCTTTAGTTTTGAAATTGTCGCGTGTGTCAGGTTACTGCTCCCATCTTGTTTACAATCAGGAATACACCTGTTTGCAGAGATAGACTCGTGACCGACACCCTATGTACACATCACAACCACGCGTGCTAAAAGTAGCAATGACTTTTTCAATAGCAAAGAAAAAAAAAACACAAACTTCATTTTTTGCAAACTAAACAAAAAAATAACTGACTTTATTTTCGACTGAAATTAATATATACAATATGGCAATAAACACTGCAGGTATTTTTGACTCTAAGTAATCCGATCTGGGATTAATTTTAGTTATTTGTATTTTTAACAAATCAATTCCTGTAACCTGAACGCTTTTTCATAAAACAAGCGACTTTTTCCACAAAAATCTTCAGCATAGTTCAGGAAAAATCAAACACCCAAATCCCGATGTTGACATAATCTGGCCAAGGGACTCGGCAACAGTATCCAAACAGCCCTCTTCAGGGCTAACTACCAAACAATTAATGTGATTCTAACTATCCTTTAGAACGACTCACAAACTACCTGAATGCAATATACACCACTCTCTGCTACAAACTCCCCTTACAACCTAGCACTCCAGCCCCAGCTCACTCCTGCAACTTCAGCAGTTTCAGCCAACAGTTCTAGCTACTAGCTTCAGTCCATCTACGTCCAGTACCCCGTCGACATCAGGCTGCCCTTTCCATGTACACAATCCGGACCAACCTGAGGTACGCCATCCACTTCATGGACGGTGAATTTCAACACTGTGAGACGCTGTTCTCGCTTTGAGCGATGTAGATACAGTTTATTTGGTGTGATAAATAAAACACGATTCTATCATCTTTAACCAATCATCTGTGTGTTCGTCATCTCTTTGCTATTGCTGTTACAGACTTTGCATTGTATCTACTTTATTAGTTACACGGTCGATTGTTATCTCGTCGACTCAACAAAATGATGTAAATTGCTTCCAAAACTTTCAATCTTTTAATACATAAAGAATTGCTAAAAATCTTAAAGCCAGAAATGACTTTTTACTCAACAGTTTTAATGCTACCACATTCCTTTCTGGGTTCAAATGATCACGAAAGAATTGATCCTTTTTATTTTTTCAATATTAACAAAAGATTAAAATAAACTAAGGCTGTTCTAAATAAGTTTGCAATAACTTTCGAGCAGCCACCAAAGGCAGATCCATGCAAGTCATGGAAACCTGCCTACAATTGGATAAGAAGGAACTAAATCTGTTAATATGAACACGTTTCTAATTTAGCAGTGGCATCATCATCAACATCATCATTATATAAATATATATGATGATTGCAACGTCTTGTCAGACGAGTGCCACTCCCTCAGACACTTAAAGTTCATGAGCCCAAATGCCTGATGAGGTTACAGAGTTTTAGCTTTGTACGACAGCTAAGACTCTCAGTTCAAAATGTTGAGATCCAGCAATAAGCAAGAGCAAGATAGCCAGCAACAAGTTAAACTGCAGACCAGCTTAATGCGGGTACTGGTCTCCCGCTTTATGGTTTTTTTAAATCAGAGATTTGCTTCTCCTAAAAACGTTGCTTTCACCACGGCTTATGGAAGCCCTCTCCACCCCAAATTATATTATATATATATATATATATATATATATATATATACATACACACACACATGGCATAATCGCGTTGACACACCGGTTCTTGTCAGATCACCAAAGTTAAGTAATGTTGAGCCTGGTTAGTACCAGATGGGTAACCATTTGGGAATTCTAGACGCTGTATGTGCTCTCCGCTTATCTCGGCATTTGTTTCCAGTCATCCTATACATACACTCCACTTGCCACTGGTATTTAACAAAGTCGACTCAGAAGAGGGAGCGGTGTAGTTAGAGATTGTGCACCTCCTGCCACAAAAATTTAACATGCAAGCATGTGAGTATCCACGGTCTGTCAAAGACTGAAGGAGCCTCTTTACGAATTTGTGCAGATTATTTCTCATGCAGAATTTACATTATTTCAACTTGCTTAAAACCATAATTCCATATTCTGCCATATTGGTAACGAGGTAACGACGTAGTCACGTGTTTGTTCAGAACTTTTTTTGCTTTATATTCTGCGATGATCAATGTCAGCTTCGTCAAAATAGAACAGTAAAACAATTTTTATGACGATGAGGAATAAGGAAATTAAGGAACCAGCATCACTCAAGAGGGAGAGGTCGAACAATGATGAGAGAGAGAAAGAATAAGGAGAGAGAAAGAGGGAGAAAACTAAGGGAGAGAGAGAGAGAGCAAAAATGTAAAGTGAAAAGCGAAAGATAGGAAGAGATGGCGATAAAGTGAAAGAAAGGATAGCCAAAAATGCCCTGTTGGGGGGAGGGGGGGTAACGATACTAAAGATCACTGATGTAAACGAAGAAGCATCCGACTAGAAAGAGTGACGAAATCCCAGAACTTTCTAAGATGGATGACTGCTCTTAATCACTTCTGCTACTTTTTTAGATTAAATGAAGTAGACATTCCAACAAGGTGCGTGTGTGTAGGGGGGGGGGCGTGGTTGGCCACAGGATACTATTGCAGACTCAGCTATGAAGAGTTCAATTCCTATCAAATCTATGGGGTAATTTTCACACTAATACTTTTTAGAAATGTCTGAACCTGAAATGTCCCTCCAGCTATGGGTAAAAATAGTAGCATGGTATACAGGAAGTATTGTGCTTTGATATGAAATAATCCAACAAGGGTTGATATGCCGTAAGACAGAAAGAAAATCAATATGGCAAAGAGATACACGAACAAAACTCAATTCACTTTCATAATTTTAAAGAAAACCTGGATTAAAATCATTTGAGCAGTTAATTTTTAAAAGCATTTTTTTTTTTCATTTTGAACCGGGAAGCATGCATCAATGAGATAGAAAAGAAATATTACAAGTTTTGTGAACATTACAAGATTTAAAACTAAAATATGCTTCCTGACTTAAAAACGAATCCTTTCAAATACATAATCCAGCATTAATAAAGGATTTTCAGACAACCTTAAGCTATATTTTTCAGCTTATTTATTGGATAATCCCAGGAATAAGCGAGTAAAAACGACAGTAAATCTTAAAAGCTTTTTTTTTTTCTTAAAATTTTATAAATTGCAAATGTATCTCTATTAAAAAAGGAAAAAACCTTCAGATGATTTTAAACGAATTAAAAAGAATGAAATATCTATTTTTTAATTAAAAAGGTGTAAATAAAATATTTATGTGCAACTGTTCTTTTTGATAAAAAGAATCAAGTTAGAAGCATGACTCACATTATAAAAAAACAGAAACATGGGAACGGGGGGGGACAAGAACGACAATTGCCTCTATTTTCTTCCATTATGATCTGAATTTTACTGAAGAATATAAAATAAGTTTGAAAGAGAAACTAAAAGTACATAAATTTGTAAACATTTTTATAAAATCAATTTATGAAAAAAATAGAAAACAGAAAAAGAACTGCATCATATGCCATTGAATTCCTGTAAAAGTTTACACAAGGAAAGTCTTCTGATCTAGTTATAGAGCTTTGTTGTCAAGATTATAGCCGGACAGAGATATAAATATAGTAAGCATAGATATAGACTTACTTAAACTATCCGGACGGTGACTTCTCTGCAGTCTTTTTTCTTAACATAAAAACAAACTTGTTGAATTCGTTTTTTAATAAATAAAACTAAAGTTTTAACTTTTTTATTCTTACAACTTATGCGACGGGGAGCTTCCCAAAGAGTCGTCAAAACAACAGTAGTTGCACTCTGCTACACTGCTGCAGAATACTGCACCCCAGCACGATCTGAGCCAACACATCAGATCAATTGAGAAAACTGAGAGAGCATGCATATTACCTCAGGATGTTTGATCAACTCCAACACAATGGCTACCAGTAGCAAGCTCAATTTTTTATTTTATTATTTATTTTTTTTTTTTTTTATTACATTTTCACCCCAAACAAGGCAAATTGCCACTTTGGTGTAGGGGGCTACTATCAGGGGCAACAACTACTGGGGTACTATGTAGGGATTTGCACCACTCCACATAATGAAGGAAGAAGCAACTCAAAAAAATGGAGTCAAAACGTTGAGGGCACCAAGAACTTAGCAATCCAATAAATTTTATAAGATACCCCAGATACCTCCAGACTCCAGTCCCGAAAGTCCTTGAACAGCTCAAAAATAAAAAATTTCAACTCAGTTGAGACATGGAAGAAGGAATGGAAAAACAATATTCTCATGGGGGGGGGGGGCATCATTGAAGACCCAATTTCGTGCCTTCCAGGTTTTGCTATAAATATTAAACAGCAGTGGGTAACCGCAAATCGGATCAGAACAAGACATTGCAGGAGTGCAGGTGGAGACGAATAGACTCCTCAATCTGCCCAAAGTACAAAGAAGCTCCCCAGAATACAGACCACCTAATCCTACACCGTCCAGTCACCTGACTAGAAGGAAGCTACACAACAGCCCATTTATCTGAAGACAATTTCTCAGACTGGCTAAAAAATAGCAATAAAGAGGTCTACTCCATACGATACTACTACTACAATTTACATCTTTTAAAAATAACAGTTTTTACTATAAAATTAAATATCTACTAAAGATCCTTTAAATAAATGATTGTCGTCACCTTAAGTCGATCACAACAGAATTTATGATGTATTCAAGTTCAAAACAAATTGTTTCAAAATGGGTACGATCTAAATTCTAGGCAGACTCTAAGACAAGTTATTTCTCAATTGTTAGTATTAACGATCAGACGATCTTATTTTTTTAAGTGGGTGCAGAAAGTGATAACATTTATGTTTTGCTTCGATTTTATTATTAAAAACTGACATCTTAACTCTTTAAAGAAATATTTGTACAACGAAATTACTTTTATTGAAAGTTTTTAATTCGGTGAACAGGTTTCGTTTGAGTTTTTGATGATTCAACTTTTGAGGATTATTTAAAGACGAAATACAATACCTATTTGTTACGTTGATGATCGTGTTTTGTTAATGGAAAATAAAAGTTCACATGTGAAACTTAAGAAGCACACGACAGGGACATCAATTGAAAACAACCTTTTTTTTTTTTCTTCTTTAAAATATTAAATCATGCAAATAAAACAAAACCCCAATTACCAACGAGTGTGAACAACGAATTCGACGCGGAAATCACCAAACAGCGAAGTCTTCGTTTGGGTGTAGCCTTGTAGATATATCTCCGTGTCAGCGTCAAACGTCATTGCAGGGCGAACATCCTGCTCTCTGCCCGTTATTACATACTAAAAGAAAATGTAGATTTCAGGTCATCTATTGACTCAAGATCTTACAATGAACAATTCAAATCCGGTTCAAAGTTTATAAAATCAAATCTAAAACAGGATTTGGTTCTTGTTCAGAATTAAAACATTAAAAAAACATATTAAAAGCTAAACCTGGTGAGGAATATAGTCCAGAATATTTGAATGTTAAATATTATATATCAGAAATAAGGGCCTACTTATATGAGCTAAAACAATATGAAATTGATTTTTTGGAAGAGGGTTCTCTGGAAATATTCTAATTAGTCACATTATTATGACTAAACTTCCCAAAGTAGTTGTTAAAGAATTAATAAAGTTAATAATAATTATCCCAACTTAAAGCAAATATTTGATAACTATAGGGATATTTTAAAAACTCTAACTCGGACTTTAACTGTAAAAAATATTGCTAAGGATAAAAAAAAATTCAGTAGCTATGACTTTAAACGTAGTTTTAAAATAAACCCAAAAGATAAAGTACCAACGGTACAAAATTTCAAAGTACAAGCCATAAAAAAATCCGTGTGTAAGCTATGTTCCTCGGAAGGACACTACTTCGGAAAGTGTGAAACTTATCCTAATTATGAGGCTAAACTAGCAAGAATCTTAGAACTGTCCTTGTGCACCAGATGTGCTGGTTCAGGTCATAATGAATCAGAATGCTATGGAAAAAAGGGGTTCTTAAAGTTTCCGTGTCTCACATGTAAAAAAAAAAGAACATGTAACTTCTTTGTGTCCTACTCAAAAGGCTGTTCAAACAAACTTGTGTTACGCCTTGAAAAATACGAACACTTGTAATATGTTACCTACTATGACCCTAAATTTAAAATGTGGTCATAAGCAAAGACAAGTTAGGTGCTTAATAGATTGTGGCAGCCAAAGATCTTTTATAACAAAAGAAGCTGCTCTAGCATTATCCCCAAATTATAATGAGTTGTTCTTATCAGAGCATGAGATACATAGTTATTTAGGACGGCAAGTTAAGAAATTTAAACAAATGTCTACTGGTGTAAAATTAAAGAATAGAATGTTTTTTGTTCCGCTATTAGTAGACGAAAGCATGAATATAAATTACACGATGCACGGAATGAAAGATGTAATTAATAATTTAAAATTACAGGGTGTAAATCTGCTTGATGAGTCCTTTTACTTAAATAAAGAACACGACACTATTGAAATAGATATGCTCATGGGGATAGACATAATTCAATATCTTTCCTTTTCCATAAAAAAGATAGGGGGTGGTTATAACTTTATCATAGATGATAGGGTAGCTCCTATTGGAAACATTTTCAATTTTATCAGTTCAGCCGAGAGAAATGACTTGCTTAACACTCAATTAAAACCAATAAAAAAAAAATAATAAAACAGTAATTAACCTAATAATGGATCCCCTTAAATCGTATTTCAATCCCTTAGAGAATATTTTATCCGACAGTGAAGTAGACAACGGCTTAGAAAATCTCTTTAATCTTGAATCTATGGGAATAAGGCCCAATGATCAAGAATCTATTTCCTTTGACAACAAGCTAATAAGTAAATTTAGGGAAGGAATAAAACAGATCGATGGGCATTATTATATAGAATTGCCCTGGTATCCTGATAGGATCGAAAAAGTTCCATCAAACCATTTCATAGCTCTCAAGGTGTTAGACCGAACAATGAACTTTTTAAATAAAAGAGGATTAACTAAAAAATACGATGCAATCTTCAGCAAACAACTAGAAGATGGACTCATCGAACAAATAGAAGTTAATCCTTCAAATTACTATAAATATACGTGGATTCCCCACAGACCCGTTTTAAAAACTGCGGAACAAGTGACAACGAAAATAAGGCCCGTCTTTAATTGTTTGTTAAAGACAAACAAGGAATTACCTTCAATTAATGAAGCAGCCTATACGGGTATAGATTTAATGGGTTCTTTATTGAAGTTGTTGCTTTACTTCAGAAGCAACAAATATGTGATGTTAGGAGATATTAAACAGGCCTTCTTAATGATAAAACTAAGTAGTGAATACGACAAAAATAGGTTTTGTTTTTTTTTTGGAGAAGAGAAAACAAACTTATTTGTTATAGATATAAAACGATAGTATTTGGCTATACATCATCGCCTTTTATACTCCATTATGTAATGAACCATCATGTTAAGTCTTACCCTCAGGATAAATGCAGCAAAATATTGGGAAATAACTTTTATGTGGACAACTTAGTAGTAACTGGCAACAATATAAATGAAATGCAAGATTTGTATAAAAAATGTTTTGTTAGAATGCAGGAAGGAGGCTTCACCTTACGATCTTGGAATTCCAATTCTGATGAATTAAGAAACCTAATGAAGGCTGAAGGTAGATTGGTAGAACATGGCTGTCAGGATGAAAAAGTGTTGGGATATAGATACAACACTGAGAAGGATAGTTTAAGCTTAGCACCTTTTACGTTAAAGGAAGCTTACACAAAGCGTCTAGTACTTTCACAGATTTCCAAAGTGTATGACCCTCTAAATTTTACCTTGCCTGTAAGCATAAGAGGCAGGGTATTAATGAGAAAAATTTGGAAATTAAATATAAATTGGGATGAAAAGGTGCCTAAAGAAATAAGTGATGAAATGAAAATAATAACTAGAGATTTCGAAATGTTGCCAGAGTTGTCTTTTCCAAGAGCTGCAATTAATGATAATGAACCTTATGGCTTACATATATTCTGTGATAGTTCAACAGAAGCTTATGGGTTCGTAATATATGCCTGCTCAAACGAAAAAACAAGTTCGTTTTTATTTGCTAAATCTAAATTGTCCCCGTTAAGGAAAGGTAATGAACTTAGTGTCCCTACCTTGGAACTAATGGGAGTAATACTGGCATTAAAATGTCTTCCAACATTAATTGAAACTTATGAAAATATTCAGTTTCAATTTATTAATATATGCGTGGATGCTCAAGTAGTTTTAAATTGGTTAATCACAAAAGAAAGTAAAGTAAAATCTAAATTTGTTAAAAATAGAATATCCGAAGTAAATGGATTAATAAAAGCTCTTGAGGATGAATTTAAACTACCAATAATGTTTCACTATGTTCATACAGATCAAAATCCGGCTGATATGTTAACTAAGGGAATATCTTACGATAAATATTTAAGAAATAGAAAATTATGGTTGGAAGGACCAAGTTGGCTTACCAACGAATTTAAAAATTGGCCTAAATACCCTTTAATGAGTATTTCACCTGACCATAAGGGAACAGTAAATGTTAATTGTAATCAAATAATTAAAACAAAAACTGCCATTTTGGACATTGAAAAATATTCTGATTACAATAAATTATTGAGAATAACAAGTTTATTGTTCAAACCGTTTTGTAAGAAAAAAATGGTGTTAATCCATTGAAGAAAGCAAAAATGTACTGGATAAGGTTAATACAGAATGAGCATTTCTTCAAGGAGATTGACTTTTTGAAATCATTGGACAAAAGTAATAAAAATGTCCCCACTTTGGTTTCAAATTTAAATTTATTCATAGACTCTGATGAAATTTTGAGATCTCAAGGGAGGATAAGCAAATGCCTATATTTCAACTATGAAGTATATAACCCTGTGTTATTGCCTAAAAGAAATAAATTTACGTCCTTATTCATTAACTATTGCCATGCTAAGGTGCAACACATGGGAATAGGTACCACATTAAATTATTTGCGAGAGCAAGGTGTGTGGATTCCCCAAGGTTTGACTGTTGTAAAGGCAGAAATAAATAATTGTTCAACCTGCAAAAAGTATAATGCTTTGGCTTATAAATATCCTAAAGTTGTGGATATGCCTAGGCATCATGTCAATTTAGTGAAACCTTTCAATCATGTGGGAATCGACTACACAGGTCATTTGTGGGTAAAGAATGAAGTGGGTGGAAGTACAGTAAAAATGTTTGTTTTAATATTTACTTGCCTTAACATAAGGCCAGTCCATTTTGAACTGTTACCCGATATGTCCACCCGAAATTTTATGCTGGCCTTTCAGAGATTTTGCAACATGTATTCTGTAACTCAATTTTTATACAGTGATAACGCTAAAACCTTTAAAAAGGCAGGTTGTATTCTTGAAAGTTCTCTACAGTCAAAGACGTTTCAGGAAGAACTAGAGAAATTAGATATCCGACATATCAAAATCCCTTTATATTTTGCTTGGGAGAGATTGATAAGAGTTCTTAAGGGTTGTCTATTCAAGGTCATAGGAAGATCTAGACTTAGCTATTTTGAACTTTTAACAACATTGTCAAATATTAAGTTGGCTATAAATTCTAGACCTTTAACTTATAGATTAAGCTCTCCTAATCTTGAAATTATAACTCCTAATTCCTTTTTGAGAATATATGGGAATTCCTCTTTAGTTCTAAAATCTGAAGAGGAAGAGGTTTGGCAGGAAGAACCTGACTCAAACTCATTAAATAAAACTTTAAATTTTCAAGAAGAAATAATATTAAAATTTAAATTATTATGGTATGAAAGCTATTTGCTAAGTTTAAGAGAACATGGCAGGAATATTTACCAAAATAAATGGGAAAATAGAATAAAAGTAGGGAATGTCGCATTGATCAAATCCACGACTAAATCGAGACCCTCCTGGATGCTGGGCAAGGTTTTAGAAAATGTAATAGGGTTTGACAATAAAATACGAGCTGTTAAACTGAAGCAAGGTAATGGGGCAACAGAGTATCACTCCATTTCTAACCTATACCCTATGGAAATATCATGTCCCCAAGGTAATACTCGAATGGAAGAACCTATCAGTAAGCCTTTCCAAAATGATTCTAGTGAAGGACTTAATGATAAAACACTGCAATTAGGCAATAGTAATAGTAATGAAGAGGTGTCCAATCAACTCAGGACTAGACCCAAACGCAAAGCCTCTGCCAAATTCTATCAAATGCTGAAAGATAATATTGATTATCTGTAATAATTAAACAAATTCAACTTTCCTATTTAAAAACAAAAAAAAAATTGTTCTTGGCATTGAATGACCTAAAAAGGTTGATACCAAAGAAAAAAAAAAAGAAAAAATCAACCATCCAACAATTAAAAAAAAAAAAAAATGAAAAACAAAGATATAGAAAAATAAAACGGCAAATTATTTTTTTATAAACTCTTTATATATATTTCAGAGACATCTCTCCTCCTGTTTTTATTGCCATAAACGTATTGCAATCTTCTTGGAGGGAGTGTGTTAGAATTATTTGTACTCAAACTTTGTAAGGTAATTTGCATAAAGCCACTTATGCAAATTACCCATTACTTGGAGTTGCTTGCAACAATAAAAAAGAAAAAAAAAAGATTAACAGCGAGCACTTCTCAGAAATTACTCTCTTTTTCTGCAACAAACAGAAACTCCTCCAGAACAACTGTTTTGGAAACTTTAACCTTTACTTGTAAATATACGTTATTTTAAATACAAGAATTTTATTGTGTTATTCTTTCTCAAAATTAACCAAGTTGTTCGGATAACAAGGAACCAAGAAAAGAGAGGCGCGTTAAAAATAAAAAAAAATTTCTAACAATATTGGCAACAAGTCATTATTCAAGCATGTCTCATTGAGCACGACAGTTCTTTTTTCCGATTTTGTTGGATATCCTTTCGATTCGCCAAGCGGTCTTTTTTATTTCAGCTGGAATATTGTATATTATGGCGCCCAAAATTTATTGTTCGGCCATATTCTTGAATTGAAAAGATATCCAACAAAATCGGAAAAAAGAACTCTGTCGTGTTCAATCAGACATGCTTGAATATACATATATTAAAAATGTAAACTATCTTTTCTTTTTTCTTTTTTTTTTTATATTACATTTTCACCCAAACAGATTGTTAATTAATCTGCACTTTCAACTAACAATGTTCGGGGTTAAATCCAACACTGCTGTCAAAACTTGTGACTTCAAGATCCGACATACTGTTGTCAAAACTTGCTACGCAAAAACCTGAATAAACCGTTCCTGAAAAACAGACTTTATTCAAACCGTCAACATCTCATTTGCATATGATCGGCAAGAAATCACATTAGTTTGCACAATCGGTGAATATAAAATTAACTGGACGTCATTTTTTTTTTATCATTCAGCAGCTGAACCCTACAAGACGTAATTTTTGCACACATTAGTTTTCTCTACACTTTATTTAGAACTTTGAAATATTTATTTGCACAAAATATAAAAATACATTATGAACAAATTAGGCACAAGGCCATTCAAAAATATGAGGCTAATGGGTGATGGTCTCCAATACTTAAAATTGTTTATTCTACTCTTAACTAGAAATATCTGTTACCACAATACCACATTCACTCCAGGGGTTGTCCTACTTAAGATAATTGGAAAAAGTTTTATACAATTATTTACAGTACTAACATTTCATTGGCATTTATTTAGAATTTTGATTTTTTTTATTTTTATATTTATTCAACACATTGGATTCCCTTAGACATTTTCAATTATTTTATTTCTTCCTCTATCTTATCTGGCCGGGCTCCTTGCCCAAACCAAAGCGACTTTCTCTCTCTCTCCAGACTTCTGTCTTCCATCAGCTGCTTTAGATCTTCAGGATCACGGTTGGCACCATGTGCAATTTGCTGGAAGTACGTGGATCTAGGTTGTCCTATGCTCATGCATCCATGCTGTGGAGTCCACAGCAATATATTTCTCAGCAGCTCTTGCTTGCTACTCTGTCGGTGACCAGCAAATCATAGATGTCGCTCCCTGATGGTGATATGGCAGGTAGGTTGCCATAAAGTTGCTGCTCCATGGAACGATTTTGCCAAGATATATTTAACACTGTTCGTAGCATACTAGTGTACATGTCATCTAGCTTTCTTTCCAATCCTTTGGTGAGTGTCCAGGTTGTAACACCATAAACAAGGACACACCCCACCACTGCTCTGAACTGATAAACCTTTTCAGTTTATCAGTTAGCGTTGTAATCCATACTGACCGCAGCTTATTCAATGCAACTCATGCTTTTGAGATGTGAATTCCGATATCTCTCTGTGAAACTTATGTTTCTTCCTCTACTGACATAAAAATAGCAATCATACATTTGTTTTTTCTACTAATGGTATTGTCTTCTGAATATTTGGGAATTGTTACTCAACGAATTTTGTTAAACCTGAAACCAGCAACAGGGAAGCACGCACAGTTTCAGGTTTTGGTTTTTGCAGTTATTTTCATTTCGAAGCTACACTAACGAACGGCTTCATTTAATCTCGAGGCAATCATAAGGAAAATAGCTGAGACTAAAAACCCCAAGAAAACTCAATGATGCACAAAAGCATTTTCCATAAATCAGGAATGTCAGGATTCGATTCATCGTGAAACATTGGCACAACCGTATTCATTTCAACAGAAATTCTTCGATAATATCGTATATTAGTGTTGCTAGTAGCAAGGGCTTTTATTTCTACTAAATTCTCGTTCATCTAAAAATATATTTTGCAAGAAAAGCACCAAGTTAGGGTTAGGGTAGCAAGTGAAGACAAAGGATGGGGTGCACATAGGGTAGGGACTTGCTGAACAAAAGAAATATTCACATGCAAACATTTGAACAAAACCACATGTTCATGAACACAACTGTTTAGAAATGATTTGTTTTTTTAATGTTAAATAAAAAAAATTTCAGAAAATATAATTTCCAGTTTTAGTTAGGAGTGGGTGGCCACTGTCACTTCAACAACTAAAGTTATACAAATTAATTTCCTTAAATATTTTTTACATTCCTGCAAAAAATATCTATAAAAAAATGTTGGTCAGATTTTCAAAACCAGATCAAAATAGGAATATGTCAAACATACAGATACTTGATTTTAACTAGCCTAATTCTGTTTTTTTTTTTTTAATTCTTTTTGTATGTTATTAGCATGAATAAAATTTGGTTCATGCAGTTTTTTCCTGCTAATGATTAATTCGGTTTTAAAAACAAAGCATCAACCCTTTACGATGATGACAAAATTAAATTATACAATGCCTTCACATAAAGAATTCCATTGATCTCAACCTATTTTTTCCTATGAAATCAAGACAGAAGGTAGATTTCTCTTCCTAACAAGCTTAAATCCATAAGCAACCTTAATAATGTTGAAAATGGAGATTAACTTTTATTCTGTTTTTTATAAACAAGGTTTTGGTAATTATATAAAAATGAGAATAGATATAAACTCCATTAAACGCTAAATGTGCCGCATCAGAAGGAGTACATCGTTCTTTTAGAATAGATGCGATTTGGAAAAATACTCTTTCTCTTTAATCAGAGCACAAACGAATCAAAATAAATTAGTTTTTTGTTCTTCAATTCAAAGATTTCGATTGTTTTTTATGCATGGATTATTTCTTGGTTGATTTTAGAGAACTGCAATCTATGGTAATTCACACAAAATAATACAAATAAATACAACACAAAAAAACTTTACAAAAGGGATCATTTTAATGTAAAATGATCATCCATTTCCGGACTAAATAAGGCTTTTAAAAAGACATACATTTTTAAAAATCTTTTCATATTTTCTTTGAGTTGGGGATTAATTATGTGTGTATGTTTGGGGGAATTACCAATTCCAGCTAAAAATATACATTAAAAGATGTTATAAATACAATATTTAATTACTTTCAGGGGTAATTTGGACTGTTAATGGTCGCATACATGATAAATAGATTTTTAATAAATATGTTATACACACACACAAACCCTTTTTTGGTATTTTTTTTTTTGTTCTTTATTTTTCGTATTGCCATTACAAATTAACTTTGACATTATTAGTATTACTAAAGTTTGATCAGGAACATTTTTTTTCACAATAAAAAATAAAGGCCTAAGATTTTTTACCACTCCCCACAATAATATTTATTTTCTGGCCCACAGTGGGTGATCATTTTGTTACATTTATAACAGTTTTTCTATGTTTAAAACTTTTTTAAAACAGATTTTACAGACATATTTTTTCAGGCTGTTTTATATATAATTGATGGAAACAAATCAAAATTCCCTTCTGTTGTAAAGTAAATTAACAGAATGTACAGCAACAATTTTATCCAGATTAATATTCAGCAAATATTTATTGAAATTGAAAATAAAAAAAATAAAATGCATTTAATTTCAAAACATCACTACATTCGTAATTGTTATTCTATAAACATTTCATCTGGAGACATCAAATGGTTTCTACATTTTCTAGGTTTGTGGTTTCAAATATAATATTCCAATTTATCTGAAACAAAATCAAGTTTAACGTGGTGGGTGTGGCCATTACTTGATGCCAGAATGGCGCTCCTCATGAGGCCGTGGCGTTCAGTAATAAATATTGATTGAATTGAGCTCGGTCAAAGGAGATAAAACTGCTTCCTTCCACCAATGCTGAGGCATCAATTCAATACGAGTACAATACAAAATCTATAGATTCTATGAAACTGAAAGAATTCTATCCAATCAGCTTAAAGATACTAAAGTTTCATCCAATCTGTCAAGACTGAAGGAAGCATATATATATATATATATATATATATATATATATATATATATATATATATATATATATATATATGGGGTAGTTAAAGGAAGAGAATACAATCAATTCTTTAAGAGGAGACTTAGCGGGATGATGCAAAGCTCAACAAATTCATCTGGAGCTTATGTTTATTTATATATATATATATATATATATATATATATATATATATAATAAAAATTACAATTAAATTTACCAAAATGATCCAAGATGGTAAAACTAAAGTATATTATAAATATTAAAGAATTAATATTTATAAAGTTATCTCAACCAATGTACAAGCTCGATAAAACCAAATAGGAGATAGAGCTTATAATAAGAGCAAATAGTTAATAAAACATGTTAAAAAAACACTTTGAAAAAGAGTTAAAAACATTTAATTTGAAAAGGGAACACTAAATAAGTAGATAGTCTGTAATCCGCAGAGTTTCAAAGAAATACTTTCCTTCTCATCAGAGGGTAGGAATAAGCAAAATGCGGGATTGGATTTTACATACAAAAGTATTTGATGAAACAAGTAAGTCAAACATCTTACTTGTTAACAAAAAGTGAAACAGAGGGAATATGGTGAAGAAAAAGGTGATTACACGTGAATGGATAGTCTGGTGGAAGGTAAAGTATCCAATGACGGTAAAATCTAGAAAAAAGCTTTGCTCGTGGAATTTTTGTTGAGTTTTAGTTAAGATAGAGAATAAAGGAAATAGTTGCTGGTGGTTGTAACTAGGCGAGTGTTTGCCATGAATGTTTTATGGGGGGGGGGAGACAGATAGAAGCTAAGTTGAACATCTGCCATGAAAATAACAATACAGCATGGAAAAACTCATGTGAGAAAAAAAGTAGTAGGAAGGAAAATAGGACAGATTTCAAAGTTGGTATTAAAAGCGACATAGAGAAGTTATCAATAAGGAGTGAATGACAATCGATAAACGTGATGAGATGGAAATTATCTCTGAAGAGGCATTGAATCATCATTAGCATCAAATACTGCACTAGAATTCAGAACATTGGAAGTGAAAATAGTGCTCAATATTTATTTTTAAATAGTCATAATAATCTGTACTTGGCAAAGTGTTCCTACAAAGGGGCGTTCAATAATTAATACCACTGATCCAGTTCCAGTTGTTTAATCTCATTAAATTTTGCATGCCAAATGATTTATATCTCTATGAGTTATGTAGCATTACCTATTGAATGCCCCTCGTATGCTATTGCCTTTCTACAAATGTTCAGAACGCATTTACACTTTCAGCATTTCATATAAAGTTTTGTGCATGTGTGAAATGTATTCAACATATAAAAGGTTTTCGACATGAAAGACCAATAATCATGCATGCATATATATATCAGAGTTCAGAAATGTTCTTAAGATGAAAAGTGCTCATTATCAGCAATATAGCATCTATAAATAGAAGTATTTACAAAATATAAACTTGATGGTAACTGTCAGCTTTAGGCAAACAACGATTTTGAAATTTCTTCGCAACTCCTATGAAATGTCTGAAGAGAAGGTCAAAATTTTAATTTTTACCAGAAAAAAAGAAATTAGTGAAATAATATTCCAGTAAAATCACTTTAAAAGAAGAGGTTAGGGTTGTTCAAAAATCTTGTTTAACGCAGAGGTTCTCAATTCGTTCCAGCCAGTGAAACATAAATCTAAATAAAAAACAAGATCTTAACATGCACACGTTTATGCATCTTATGATGAAAATGCAATTTCGAACGTCCTTAACAAAATGTAAAACAGAGGATAGCAAAACTGGTACCACATCTACATAAGAAACTCAGCGAGTTGTGCTTAAGTTTGCCATAGCAGTTTAAGATGCAGTCATGGCTTCTCTATGCACGTACTGCCATAAAGAAGTAAAAAGTGAATGTCATCAGACATTCATCTGTAAAGTTCTACTGGGGAACAGCTACTATACAATACTGTGGCGTGACCGCCTCTGGGAGCGGTAGAGCTCCCCACTAGGGGGAGATTAAGACTCCCAAAACACTGAAGAAGGCCAGGAAACTATGCTTGTATTAACTGTTAAGCCTTATTGTGTGCCCAGTGAGCAGTGGCCAACCTCACTGAAAGGAAGAGTTAAGTTAAATCAGGGATTCCCCGGGATGAACCGACATAAATTTTATTGTTTGGTGGAAAACTGGCAACATATGTCACCTTAAGAATAGGTAACAGAAATTGGGGTTATGAGCTTAACCTCTCCTGACCGTGAGAACCACACTGCAAGCGTTCGCAGAATCACCAGCACACATGCAGGGAAGTATACCTCACAATATAAGTGAATACTCGCGGCAAAATCAGTGAGTTGGAGAGTTGAAGCTGGGTCTTGAGATAACCTAACACTAATCGAAAAGTCGTCACCGCAAAACACAGAGCAAGATTCAATAGTGTGTTTAGTACAAAAAGAAAAAAATCAACATTGAACATTTGTATATAAGGTTATTATATTTTGTAGATTTGACTTGAATTAAATCGTAATCAACGCTGAAACCAACAGATCCTGCTGCACCAAGAGAACTCGCAGAGAATTCCCTGTGAAAGACGATCACAACGCGTGTGTGAGGGTTCACACCTGTTACCAGTGACCCTTAAAGGTCACATTTGGTGACCTGTGACAAAAGCCCATTCACAATACGACACAGAGTTTGTAAATATCTCCACTGGACCATCTATAAAAAGGTGAATAATCGAATGCAGCAACAAGTCCTGAGAACATATGCGAGAAAAAAGAGTTGGAAATAAGTCATACACGATCCACTATGATTATGCCATTCCTACAACTATGTACCTAGAAAACCGAGCTATTAAAACTGACAGTGTTAATAGACAAGGAGAAAAAAGCAACCTTAGAAGTTAGCATCCCAAGTGATGCAGGAACAAACAGAGCTGAGAGGGAAAAGATAATGAAATACCAACGTCTTATGTACAACATGTAAAGAAAATGTCATTTTAGAAAGCTCTCCATCATTCCAGTAATCACAAGAGCAACTGAGAATATACAAAAACTATCTGACAAATATACCCAGTGAACAAAATGTGATACAAATTTAAAGGTACGGTTAGGATCTTAAAATGATCTCTCGGTTGGAATATCTGAGATAGCAGGTGAATGTTTGGCATCAGGTAGGATGCCCCACCCTCATCTAAAACAAAATTAAAAAATAGAAAAAAAAAAAAGACAAGTTTTCTTTATATAAAAAGCTTTATTTGTTTGTTGCTCAGTCCAGAATGCTTAGTATATTTTCATCAGAAAACAAAGAATGGATGCTTAATAATATTGATTCTTAGATTTCAGAATTTTTGAGATAAGGATTGATAATTTTTATTATTTGGATTATTCAAACTGTTGTTCTCACCTCTGGTGTTTTTTTTTTTTTTTTTGCACAATGTTTCACGTGATGTAACCTCAACCTTCTTGTTGAACTTGGAAAATATGTACAAAATTTTTATATAGAACTGTATAGATGTAAGCATTATCTGTCCCGGACAATAAGAGGCAACCAGAGTGATCTCCCCTGATTTCTATAAATACCGTAAACACAAGCAGAGACATTTGTATTTTGTATTGAGCTCACCACGAGCTGGAAGGATACAATATCACACTTTACTCAACTTTTACAAGAACGTTTTATTAATTGACATTGCATCTGAAGTGAGAGGTTACATCGGCCGAAACGTTGTAAGAATAACATGCAATATAAGAGCCATGGTCTGCAATAAAATATTGGTTCGCGTTTTTGAAGATAGCAAGTTGAACAATAGTAGCCGTGCGTAACAGCCGTGCCAGCCATAATCATTTGTATGACTGTGAGTCATGAGGAAAATAAACAAAAAATTGAGAACAGAAAAAAAATATCCGACAACAATTTCTCACTTTTTAATGTTTATGGCTACAGATTGCATACATTTGTCGACTTTAATATCAATAGATGGATTTGATAAAAAGCCAAAACACATAAAAACAAAAAAATGATCGCATAAAAATATATTTTTAGTTGACCTCACAATCGATAACAATTGAGAGTGCAATTCTTCAAGACATTTGATTAATCAATTGAAATAACAAAAAAAGAATTAAATTGTCGATACGAAACAACTAGCCAATCAGAGTGAGGTGTTTTAAAATCACAATGTGTTTCATTACGGGATATTGATAAAAAAAAAAAAATATCCACCCTCTATGAAACTACTTCCCTACCCCCTCTGTTTTTTTGATAAAATCAAACAATCAACCACTGGCCTGTCAAAGTTATGCTTTGAGAGTATGCTAAAAGGCAAAAGATGCAGAGGAAAGCCAAGGAGTTTTTGATTGGGTATCTCTCAACAGTTTGGTTTCCATCAACCAACTTGCCCTAGATCGGAAGGAATGGTGAAAAATAAGTCACATAGGTTTGCAATCCACACCGGAAGCGGAAAATGCAACTTTTGATGATACAAAAAATGAGAGTCATGTGCATTTTTTTCACCATAGAAATTTCAAACCCATAAACAGAGTTTAGATTCTTCTTTTTGAGGAAACATATCTGTATTCTGAAACTTCGTCTGTGTGTATATTCGTTCTTTATGAAGTCTTAAACGGCTATGCCGATTTTTAAAAAATTTTATACAAATGTACTTTATGTGTCTGGCAGTGTTCTTAGATAGGTTTGGAATGTCTTCAATAAGTATCAATGATTGAAAAAATCAGATGAAAGAAGGAACAAACGATTTTGACGAAAGTTAACACCTTATATAGGCTAACATCACAAGTGCATTCGACAAGTTTTATTACTGCACAAGCAGAAAGAACTGGCATATAAAATCAACAGTAGGTTCTTTGATATGATTGGGACGTGTTTGAAATGAATGTTTGTTTAGAGCACAATTGAACCATGATCCTTAACTTTTGCATTTTAAACTTTAATTCAAGCCATTATATGAAGAAATAATTTTATTAAATCAACAATAGGTTCTCTACAGTGCAATGTAGATTTCAATGTGTTGCGGACTAAGTCACTGCGAGGAGGCATGTGAAGCTTCCTCCTGATGCACTGCGACGGATCCCCAACTAGAGCAGACAATCTATCGATTCGATTGAAAAATGGACAATTTCATCGATTTTGATGATTAAAATATGCGAGAGTGAAACATTCATTAATTCTCACTATCCTGAGCAATGTTGGGTTTCCCTGCTAGTGCCGCAAATATATTCAAAATAGTGAGGAGAGTTTGAAAACAGTTTCACAAGATTTCATTTTTTGTTTGTTTTTTTTAGACATTGTTCTGTAGTCTCTATTTAGTTGCTTCCTTATGAGGGCAGAGTTAGACTAAAGGTTGATATTTAATATGGGGAAAATCCTGCTCCCTAAATAGAGACACTCTGGATTAGTACAAAAATAAAAACAAGTTTTCAGTCTAGAAGGATTTCTTCTTCACTGACCAAAGATAAGATGAATTGTATCGAAACAGATACTACACTTTTGCTCTTCTATTTTTTTAGATGTGTCCATGCTTCAGTTCGGAAAAGGATTTCACTTAGTAAATGCACAGAGATTGAATAGATACGGCTTGTTTTATGTGGCCACGCAGTTCTAAAAAAATGCTCTGGTCGTCAAACACGATTCAGTTGGAAATTTTCATCGCTAAAATGCACAGATTAAGAATGGATCAATTCTTGTTGAGGAGTTTATTTTTACGTTTCATAGATTTGCGTGGGAGCAATTCGAAGGCATGTCAATCTTTAGGAGGATGAGGCGCGAGAATTAATAAAGATGAGTGGAAATAAAAGAACGATTCAAAATGATTCCGATCAAGTAGGTTTCTGCATTTAGAAAGATGAGCAAAACGAGGTTGTCACTCATGGACGCATCCTTTGTTTCTCTCGACTCGCTGCACCCAAATTGAAATAAAGTGACATTAAAAAGAAATATTCTGTCAATCAAGATTACAAAACAATACACCTTGTTCCAACTTGTTCGCAAAGAAAAATTGTAATAAAACAAAAAATGACAAAAAGGTTGGAAACCATAATTCATCAAGACAATTCTTACTTCCACTTGTTATTCTACGAAAAACTGTACCGTGCTAGAAAGTTACGCCTGAGAGTATCCTTTACCTCTACAAGGCCAACATTCGCCTATCCATGGAGTATTGTTGGCACATTTGGGCTCGTGCATCTGCCACTAGTCTCTTACTCTGAGAGTTCAAAAGAGTCGCTAACCTAATAGGTCCCCCACTGTCAGCTAGGCTTCAACCTCTGTCCCATCGATGAAATTTGCATATCACTGCCTGTTTTACAAGTACTTTAATGGGAGATGCTCCAACAAACTACAAGCCCTTTTACCTCCTTGACGTAAATACCCCCGACAAACCCGACAACCAGCAAAATTCCACCCTTACACAGTAGAGATCCTCAAATGCCAGAAAGCCTTATACTTTAATAATTTCTTCCCTAGGACTGCTAGACTTTGGAATTCCTTTTCAGGTTCCTGCTTCCCCAACTGTACTGACATGCAGAAGTTCAAGTGTAATGTAAACAGACATCTTGTTGCTCAACTCCCTCCATAGTATACCTGCAAGTTATCCCAGATAGTAACCCCCCCCCCTACATCAAAGATGCACTGTACCTTGTTTGGAGTGAACATGCAATAATAATAAAAACACTACAGGTTCTTGCCATTTTAATTTTACAAACAATCTCTAAACTATTGATTAAACACCTGCACGAAACAATTTACAAATTTCAACAGCATTTTCACCCTCTACCTCTAAGCATCATGTGCCAAAAATACAACTTTTGGTTTTGCATCTGTGATCCTGATAAGAGCAGACACAATTAAAAGACATAGCAACTTTTAGTGCGAGATGTGAATTGTCAGTTAGCATGCTGCGAATGATATCAACATATCATGCATACCAACACTGCATCACACATATATGGACAAGCGTTTAAAGTCAACTGCAACTATCACTTCTGGGTGATCCAATATAATGCTACGGTGCAAATGATCTTTATTTCAATAATTTTCTAAATTTTGACCTTCTTCAAAAAACTGATGCCTAAAATCATCCGGATTTGACCCATTACTTTCGCTCACTTTTTCAGCCACAGATCAATTTATATGAATTTATCTCTCAAAATTAAAAGAAATATTTTAAAGAAACATTTTAAATAAAAAATAAATTTTACTGTACATGCATTAATTTTAAAACTTGAGAAAACAAAAAAAAAAACTATTCATCAGTCACTTTTATCATCGAAGCACCATCTTCTGGGGTTATTTTTTTTTTTATATAAAAATCGATCCAGACGATGGCAAGAAACCATTCGATGTAAGGAACTAAAAAAAATAAATAAATAAAATAAAAATAAACACTACTTCAAGGTCAAAAACTAACTAACAGTAAATGTTAGATACATTCCCACCCAAAAAACAATTCTCTCCCCTTTGTCAGAAAACTTTGCTTATGGAATGTAAGGACTAAAGGCTTAGTGGGGGATGCCCTTTTCTCTTCCCTGCAACCTCTCTCCCACAGAAGAGATGTTGTGAGCCTGTCTTTGTTTTATCGTTATTTCCATGGGAAGTGCTTGTCCGAGCTTCAATCTCTGGTCCCCCCTCACCAATCTTTCACGAAAAACACCCACCTAACTGAAACCACTGTCAGTAATTTTCCCCACTCTTTATCTGTGCCTAAATCAAAACGTAGATTCCATGAACAAAGCTTCTTTCTCAGAAATGCACGACTGTGGAACTCTCTTCTGTTTGCCTGTTTCCCACCTGACTACAACTTGGATGTCTTCAAGTCCAACATAAATTCCTGATAAACCGCCCCCTTAAGTAAGACACTTTATCAAATCTCCAATACTAACGATTACTACGATACTATCCTATTGATTACTGTACACGCAATAACCCTTATCCCCGAGTTGCTTCCGAGCCTTGATAAGTGGTGACCCCCATGTAAAAAAAAAATAGAACGAAAAAAAAAACCCAAAAAACTTAAGGACGAAATAAAGGAAAGCGGGAGTTACAAAGGCTATCAAAAGTAAACCCACTTTCTACTTTCCTCATATATTTAAACAAATTTTCCAAATAAACTCTTGTGCGTTGACTTTTCTTTCCAGGATTGCTTATAGAATATAATTTGTTTTTATAAGACTGTATGTATGACATCACATTGATACACCAGTTCCCATCGGATCACCAAAGTTGAGCAACATTGAACCTGGTCAGTACTAAATGGGTGACTATTAAGGACTTAGAGGTGCTGTATGTGCTCTCCGTTTATCTTAGTATTGTTGTGCTGGACTTCTCCTTGCCACTGAACTCAAACAGTCCGATTCAGAAAAGGTGTGGTTAGGTATTGAGCATACCTTGCCTCACAATTACACGTACATCTGCCCTTACAGAGGGTATCCTTTGTCTTTCAAGACTGAACGGAGGCGTTGATTTGGATCTAGAAACATAGCCATATCATCCCAGTTTTCTTCTTTTGTTATTGTGAAACTCATTATTCAAGCGAACGTGTTGTCACACAATGCTGCAAACTTTATTTGTAATATGATCTGGCCATTAGGTATGAGATGCCCAATATCTTAAGATAACTTCTTATCTTCAATGCTTGCATCCTTCTTTATAACTTTGCTTTGAGTGTCTAGCTGTCAAATACAGTTTCTTGATGATGAAGAAACAGTTTTATAAAAATAAAATCTTTCTTATAGTTGCATTTTTAGAGGGTGCTCAGTTTGTAATACAACGTTCTAGTAAATCCATCCCCCAAATTTGGATTGGTCTATGAGAACATGAAACCAGAAGAGATAGAGGCTTGCGTTATTTATTTTTTTTCATAGGGGCCAGAGGAGGTTTAATTTAATGAATTATTATTTTATTATTTAAAACCTGAAAGAAACGTATGAAAATTTGGAAAATAATTTGTAAAAAAAAAAAAAAAATCACCCCAAACCCTTACCTATTCTGTGTTCTCGTTGACTGGTTCCAATACGGAGGATTGATTGACTAAAACGTTGTAGAAACTGATCCCTTCCTAAAAATTTTCAAATCTTGAATTTTGGGGGGATTATCTGGTAGATTAGTGTCCAATCTAGATAAATAAAACAGATGTATGTGTGCATGTCTGTGTGCATATATTTAACCGATAAACTTTTGAACATAACACTGGAATTAACAGGAAATAGTTATTATGCACCACGGATGGATTATAAGGATTAAAATCTTTGGATGGATACGCATACAGACATATCGACAAGTTGAAATGCAAACTGTTCATTTCAACTTGCCCATGTATCAGGTATATCAGTAGGAGACATGGCTGGAGAGTTAAATGTTTTTATTTTAGCTGATGGCACCCAAGTCATTTTTTTTTTTTTAAATCAGTACTATATATGTTAGGTACAATATAATATTCAATAGAGAATTGGGTCTGTAATGATAAATATGAAATGTGCATGAATTAAAATATATTTAAGTGTACTTTACAACCCAGCAAGGCCCCCACTAGTAGATAAAATCCACTGAAATAATTAAAGACGAAAAGAAAAAAAAGTCAGCTTTGAAGATTAGTCTTATGCTAATGGGAAACCGTTATTTTACCAGAGAGCTCAACCTATGTATATTATATATGTCACCATTTTTATTTTTTTTTTTATTGACGCTCATATTTGTGTGAACATCAAAATAAAAAGCATAACATTGTAATATTATAGCATAAAAATTTAGTCCACGGGGCTAGAAATAAACACAAAACCAGCAAAGTTTGAGTTATTCAAGACAGGGAATGAATAAAACATATATATATATATATATATATATATATACACACACACACACACACACACGAAAATAGATTGTCTCTATAACTTTAACGAAATATCCTTTAAATAAAAAGATTTCGATTTTTTAAGTTGACAACAGCAACAGCATAATTCTATCGATAATATCTTATGTGATTTTGGAACAAGCTATTTCAAAAATCTAAGTTTTTGCTACCCAGCAACACCAGATAGTCCGTAAATATTTCATCTTTGACGATCTCATTCATATTCATTTTTTTAAAACAGTGTGTAAGGTCACATATATACAAGTGTATTATTATAGAAGTTCTAAAATAATTCAGTTGCGAATTCTTGAATCAGAACCTGAGGTGTCTCCCACACAGTTGCAAAGTACTGTGATTACTTTATTTTTAACCTGTACTACACACCTGACATAAAAATCACTCTTATGTTCAATTCGTACTTCATGGTTACTTCAGTGTCAAATCACTATGTTTGATACTGGAGGAGGAGGATGTTAATGGAGTGCCCGATCATAATAATACTGACGTAATTTCTATTGATTTATTAGAATAAATGAGGAGGGGGGTATAAATAATAAAGGAAAGGAGAGAAAAAGACTAAAATAGAGACGCAAGAACAAGTTGGCCAATTTGGATGCTTTTTTTTTTTTTTTTTTTTTTTTTTTTTACATATTTTTGTTCAGCTGACATGAAGGGATAGTAATCTCGCTATGAAGCATAAAATAAGATTGTTATGGATTCAGCATTATTCTCCATCTTCCTGTCCGTATGTGAAATAAAATATTGAGTGGCCATGTGTTAGAGTCGTCCCCTACAACTGTTGGATTGTGAACTACGCATGTAATTAATTAACTGTTCAGTATCGCAGTTTTTTGTTTTTGTTTTTTTAAACTCTTATTCACTACCAAACATAATGAACTCATCGCACTTGTGTCCTTTCTTTGGGCATATTCCGGACAAACCCACTTAGCAACAAAATCTCACCTCTTCACTGTTGAGGTCCCTAAATGCCAGAAAGCTTTCTGTTCTAATAGTTTCTTCCCTTGAACAGTTAGACTTTGTAATTCCCTTCCTGCTACCTACTGTACTGATATGCAGAAGTTCAAATGTAACTTAAACCAACATCTTGTTAATCTTTCCTCGGTATGATCCCAAACAGTAGCCTCTTACGTCCAAGTGCCGATATACCTTATTAGGTGTGAACGCGAGTTAAAAAAAAAAAAAAAAAAAAAAAAAAAGGCACAGTGTCACTTGAACGTAAGGGGCTACTATTTGGGATTAAATCTACAGAGACACTATGTAGGGAGTCGAGTAGCAAAATGTCTATTCACACTACACTTGAACTTTGCATGTCAGTATAGTCAGGGAAGCAAGGAACCGGGAGGGAATTCCAAAGTCTAGCAGTTTGAGGGAAGAAACTATTAGAGTAGAAGGCAAACAAGGCACAGTGCCACTTGAACGTAAGGGACTATAATTTGGGATCATATTTACAGAGAAACTTAGGTGTAAAGAAGTCATTCTCTCTGAATTAAAAGTCAGTGATGGTTTATTTTTTCTTTAGGTCATCAGAAATGATTTATGAAAATATTAAATTAATGATGTAATTTTATAACTTTATATAAATACCAGCAGGATGCCTGGTCATAAAATATGCTTAAATATGTTATTCTAATTTATGCAAATTTCGTATTTATTATTATAGAGCTAATTCTCCACTAATTATATTATATTGTACCCAATATATAATAGTGATTTAAAACAAATATGACTTCGGTGCCGTCAGCTAGAATCGAAACCAAAATATTTAGCCCTCCAGCCTTAGTCGTTACTGTTTGAACTATCGCTATAGGGAGATAAATAGCTAAAAATTAACCAACTTTAACGTATATTTTTGTACATGCATACACAACTGTTTTAAGCCGACTTACACCTGCCAAGTCCATTTTTTTTTTCAAATTTGACCCATTAGCAGCTATTTTTACCAGCTAAAAACCCATAAAAGAACGGTCCATAAAAAATGCAATCATTTAACCTGCCTTACACTCTGCAATCTTGCGTCTTGGAGGAGATGCACTTTGAACAAAAATGAAGACATACGGACATAGTGAGTTTTCTAAATTAGGTTAGTGCAAATCCTTGAGAAGCATAATTTTTACGCAGGGTAGTAACGATTAGACAATTTTATAAAATAGGCATTTTCTGTTATTATAATTTGTTGCCATCATTTGTTCGCAAAATATATGGAGGGAGAAAGAAAGGGAATCCCAAAGTCTAGCAGTTCGAGTGAACGAACTATTAAAATAAAAAGCTTTCCGGTATCTAGGGATTTCTACAGTGAAGGGGTGGAATTTTGCTGCTTTGGTTAGTCGGAGGTATTTACGTCAAGAGGGGCACAAGTGTTAAGAGTTCGTCAGTGCACATCATATTAAGATACTTATAAAACAAACACAGGGATGCAACGTTGTGTTGATGGGACAGGGGTTGGAGTTGTGTTGACAGTGCGACACCTATTAGGTTGGAGACCCTTTTCTGGACATTGTCTAGGAGCGAAAGATTAGTAGTAGATACACCAGCCCAGATTTCTATTACGGTGAACTAATGTATTTTCATCATTTTTACGCACGGTGTACTACAGTATATTAACTATTACACAATTCATAAAATAGACATTACTGAGATGTTACTATAATTTATTTCTTTGGTTAAAGATTGTATATATATATATATATATATATATATATATATATATATATATATGACACCTATAATATTTTTATAAATAAAAAACAAACAATTCATTTTATACCTACAGATATTGGTGTGTCATGCTTACACAATTATCAGTGTAGGAAGTGACAGTTATTACCAATTAGAAGACTTGGACCCAGTCATAAAGTCACCCGTGACTCCACAGGCTACCATTCTACCTCCAGGTTACCAAAAATTAACACAGGAATTAAGAGAAATACATCTATAAATGGTAAGCCAACGAGCATATACAGTGAAGAGTATTCAAATGGGAATAAAACGAAAATTGTTTCTGTATCAGCGTTTCATTCTTTCTTAAGAACAAAGTTAAAATTTGTAAATATTTGATGTGTCAATTTTTAACTTCTACATTCAAATCAGTCATCTTACGAAAGTCTTTAAATAAAGATGAAACGTCGATGAACAGATAAACAATTTTTGTTTTGTTTTTTTATTACGTTGGATTATTAATTTAATACCAATCATCATGTGTATAGCATGGATGCTTTAAATCGCAGGAAGACTGACCGGCCAAGAAAAACTTGGAAGGAATTAATTTAAGCAACGATGAGCTTAGCCAGTACCAGATGGGTGACCATTTGGAAAGGCTAGGCACTGTTTATATCGCGTCGTAGAAATTTCCATGTTGGTATATGGGGGTGCCCTAATTCACTATGAGTGATGCACCCCTACTCTTCGTTAAGACATGCATCTAGGAGAAGAAAAATTCTTATGTAAAAACTTGCGGTCTACTCTATGCTCTGTCTTGTGGCAGTCATCTGCACTGACAAAAGTGTGGTTTGTTCTACACAAAGCCTTCACCACTATAAACAAATCATCTGTGGATTTTCATACAACTTAGTTGTTGTGGCGAAACCTCATGTCGAAATTGACTGAAGAGTTGTTTTTTTTTTTGCTTTTTTTTTAACATCGAATTATAAAACTATAATTAATTTTGTTAAACTGTTATATTTATACAATTATTGATGCAAGTAGTTTTAAAACTTGCACTATTAATAAATGAGAATTTGCTAGGAATTTCATAGTCAAAAATTATTTTATATTTAACGGTCAAAATACTTTAAATTTCTTTAAAAATTCGAAAGATTACAGAGTAATTACCCTGTTTGCAGCGATTAAAATAGCTGACTTGCCTACGAAAAAACAAATGCATTCTGGTGGATTTAATTTGGAAATTAATCTTTTTTTTTAATTGGATTTTTAAAATCTCGTTTGATTTTACGTCATGGCATTTATTTCAAGATATATTCGATTACTTACAAATTAAAACATAATACAAAGTTACGTTGACACGATAAACACACACACAGGAAATAGTCACACAATTTTATTAATATAAAAATTACTAAATTTCCAGTAAATTAAAAAACGAATGTTAAAAATCGCCGTCATAAAAGAACGCAAGAAAGAAATATCTTCAGGCATTCAAAATAGTTTTGTTGTTTTCTGTTATGCATTGCTAAATGAGGAAATATTTCCATTAAAATTCAGTTAATATTTTGCAACTAAAATTGAGAAAAGGATGCCTGAAAAGTGTCAACATTATGTGAATAAGCCGAAACAAAACAAAATGGCTACTGAATTTTACTTGATGTCGTGTTTATCTAATAAACTGGGTGAACACTGCTTTTTTTTTTCAATTTTAGATGTGTAATACTAATTGGATTTTTAACGAAAACGATTCCTCATTTAATAAAATATAACGAAAGCGACAATATAAACTACTTTTAATGCTTCGCCAGTTTTTTTTTTTTTTTTTTTTTTTTGCGTTCTTCCATGGCCGCGACCTTTATACATTACCGATAAAAGTTGTAATTTCAAATCTGCAGTTAAACGGGTTAGAATTACTTATTCTTGTTTATCTACAAAAATAACTCGTTTCGAAAAAAAGAAACAAAATTTTAACATTCGAAAGCGTAAAGAAAAAAAAATGCAGCAATAGTAAATTTGCACGGTGAAAGCGAAACTGTTTTTGTGACATCGGTGGCGGCGGCAGCGGGGGGGGGGCAGTCGATGACGTCACGATTGCAGCGACGACGACGTCATTCCCAATAATCACAGCCAACTTGGCCTCACCTTAATAATGTCGGCTCACTCTTCTTCACCTTCCTGAATTGCATTGGAAGCTGGTTTCCCCTTCATTTGCCATCATCGCCACCACAGCAGCTAATAGTCATCATCAGATTTAAGAGTTCACGCAAAAACCAGTGGCGGCTCATTCACAGCAACTGAAAAAATACAGTATCCCTATTAATTTATTTTATTTCGGAATTTTACATTTGACGATTGATCATTTGAATTACTGGCATTTGTGCAGAATAGCCTGCGATCCGCTTTAACAACGTAAAATTACGCTGTAAAACTACAATCCGCTGTAACAACGTGTATGAGCGCACGTGAAGATATCGGCAGCAGCCGAAGGATAGATGACTAGCGAAGGTATTAGCAGCAGCCGTTTTGAGCGCGTATGCAAATTGACAAGTGTGCGCGGGCTTGCATCAGAAGAAAAAGAAAAAAGAATGCACCACGTGGCACAGAGCAGAAAGAAAAACGCGGGCTGGATGAGATGGACGTGTGGCCCCGCAGTAGCAGTGAGAGACTTTTTAAGCTAATGTTGAGATGGCGGGGCTTTGTTAATCTCATGGCAGACGAAATGAAAAGTTCGAAAAAACAGAAATTGTTTGGAAAGTAATGGTAATAAATGCTTTTTGCTATAAAATAGAAAAAAAAAAAAAAAAAAAAGAAAAAAGCAAAGTTGGATTTTTTTTTTCTTTCTTTCCAGACGGCAGGGGAGGGGGTTCGAGATATGTTTGAACTGCAACGAACACGGTTCAAGCGTCGTAATGGCGACGTTACATCGCGACAAGTGAAAAGAATCACTAGATTTATTAAATTTATGAGAAATAACGTAAATCTTGAAGTTAATGAAACTTTGATGAATCAAACTTTTTTGGTGAATCAAACATTACAGAAAATTTCAATAAAATATTAAAATAGATGCAAACATTAAAAAAGCAGTAATTAACAGAACATTAATTAAATTTAAAAAAATAATTATTTGAAAATGTGTGAACTCTCCTATGATAAAGTAATAACCTTCAAACCATTGCACTGTTTTGCCGAGGAGGGCATACTGCATAAGCGGCAAATTATTTCAATAACCCGAATTACTATTCTCACCTTTGTTGTGAACATGGAAACATTTCTAGTTTTAAATAATTGACCATTTGTTTTAGTGATGATTTGTCAGCTGGGTTCCTATTTACAATGCCTCCTCACGGGACAGTCGTTTTTTAACGTGGAGAAAAGGAACAAAAATAAAAATTGTCTCAGTCGTGAAGGATTTTTCTCCTCCACTGACAGAACAAGAAATTGAAGTGCATTATCTGAAGAACAGATACTACACTTTGATCTTGTCCCGAAGTTACACAAGACGATAAATACCGCAAATGCCAGCAGGTGTTATTTGAAAAACAGGTCATATTTTGATAACGAATCGTAATTCCCTGTACTGATGATTCCCGAAAAGATGAAACACTAGTATCTGTAGGTATTATAAAAATAATTATTATAGTAATAATTATGTCAGCTCGATAAGAACTCGGATCTTATTATTGAGCAATCTAAGTTGAAATTGAAGTCAGTCAATTAAGCTCACATGCACAGATCATGATATTATAATCATAAGATCACTCTAGTCATCTTGACATTTATATGAATGTTAATTTCAACTGTATTTCTCGTGATTAACATTGGCCGGGTGGTTTGTTTCTTGCTAATGGATTCAGAGATTTTATTTTAATTCCCTCCCTCTTTCTCTCTGGCAACTAATTCAATATAAAAAAAGAAGAGACTAACTGACTGTTTGACCTAGTTACAGTGTTGTTTTTTAAACAACTACCAGTATTTTATATATATATATATATATATATCCTCTACGTTAATTCGATCCCTGGTCATCAGAATAAAGAATATTAGAGCATTTGTTTACCAGAACAAGGTCATGGTCACACTGATTCCAATGTCGAAAGATTTACGAGTGTATTTGATATAGTTTCAGATTTTCACGCGGGTACACAATTTCTGTTATTATAATAGAGATAGGCACCAAATCTATGTCTAACAAAAACTACAGAATTTATTCTCAAGGAATTTGGAAATAATTCTGTAAAAGCTCACATGTCTAACAAAAACTACAGAATTTATTCTCAAGGAATTTGGAAATAATTCTGTAAAATGTAATGGACAATGTTTTTTTTTTTTGAGGAGTGTTAAAAATTTTGATTACTTGCATTATTCGAACTAGTGTTCTCATCACAACGTTTCAGCCAATGTAATCTCCACCTTCTTTAAGTGAATTAGCCACAAGTGAAAACACTTTGCTGTACTTGTCATGCAGAAATAAGTACCAAATAAATATGAAATAAATATCCTCAATAAAAAATTAGGATATGATTAAGTGGAATATCGTTTAGAATTTTATAAACTTCGGTTTTATCGTATTTTCTCGATCCGCCATTGATTAGCGGAAGTAGCAGACGTTGCCGTTAAGCAGAGTCGATAAGTCTGTCTTTCATTTAAGCAAGTAAAAATAAACAAATATGATAAAACTGCAAGTCAAAATAAAAATTTTACTTGTAATTAATTTTCTGCTCAATCATTTTTTTTGGTCTTCCAAGAAAAGGAAGGTGGACCTGTAAATTCACCCTTGTCTGTTCGTCTGTCTGCACTTTTTTCAACGCCTTGGAATTTTTTAAAATTTTGCACAAGCATTAAACATGATATGAGTAAAAAAGTAACAAACGGATTTTCCGGGAAAATTCCGGTTGCTCCCCTAGGGGTGCCTTTCAGGTTAAAATGGCTAAAATTGATACTCTTGTGCTTATCAAAAAAAAATTGATGCCTTGGATTTTTATAAAACTTTCTGAAAAGTTGTATCTAACTGATTTCTATATAAATTTGTTTGTCTATTCTTCGCAATAACTCATGGGTGTGCCCTAGGGGCTCTTTTAGGGCTAATAAAACCACTCCATCTTGGAGACTATTTTACCATATTTGTCCAAAATTTTCTGTGTATGTCTATTTAGCAGTTTTGCATGGTGCTGAACTCAAATTTAAATATGTTAAAGCCTTGGGGACTTTTGGGGCTAAATGAGGGGGTGGGGGCAAATGATGTACATATGTTAAGGCCTAAAACTGCACAGTTTGTTCATTTTCGCCAACATTTGACATCCTCTAAAGACTTTGGGGGCTAAATGGGGAGAGAGCAAATGCTGAACTTAGTCATTTTTTCTTATGCCTTGTTCACTGTGCACTCACGGGGGACTATGCATGCTTCACTTGTTCTAAATTTTTGTTGAAGACATGTATAAAGATCAAAGTGTTTTTACGTGAAACACGAATTTTAATCACGACTGAAGGAAGCACCGAAAATTACTTTCGAAACAAGTACTACGGAGTGATGAAACAAAACTTGAACTTTTTGGACATAATGATGTACGGAAGATTTTCTGCAAGAATGATGAAACATTAAAACATGGCGGCAGTTCAAAAAGGTCTTGATGGATTAAACAATTTGCAAAATTTAAAAAAATCATGAAATAATCGAAAGACTATCGAAATTCTGAATGAAAATCTATCCACAAAATCTACACCAACAATATTTTTTCATTGAGATAATCATTACAAAGCGTGTGCCTCCAGAAAAAAGAAAATTAAAGACGATGGGCTTTCGATGAATCCTAACACAAATCCTGTGGAAAATCTATGGTAAGAAGTCTGAACGAATCATCTGTCCACCAGAAACACTTTCAGGAATGTGTAACCATTGAAGAACGGCATAAAATTCCAGAAAAGACCTATCAAAAACTTTAAAAAATGATTACAAAAAAGTTAAGCTGGGTGATCATGTAACTATTGACTATCTTTATTTTCATGGAAATCGCTCCAGACAAGGCATGAAGCTACTTGATGTAAGGAGCTAAAAAAAAATAAATAAATAAAAAAATAGTACTTCAAGTTCAAAACTTAGCAACGACAAGTCTCAGGAAACAGCAGTTCTTCCCTCTTTGTCAGAAACATGTTTTGTTTTAAGAAAACTTTTTCCTTTTTTTTTTTACAAAAGCTAAATTTCTGCAATGAAGTTGTCAAAATGTACGAGTTTTAAAATTTACAAATAATTTTGAACAGTCATTAAAATAATGACTGCTCAAAATTACTTGTAAATACTGATTATTGGAATCAGTGTGACTATTTTGTTTTGAGAAAGCATTTTTTTTTTTTTTTACAAAATTTAAATTTTTCTAACAAAATTTCGATCTTTAAAATTAAACCAAAAAAGTTGTTCTGTGACAGTAACGACAAACCACTTCTTTGGAGGTGGGGAGGGGGTAGATTATTGCACGTTGTAAACAAAGATCTATGCACACATTATGAAAATAAAATTGGAATACTTAATCTTTTCTCTCTATTATATAAAGGTGAGAGGTGTGTGTGTGTGTGTGTGTCTCTTGCTAAAACTTTCAAAATTCAAAAATGATTCTGATACGGTTTTAAAGGACAGAGACTCGGACGCATAATATGTAAAATTTAGAACAAAATATTCATTTTCCTACCTTAACGACCACAGAATAGGATGGGGGAAGGATGGTAAAAAAAATCCTCTCTTTCTAAACAATTTCAACATCTGCGCATGCGTGAACCTCTTCACCTCTCGGATACGTTAAGTACATAAATTTTCAATATCATGCTGTCACTGTCACTGTGGCCAAATGGGTTAGAGGGTTATCTCAGAACTATTAGTTTTTGTGTTCACCTTATGGTGGAGGTGTCGTTTTTTATTTGTAATATATTTTTGAAAAAACATTATTTTGGTAAGTTTTTGCATTTAAACTTTGTTAAAAGATTTAAAATATTTTTTGTTTGGTACTTTCTTTTATGTACTTGGCTCAAAACAAATAATTAGAGAGAATTTTTTTATCTGCGGTTGATTTAGCTGAGGGTTAATCACAAATATTTTTTTTAATCATAACAGCTTAAAACTTGCCCCTATTCCGAATCCATAGCAGTGGGCCAACATCAGTAGATTTTTTTTTTTTTTTTTCAAACTAATATAAATTATTGCACAATAAAAATAATTAAATTAAAACAAAAATCCTTTAGCAAATGTAACTTCATTTTCTTTCGTTTTTTTATATTGTCTGTTCAACGCCGGGTGACCCTGATCGTAGTTAATGAAATAAAACGCATGTAAGTCACATAAAGGCAAGAAACACAGAGACAGTCATACAATTTTATTAATATGGAAATTTTAATTATATTTTTTTTAATCAGATATTTTTTTATTCAACATTCAAAGTGAATGCTCTAGCTTTGTATTTCTCAAATAAATGTTGGTTAAAAAAAAATTGAATGAAACCACCCTATATATGTTACAGACGAAATTAATACGTTCTCAAAGCTAATTTTATCCCAAACACAGAATACCATTGGCTATAATTTTCCTTCCGGATGATCACTTTTTCTACCAATCCGAACTCCACGATAACTTTTAGTGATATTATTGTTTAACTGCTTAATTTAAACAATAGTGACCACGTAAACAAGAGCAGCCATGTTGAAAAATGGCCTCTCACGATCAGTCAAACAGACTGTTATATATTTTTTCAATTTAATTACATTACTCATTCTTTATGAAAAAATATGAAGTATAATGGTTTTATATACAATAATAATGAGTTTTGAAATAGTACAAATGAGTATCGCCCTCTGTAAAATAGCGAAATCAACACCAATTAAAAAATATATTGTAAAAATATGATTTGTCACTAGTGCCTATGTTTTAGCAGCTTTTTAATCTACAAAATATGGAAACCTATAAAGTATAATTTATAATTATGTTAGCCGCTTGCTTTTACTTATTTATTGTATAAGAAAAAAATAAGTATTTTAAAATAATAAATTTGCATTTTTTAACAAATTTAATATCAAAATCTAACAAAACAAAATATAAAAAAGATGTTACTTGCATAATTCATTTATATTGCTTTTCATCAGACATCGATATTGAATTTATGCACAAAATGATGACGTCACATCTATTTCGCAAATTTAGATTAAAAAAGAGAAAAAAGATTTCATTGTAAACGGCTTCTATGCTTTGATATTTCCAAATTAAACAATGCTTTCCAAAAAAAAAAAGAAACAAGATCTTATATATTGTTTTGTTCAGAGAGAAACTTGCCATAATTGTTTTTGTTCTTACTGTTTTAATAATAAATTGTAATCAGATAATAGCGAATTTAAAAAATAAATAGAATTTATTAATTCTAAGGATGAAATTAATGGAAAATAAATTCTATCAACATTTAATACGGATCGCCTGAGAGTCTTAATTATATTTTTAAAAAATATATCACGCATGTTTCTAATAAATTAACTAATAAAAAGTTAATTTTTCTTCCATTTTTATTTGTTCCATAGCTGGAAAAAATTGCTTCTTATTTTTAAGCTCAGTTTGCAACTGGCTAATTAATTTATATCATTGTATTTTATTTTTATTCCCAAGTTTTAATATAGTAATCAAAGTATAAAAGATATTTAATTTATGGCTACATAACATTCGAACACCAGATCTTGTTGGATCATCAACGTAAAGCAACACTGAGTACGGTTAGTATATAGATGGGTAGCCGTATCAAAATATTAGGTGCTTTAAGTTTGGAGAAAAATCGAAGTGGCTGTAATAGAGAGACTTTATTTAACACCATTGAGAAAGGTGTGAATCTTTTTTTCCCGGAAAAAGAGATAATGGAGGACACTAGATTCAAACCGATAGAAAAAAAAAATAGGGGACACTAGATTCAAACCGATAGAAAAGAAATAGGGGACACTAGATTCAAACCAATAGAAAAAAAATAGGGGACACTAGATTCAAACCGATAGAAAAGAAATAGGGGACACTAGATTCAAACCGATAGAAAAGAAATAGGGGACACTAGATTCAAACCGATAGAAAAGAAATAGGGGACACTAGATTCAAACCGATAGAAAAGAAATAGGAGACACTAGATTCAAACCGATACAAAAGAAATAGGGGACACTAGATTCAAACCGATACAAAAGAAATAGGGGACACTAGATTCAAACCGATACAAAAGAAATAGGGGACACTAGATTCGAACCGATAGAAAAGAAATAGGGGACACTAGATTCAAACCGATAGAAAAGAAATAGGAGACACTAGATTCAAACCGATAGAAAAGAAATAGGGGACACTAGATTCAAACCGATAGAAAAGAAATAGGGGACACTAGATTCAAACCGATAGAAAAGAAATAGGGGACACTAGATTCAAACCGATAGAAAAGAAATAGGGGACACTAGATTCAAACCGATAGAAAAGAAATAGGGGACACTAGATTCAAACCGATAGAAAAGAAATAGGGGACACTAGATTCAAACCGATAGAAAAGAAATAGGGGACACTAGATTCAAACCGATAGAAAAGAAATAGGGGACACTAGATTCAAACCGATAGAAAAGAAATAGGGGACACTAGATTCAAACCGATAGAAAAGAAATAGGGGACACTAGATTCAAACCGATAGAAAAGAAATAGGGGACACTAGATTCAAACCGATACAAAAGAAATAGGGGACACTAGATTCGAACCGATACAAAAGAAATAGGGGACACTAGATTCGAACCGATACAAAAGAAATAGGGGACACTAGATTCAAACCGATAGAAAAGAAATAGGAGACACTAGATTCAAACCGATAGAAAAGAAATAGGGGACACTAGATTCAAACCGATAGAAAAGAAATAGGGGACACTAGATTCAAACCGATAGAAAAGAAATAGGGGACACTAGATTCAAACCGATAGAAAAGAAATAGGGGACACTAGATTCAAACCGATAGAAAAGAAATAGGGGACACTAGATTCAAACCGATAGAAAAGAAATAGGGGACACTAGATTCAAACCGATAGAAAAGAAATAGGGGACACTAGATTCAAACCGATAGAAAAGAAATAGGGGACACTAGATTCAAACCGATAGAAAATAAATAGGGGACACTAGATTCAAACCGATAGAAAAGAATAGGGGACACTAGATTCAAACCGATAGAAAAGAATAGGGGACACTAGATTCAAACCAATAGAAAAGAAATAGGGGACACTAGATTCAAACCGATAGAAAAGAAATAGGGGACACTAGATTCAAACCGATAGAAAAGAAATAGGGGACACTAGATTCAAACCGATAGAAAAGAATAGGGGACACTAGATTCAAACCGATAGAAAAGAATAGGGGACACTAGATTCAAACTGATAGAAAAGAAATAGGGGACACTAGATTCAAACCGATAGAAAAGAAATAGGGGACACTAGATTCAAACCGATAGAAAAGAAATAGGGGACACTAGATTCAAACCGATAGAAAAGAAATAGGGGACACTAGATTCAAACCGATAGAAAAGAATAGGGGACACTAGATTCAAACCGATAGAAAAGAAATAGGGGACACTAGATTCAAACTGATAGAAAAGAAATAGGGGACACTAGATTCAAACCGATAGAAAAGAATAGGGGACACTAGATTCAAACCGATAGAAAAGAATAGGGGACACTAGATTCAAACCGATAGAAAAGAAATAGGGGACACTAGATTCAAACTGATAGAAAAGAAATAGGGGACACTAGATTCAAACCGATAGAAAAGAAATAGGGGACACTAGATTCAAACCGATAGAAAAGAATAGGGGACACTAGATTCAAACCGATAGAAAAGAATAGGGGACACTAGATTCAAACCGATAGAAAAGAAATAGGGGACACTAGATTCAAACCGATAGAAAAGAAATAGGGGACACTAGATTCAAACCGATAGAAAAGAAATAGGGGACACTAGATTCAAACCGATAGAAAAGAAATAGGGGACACTAGATTCAAACCAATAGAAAAGAAATAGGGGACACTAGATTCAAACCAATAGAAAAGAAATAGGGGACACTAGATTCAAACCGATAGAAAAGAATAGGGGACACTAGATTCAAACCGATAGAAAAGAAATAGGGGACACTAGATTCAAACCGATAGAAAAGAAATAGGGGACACTAGATTCAAACCGATAGAAAAGAAATAGGGGACACTAGATTCAAACCGATAGAAAAGAAATAGGGGACACTAGATTCAAACCGATAGAAAAGAAATAGGGGACACTAGATGCAAACCGATAGAAAAGAAATAGGGGACACTAGATTCAAACCGATAGAAAAGAATAGGGGACACTAGATTCAAACCGATAGAAAAGAATAGGGGACACTAGATTCAAACCGATAGAAAAGAAATAGGGGACACTAGATTCAAACCGATAGAAAAGAAATAGGGGACACTAGATTCAAACTAATACAAGGCAATCGGAATAACACAAGTGCTATCGCTTGTACCAGCAATGTTTCCTAGCCATGAAGTAATGCAAAGTTAGGAAAAGAGAGGTTAGTTATTATGCAACTTACTTCACTATAAACTCATAATGCCGGCATCTGTTCAATGGGTATTCATTGTCACTCATGACAGAAGACGGCCAACATAATGTGTAGTTCATTTTGTAATATTTTATTTCTTAAAATTAGTAATATTTACTTATATTGTTAAACGCTGGAGGAAGTATGCACTCTTCCAAGTGCCATTATTATTAGTACTATTAGTTGTACTATAAATGGAATTCGCATAAGAAAATACAATCAGCATTAGTCAGTGCTTAAATATGCCTCCAAACACTCCTTTCAAATAAACCTAGGCTGGAGAAGAAACAGAAGAAATAGGTAAATAAAACAATAAGCGAATGAAAACGAAACAAAGAAAAATGTCGGCCAGATTAGTGAATGAGTAAATATAGAAACCGTCATATGTCAAAGAAAATAATCCATTTTGGAATTAAGAGTTTTCAATGTCATGAGTTTCCTCCATAAAGCTAAAAATATTCTCAGTTTGGAATACCACAATAAAGTCCTACATAACATCCAGCTATAAGTGATGCTCTCCAGGAGGTTAAAGGTTCAATCCTCAATGTGGGCTTATATGAAGAATATAATCACAAATTACTGGAAACTTTTATCCAGTCATGGCTGACGAAACAAAAGCATGTCATTCTTGTAGATTAAATAAAGGGTTCTGTTTGAAATTCTGTGCAGATTCCAGAGTTCAACAAGGTGCATTTGAAAAAGGTAGGAGATTACATCGGCCAAAACGTTATGTGAATAATAGTTAAAGTGAAAACAGAAGTTCGAAGAATCTAAATAATACTGAGCATATCACCTTTCAATCAGGCAGACTTTAAAGTTTACCATTGCAAATGACTACTTAGACATTAAGCCGAAATGATTACATGTTTAAAATAAAAATGTTAATATGTAACACAACTCAATAAAATCTAGGAAATATAAATATTATCTTATATTTTCTGTCCCAAAATTGAATGTGAAATGAACTGTCAACCAGATAGAACATAGAATGGAGTTAATTTTATTTTAGTAGATGATAACTTTGTTATGTGAGATGGACAAATCCTTAGTGATGGCCACTACTGATGAATGTTAGCAATATCATAACTGCAAATGAGGCCCTAGTGTCAGAAGTATTTTGCAAAAAATTAAATACTTGTTCATTTTTATTTGTAGAGATGACGCAGTAAATATGTTTAATGAAAAGAAAATAAAAAAAAAGTAAAGTGACAAGGCGAAAGGAAATAGGAGATATTGAAAACAAAAGAAAGAGTGATAGTGAAAATATATCAGAAAGAGAAAAGAGGAAAATAAGAAAGGAGAGAAAAAAGAGAAAAGAGGGAGAATAGAGAGAAAAGATGAAAGGGAAAGGGGAGACAGAAAGGGGGAGAGAGAGAAAAGAGAAAAGAGGAGAGAGAGAAAAGAGGAGAGAGAGAAAAGAGGAGAGAGAGAAAAGAGGAGAGAGAGAAAAGAGGAGAGAGAGAAAAGAGGAGAGAGAGAAAAGAGGAGAGAGAGAAAAGAGGAGAGAGAGAAAAGAGAAAAGAATGGGGGTAAAGAAAAAAACAAAGGGAGAGAAAAGGGGAGATAAAGGACGAAAAGAGAAAAGGGGAGATAAGGGACGAAAAGAGAAAAGGGGAGAGAAAGGACGAAAAGAGAAAAGGGGAGATAAAGGACGAAAAGAGAAAAGGGGAGATAAAGGACGAAAAGAGAAAAGGGGAGATAAAGGACGAAAAGAGAAAAGGGGAGATAAAGGACGAAAAGAGAAAAGGGGAGATAAAGGACGAAAAGAGAAAAGGGGAGATAAAGGGCGAAAAGAGAAAAGGGGAGATAAAGGGCGAAAAGAGAAAAGGGGAGATAAAGGGCGAAAAGAGAAAAGGGGAGATAAAGGGCGAAAAGAGAAAAGGGGAGATAAAGGGCGAAAAGAGAAAAGGGGAGAGAAAGGGCGAAAAGAGAAAAGGGGAGAGAAAGGGCGAAAAGAGAAAAGGGGAGAGAAAGGGCGAAAAGAGAAAAGGGGAGAGAAAGGGCGAAAAGAGAAAAGGGGAGAGAAAGGGCGAAAAGAGAAAAGGGGAGAGAAAGGGCGAAAAGAGAAAAGGGGAGAGAAAGGGCGAAAAGAGAAAAGGGGAGAGAAAGGGCGAAAAGAGAAAAGGGGAGAGAAAGGGCGAAAAGAGAAAAGGGGAGAGAAAGGGCGAAAAGAGAAAAGGGGAGAGAAAGGACGAAAAGAGAAAAGGGGAGAGAAAGGACGAAAAGAGAAAAGGGGAGAGAAAGGACGAAAAGAGAAAAGGGGAGAGAAAGGACGAAAAGAGAAAAGGGGAGAGAAAGGACGAAAAGAGAAAAGGGGAGAGAAAGGACGAAAAGAGAAAAGGGGAGAGAAAGGACGAAAAGAGAAAAGGGGAGAGAAAGGACGAAAAGAGAAAAGGGGAGAGAAAGGACGAAAAGAGAAAAGGGGAGAGAAAGGACGAAAAGAGAAAAGGGGAGAGAAAGGACGAAAAGAGAAAAGGGGAGAGAAAGGACGAAAAGAGAAAAGGGGAGAGAAAGGACGAAAAGAGAAAAGGGGAGAGAAAGGACGAAAAGAGAAAAGGGGAGAGAAAGGACGAAAAGAGAAAAGGGGAGAGAAAGGACGAAAAGAGAAAAGGGGAGAGAAAGGACGAAAAGAGAAAAGGGGAGAGAAAGGACGAAAAGAGAAAAGGGGAGAGAAAGGACGAAAAGAGAAAAGGGGAGAGAAAGGACGAAAAGAGAAAAGGGGAGAGAAAGGACGAAAAGAGAAAAGGGGAGAGAAAGGACGAAAAGAGAAAAGGGGAGAGAAAGGACGAAAAGAGAAAAGGGGAGAGAAAGGACGAAAAGAGAAAAGGGGAGAGAAAGGACGAAAAGAGAAAAGGGGAGAGAAAGGACGAAAAGAGAAAAGGGGAGAGAAAGGACGAAAAGAGAAAAGGGGAGAGAAAGGACGAAAAGAGAAAAGGGGAGAGAAAGGACGAAAAGAGAAAAGGGGAGAGAAAGGACGAAAAGAGAAAAGGGGAGAGAAAGGACGAAAAGAGAAAAGGGGAGAGAAAGGACGAAAAGAGAAAAGGGGAGAGAAAGGACGAAAAGAGAAAAGGGGAGAGAAAGGACGAAAAGAGAAAAGGGGAGAGAAAGGACGAAAAGAGAAAGGAAGAAAAGAGAAAGAGGAGAGAGAAAAACAAAGTGGGGGAAAGTAAAAAGGGGAGAGAAAAAAGAAAAAAGGGAGGGAAAACGAGAAGGGGAAGAGAAAGGAGAAGAGAAAGGAAAAAAGAAAGAGGATGATATAAAAAGGCAAATGACTCCTCATAAAACGATTTTCTATTTTCTTTTATAAAATGATCATTTCACAATTTCACATAAAAGCACAGGAATGTTTGCTTTTTAGTTTACATTGGAAAATCCCAAACGCACCCAAAATAGTCAACTACTTACTCGATAGAAATTCCCTTTGATTCGACTTACAACGAGAGCATTTCTTACGCTTATAATGTTTGGAATTCCCAGAGTGAAACATCTGTTATTCGAGATCGTAAACTAGGAATAGTGTTAGCGTAAATTCTTTGACAGAATCCGGCTGGATAAGACGAGCGTTTTAAAAGTGACCATCCGAAAGAAAGCGTCAAGTTATGGTCATGTGACCAGAGCAGCAGATGATTCGAATTCTGCCCAAAGTGCCAGGATGTTAGAAGTTATTTGTAAAATGTATAATATATACAAATAGAATAAATAACTCAACTCCCCATTGTGTATGACTAATACAGAAATAAATCCGGCATAGCAAAACAATTGCGTATAATCATTTGAAGATACTGGAAAGAAAGAAAGAAAGAACTGTTTAAATGAGTCTCTCTCAACTTCTCGTTCTCATCCCTTCAGATATTTTGAAAGTTTCTATTTCTTTCAAGATGACTATCACCTCTTCTCGCGTTAGACAAGACGAAAGCTGCTACATTTATAAGTCCTCTTCGCTTTTCAGCATTTCAAACAGATGCTCTCATAACTGACCAACGTACAAAAATGTCCATCAATAAAGTCTGTAAGCCGACATCAGCTTACGACAAACTAAATTTGGAGATGAAATTCTCACTGTATAGTATCTAAACTCGGTGATAAAATATTTCCTATTAAATTAAGTGTGCACACACTCAAAGAGACTATGTTGAAAATGACATTCTCGCATGAAAAATAAGGCTCACCTTTTTTTCATCATAAGATATCGAGCGAGTAGATCTACTAGTACATAATTTAGTTGAAAATAACAAGAAATGAAAACTACTGAAAGTTTAGCCAAGGTTAACTTAATAATCCAAAGTTGGAAATTGCTTAGCTCGTGGGAATGTACTAGAAATAGATATGACGTCAGATGGCTTAAAGAGAGAGGGTGATAGAGAACAGTCAATTGGGAAGCACATGGGGTGGTCAAGTGTGGAATGATATGGATTGACGACATAGTGATTCCGATCTCTTTCTATCCCCCCCCCCCAATCCACTGGTCGATGAATTGAAAAAGATCGCTGTCTTCTCAGTTTTGAATTGGCAAATCCTCAGTCTGGGAGGATCGTAAACACTAACTGTTATGGGGTAAGCTATTAATAATATACCTATTTTAAAAATAATGGACTTAGAGACGATAAATCTATATATCTATAAAAGTGAGAATGTGTGTGTGTAAAGAAAACTTCAACCTATAAACTCAACAGATTTTTTATCTAAAGATTTGAAATTTGGTATATAAGATATTCAGACATGTGGAAAACATTTTAATCTGGTTTCATCTGAAAAAATGGGCTGCTAAGGAGTCAAAGTTGAAAAATTGCCATGTGGTAGTCCTCGGATTTTTATCTGTTTGCTAACTGTTCTATGAATGTGCATGCGTGAATGGCTCACATGACAGATTCATTATGCTAAAAATAAGTAGGTTTGAAGACACCTTTTAAAGATCGTATCAAGCCGGCCTAATGGTTATCATACTTTATCCACTGTCTTTAGGTTTTGGTTTCGATCTCAGCCCAAGTGTTTTTGTTTTTTTGTTTTTGTTTAGAAAAAAACATAATACTCGTATGCACATGTCTCAGTTTCTGCATTAATTAAAATATAAAATTTATGCGTATTTTACGACCGGGCAACACCAGGCGGCCACTGAGTAGCGATTCACACCATTGTGCTTGGTTGTGTTTGCAGTTGAAATTCTGACCTTGACAATCAGTCTGGTAAAAACTGGGTCATAAGTTTAATCTTAAAATAATGTTTTCAAAGTTGCGACCAAGTTCCTCCATTAAAAATTTGCGACAACCGTCAATAACACTAGACGTATAAAGTTTTCTTTCTTGGTGAGGTGCAAACCACTCGATCTTAATGCTACAACGAAATGAAAAGTAAAAAAAAAAAAAAAAAAAAAGTTATACTTGAGAAAGCAACAAGAATACCTAATTTGTTCTTGGACGAGAGAGAACAACACGTGGTTTAGGATGTAGCAGTGAACTCAAGACCCCCCCCTCCTTTAAGATGGAAGGATAGCGAGGGATTTGGCGATGCGTCTCCAAACCGATGTGAAAAATTAAATAAATTCAACTGCATCACAAGAAAACCATCTCTGCCTGTGATTGAGTTTCTTTTTACAGAGGGAGAACGTCCTTTACAGCAAGAGGCAGCAACTAGGATATGTTTTACCTAGTCAAACTCCTCTCTTAACATTCACAGGAACATATACATCGAGGGTATTGCCAAGGCTGCTACAAAGAAGGTGGGCTCTCTCTACCTTGCTAGAAAGTTACTTACACATGAGAGTATCCTGTACCGCTACAAAGAGACCACTCACCCGTGGATGGAGTATTGTTGTCACATTTGAGTTGGTGCATTGGCTACTAGTCTCTCACTCTTAGATAGGGTTCAATAGAGAGCCGCCAACCTAATAGGTCCTCAACCTCGGTCACATCGACGAAATGTTGCATCCCTCTGCCTGTTTTACAAGTATTTTAATGGTAGGTGCTCCGACAAACTACAAGCCTCTGTACCCTTTTGATGTAAATATCCCCGACAAACCCGACAAGCAAAATCCCACCCCAACACAGATTCTTCCAGACACCAGAAAGCCTTTTACTGTAATAGTTTCTTCCCAGAACAGCTAGACTTCGGAATTCCCTTCCAGGTTCCTGCTTCCCTGACTGTACTGACATGCAGAAGTTCAAGTGTAATGTATACAGACATCTTGCTGCTCAACTCCCTACAAATTATGCCCCAGATAGTATCTCCCTAAATCAAAGTGGTACTGTGTCTTGTTTGGGGTGAAAATGCAAAAAAAAAAAAATAAATAAATAAAAATAAATAAATAATTTTTTTTTTTTTTTAAATACAAACATTTTACAGTTACTCGAACAAACAAATAACACGGGTTCAAAAGGTGTAGAAGCCCAACTTATGTAAGAACTTTGAGTCCAAGTGGGTTGATATGCCATAAACGAACTGAAGTAAAGTTAAAACCATTATGTATGAACCCAGCAAAACGCTATAACCTCAGCATCAGTCAATAACCTGCATTAACTTAAACTACTCTGAAATATTTCAATTTTGGTTAGATAATAGCCGAGTAGAAGCGGTTAATTATCCGTGCATCTATCTATCTATCTATCTATCTGACTATATAATTATCTATCTAGCGATGAGTGGACAACAGAGATTTGAATGATGACAGGTTTTGACATGTATCAAACTTTGTGACCAGTGAATTTGTATCCGAACAGGATACAAATGATGTGTCAGGTGCTCTGGATTGATTAAGCTGAGTTAAGATTTGTTGAGTTGGATTTCAGACGCCGAATAAGCAAGATGGCTCAAGAAGATCTTCCCATAGGGGGGGGGGGCGATCTCAAATAGAGAACCCACAAGCCAAGATTCACTCGTTCTGCCGTGGAAAGATGTCCGAGGAGTGAATAAAATATATATTAAAACACTCATTCGCTTTGGGTCCTTGTCTTGAAGCGTTTCCTTTAAACAAGTCCGACTCCACCCAAGATGATTGATGAATCCTTCAGGCCGGGGCTAAAAGACAGAGGCGACCAACAACGGACAGGTATATTGTCTTTGCATCGTGTATTATATGTTCTGACATGTACACACAAAAACTAGACGAGTTGCGGGCCGTTACGTTAGACATTTAGGCCGTTATACTAAATACATACATATGGTCCGTTATGATAAGAACACAACAGACATTTATTTGGTGCCACATATACACACAACACACGTACGATACAACGCTTAATACAATATTTCGAACATCACAAGTTACCCTATTATTACAAAAAAAAAAAAACATCTACTCGTTGAAATAGAACATAGTAAGATTTATTCAAAACACGGGTTATGGTATAAAGATGGGGTCCGAAAATCCAGCCTCGTTCTGAGTTCAGATTATGTGGTACTCTGTCACTGGTGTCGAGGGAGAACTTAGCCTCTTTGAATAAAATGTCGACTTGTTAACTTCGAACAACAGAAAAACGGAAAAGGTGTAATATACAACAAATAAATGTTACCAAAGGCAAGATAAGTTAAAAAGAAAACCAAGAAGCAGTTCAAAGAATTTGAGCATTTATAGATATATTTTTTTTAAATTAAACAGTTCAAATAATTATAACTTTTTTGTGCTTATGCATTTTTGTTATGCTATTTTTTAAAACAGTATTTTCAAGTTAAATTCAAGTTTTAAAGATATCTTTTTCATTAAATTGTTAAGTAAAAAACAGTTAGAAAACACCCTCCCCTTCAACAGTTCAAAGAATTTACAATTTTTAAATTCAACAGTTCAAAGAATTATTCTGAATGGTTAGGTTCTTTCTGAACACCGGTTACTGACCCATCTTTCCCCGAACTCAGAACGAGGCTGGATTTTCGTACCCCATCTTTATATCATAAGCAAAACATGTTGAAGGTCTTGAATTTTAGCGTATGTAACTGTAGTATCATTTAGCTGCAGTGAACAACAGAAGCAAGAGTTTTTGATTCAAACCTAGATCGCTAGTGGAGCAAAAATCTAAATTTGAAATGATACTAACACATTGTCAATGTATCTAAATTTATTTCTCAAATATGTTCATAGCAATTTGGACAAAATTGCTAAACAATACATCAATCCAATGTTAAATTTGATGGTAGAATGTGCTACAAGCACATTTGTTGTGGAATCAGAGTGAGGTTTTGAAAGGAGTTTGATTTCTGAAGAATCAACGGAGCAATGAACATTGGAAGATTTGAAAATAAGGAGTCAGATATTTTGATATTCTCGGAGTCGAAAAATTTTTTGAATTTTAGGAAATAAAGTCAAAGTTGGACCTTTTAACTTCCAACTCTGCAACCATGGTAACAAAATCACATGTTTTGAGACATCCATATGTGTGTGTGTGTGTGTGTGTGTGTGTGTGTGTGTGTGTAAATGTCTAAACTATATATAATTTAGAAAGCCAGCATGATGCAAGATTAAAAAAAAAAAAAAAAAAAACATTAAAAAATAAAAATAATTCCTTGAAGAATGTTATACAATTGAAAATTTGGATCATAGACAAATAAATGTTTTTTTTTTTTTTTTTTAATTTCCTGCGCTACCATTACAGGCTTACTACGCTTTCAAAGAGGGAAAAAAATTCTTATATATTTTTGCATATCGCCCCCTCCCTCAGTGAGAGGAGCTGATATGTAAAAAAAGAAAAAAAAACAGAGAGGTAGGCCCCCGAAACGGTGCGTATTCTCTTCTGACGACCAGAAATTATTGAAATGGATCACCACAGAAAGAAAAAAAAACAATAAACTTTATTATATACAAGTCTACAGGGAAAGGTAGACTCCGAAATGCTGTGTATTCTCTCCTAACTATCCGACATTATCTGAAGACCGGAATAAAATACCCTTTGAGTTAAAACATCTGATAAACTTGATTATATTCATGCCAAAAAGTAAGCTGTTTCTTCCAAACATCAATATCTTCTGTTGTTCGCTCACTTTATTGTGAGTTTATGCTACTCTTCCGGTAGCAAATATTATTCTGTGTGTGTGTGTGTGCGTACGTGTGTGTGTGTGTGTGAACCGGAAGATAAATTGTTAGGTCAATCCTTATGATCAGTGTACTGATGAATGTCAGGGGAGTTAACTCTTCTTTAAGTCAATGAAGTTTGAATAGCAAACACCAGGTTGCCCTCAATAATGGTTACAAATGGCCTAAAGATAGGTCAGTGTCCGGCACGGCAACATGAAAGTAGACTGCATGGATGAAATTATTTTTTTAATAAGTTCTGTCCGTATGTCCCTCTTTCACATTTTTAGTTTGAAATAGAACTATTTATGGCACAATGGGAGATTCCATTGTGCACACATGGGCCAGTCTATTCTTTGGATTATGATTGGCTGAATCACCTGATTGGTGATGCTTGTACATAAATACAAGCCCTCAGTCCAGCTCAATCTGGTGTCAGTCTTGTGCATAAGCTGGACCCTTGGTAAGTGTTGCTGCTATTATTATTATTATTATTATTATTATTGTTGTGTGTTATTGACTACTACAGTTCTTTTGATTATTCTACATATACAGTTGCGCTGATGAATCCGTCCAAAACGCAATCATAAATACGTACCCTAAGTTCTTCACCACCAACCCAGACAAGCTGCTAGAGATGACAGAAGCATTGGTAACTCAAAAATCAAATCCCATGGTCCATTGGATGACATTTGCATCTATATCACAGCATGAAGATGAACCCATCCAACAATACCTTGTTCGTCTTAGGTCCACGGCCATAGACTGCAATTTCTCATGCCCCAACTGCGATCACGACCTGTCCGACATTTACATCAAGGACCAATTTATCAAAGGGATATCGAATGATACGCTTCAGACCGATCTACTGGCAAAAGCCGGGTTGCTAAAAACTCTCAACCAAAATATTTGTCATGCTGAGGCATTTGAGTCTGCACTACGGGACCAAACCGCAATGACTGATACCTCAGACATAGCTACAGTCCGGATGTCAATATATCGCAGACAAAAAAAAAACAGTGCTGTACGGACTAGCAGAGGCAATATTCGCACTAGCTCTACTGCTACTCACAACAATAACATTGCTGATAAAGAACCCCGTCAAACCTGCATGGGTTATGGTAGTCACCAACACGGTACTCCAAGGACAAGTGCCCGCCATTTAACATGTCCGGCATGGAATCAAATGTGCAACACTTGTGGGAAACTTAACCATTTCTCAGCAGTGTGCCGGACAAAGAAATATCGCCCGGCAGTGATAAAGTTTTGAAGACCAAGAAGCTCCCATGAATACACTCATGGCCCATATCACATTCAATCAAATGAGGGGCACCATTATGATTACAGAAGGTGATCTGTTAACTGAAATAAATGCATCAGTAATCCCATTCTCACCAAAACCAGATCCCAGACAAGCTGTCAATATCCCTAGGAGTCGTAGTAAAACGCTAAAGGTTTTTCCCGACAGTGGTTCCGCCATTTGTCTTGGGGGACCAAAGCATTTAATCAAAATGGGCCTCACAGAGATTAGTCTTGTCCAATCAAGAAAGATCATACGAACAGTTGGAGGTTTCACACTCATGTGTCAGGGTTGGCTACCAGTTGAGTTTGTGGTCAGAGGGAAAACAACTAAACAAGCCCTCTACATATGCAAGGGCATACAACGGCTTTATCTCAGCAGAGCAGCCTGCATCGATGTGGGAATATTGTACAAACATTTTCCAAACCCTTTAGCAGACGAACATGAAGAGGTAGACACAGAGTCTAAAAAGTGTGTAGATCAATTGCCAAATCGCCCCAAAAACCTCCCTTTTCCCGCAACAGAAAGATACAATAAATATACCCACAACCTTCCACCGTTACAAGCTGGTGACACCGTAGCCATCCAAAATCCAGTCAATCGCAGATGGAACACAACGGGTAAATCATCAGTTCCCTACCAGATCGACAATACCAAATCAGGGTTAACGGATCCAGAAGGATCACACTTAGGAACCGCCGTTTCCTCAGAAAATGCGAACTCAAGCCTGCACCTACCCCAATACCAAGTGCAACACTAGGACCAACAATTCCCTCAAGCGATACTACATTCTTGCATCTCCCACTGTCTCCCTGTAATAGCACATACACAGCAACCAAACCCCAACAACAAACCACACATATATCCCCACGCTTTCGATCATCAAGGATTCCCCGAGCTCTTTCTAGGTTACTACCACACAACAAACTAGGCCTAAAAGAGAGATATACCTCTAATACAACCCAGCCTACTCGTGGGGGGGGAGAGGGGAGATGTAGAATAATCAAAAGAACTGTAGTAGTCAATAACACACAACAACAACAACAATAATAATAATAGCAGCAACACTTACCAAGGGTCCAGCTTATGCACAAGACTGACACCAGATTGAGCTGGACTGAGGGCTTGTATTTATGTACAAGCATCACCAATCAGGTGATTCAGCCAATCATAATCCAAAGAATAGACTGGCCCATGTGTGCACAATGGAATCTCCCATTGTGCCATAAATAGTTCTCCCCTTTCATTATCCACAACTTGAACGCTGACCTAAAGTCCACTACACAATCCAATAATATGCAGATTGAATGCATTTTAAGCAATTTCGTTCTTGCTTTATTAGGAATCAATCAATTATTTACAAAAATTTTGCAACATGATAACACTTTATTTAGACGCTTACTGATGCATTGTGGTTGATTTTTTTTATTTTTTTTTTTTTTGTGGAGAAGCAAATAAAATGGAATTTCAAGTGAATAACAATTTTATTTCCAAACTAAAAATACACTGTGAAGCCAATAATCAATTGTATTGAAATAGTTTCATTTCAAAATATAATCCATCAGTGTAACCAATGACAATATGTAGCCATGTTGAAAAGTGGCCTCTAACGGTCAGTTTATGTTTGTTTTGTTTTAAGATTCCATTAAAGTTAATATTAACCTAAGAAATTCTAGTAAATGTTCCCAAAGTGACAATTTTGGTAATGTTTACACATTGCGGTTTACAACAACAAAAATGTCCGCTTGATTCGAGTTGTATGAAAAAATGGAAATTTATTGATAATCGATTCTAAATGAAATAAGCAAATTGTGAAAAAGAAAATGTGATTTATAAACCGATGATACATGTTTAAAATATTATTACTGTTGCCAGGCATCCAATGTTTTCAATGGAGCCATGCTACTTATTTGATGCAAGTGATTTCGTTTCAGTTTAGTAAAATAATGAAAAATCAGTTCAGCGAAAAAAGTTTAAAGAAAAGCTGGCTCTCTTCATCGTTCCGAATTGACAACACTTCGTCAAATTTATTAAATTTTATGAAAATGGCGTTCATTTCTGACTAAAAAATCAATTTTAGTTTCAAACACATTGATTAATCACTTATGAAGTATTAATGGCTTCTCAAAATAATTTTTTTTTTTTTCTCACAAAACTAACTTGGGGAAAAGATTAAGATATAATTCACAAAATAAAAACATAAAAAGCCCATGGTAATGTCACTAAATAGGGTTTGTGGGTGATAGAAGAAAATAAGCGTGTGTAGACATTCAAAATTTTTCTTAAACATTAAATGAGCAGTCCTTTCATGTAAAAAGTTAATATATTTTACTCATCTAAACTTAAAAATGCACGACTAAAATGTGTCAATATTGAATGAGTAAAAGTCAAGGTGGCTATCACTAGCAAATTCGTAGAGCAAATAGCAGCCTTGACTTTTTTTTTTTTTTTTTTTTTTTTTTTACAAGATGATCACCACTTATCAAGGCCCAGAAGCCGCTCAGGGATAAGGGTTATTACGTGTACAGTACGTTAGTGTTCAGATTTGATAAAGTGTCTACTCTAGGGGGCGGTTCATTAGGAATTTGTTTATGTTGGACTTGAAGACATCCAGGTTGTAGTCAGGTGGGAAATAGGCAAACGGAACAGAGTTCCACAGGCATGCACTTAAGAAAGAAGCTTTGTTCATGGAATCTACATTTTGGTTTTGGCACAGATAAAGAGTGGGGAAAACTTTTTACAGTGGTTTCAGCTAGACGGGTTTTTTCGTGAAAGATCGGCGAGGAGGGACCAGGGTATGGAGCTCAGATGAGCACCTGCCATAGAAGTAACAATAAAACAAAGATAGGCTTGCAACCTCTCTCCTGTGGGAGAGAGGTTGCAGGGAAGAGAAAAGGTTATCCCCCACTAAGCCACGAAGCCTATTTTGTACTGTCAAGGCAGGATAGAGTGTTTTCAGCAGCTCCTGCCCAGATGTGGCAACAGTACTCCATCCTTGGACGTACTTGGCTTTTATATAAGTAGAGAATTACGTCAGCAGTGAGATATCTTCTGGAACGGTAGAAGGATCCCACCATTTTTCCAGCGATCTTGGCAAGAGACTTGATGTATGTGTTCCATTTCAGATCAGGAGTAAAAGTCAAGCCCAGAAGCTTATCAAAGCATGAAGCTTCCCATAGTCGAGAGCCGTCCATTTCAATTGATGCCAGATGGGGATCAGAGCGTTGATAATGTAAAGATAGAAGCTTGGTTTTGGATACATTAAAAAGTAACCAGTCACCTCTTCCCCCACTGTACCATGCGCTCAAGATCAGAGGAGAGAGAATCAGAGAGATCTTTGCCATTTATGGCCTTAGATGTGTTGCCATAGATGGTCTTGTCAGCATAGATGTCAACGAATGATTGAAGTATGTGTTTTGGGAGATCATTGATGTAGATCAGGAAGAGAGTTGGGCCCAGGATCGACCCCTGAGGATCAAAAACCAAGATTGAGTGAAACAGAATAAACCGAGGCAAAACTGACATAAGTTAAAAGAAATTAAAAGTAAGTAAAAGTAAAATAATTAAAAGAACTTTTAGTTTTACTTATGTAGAATAAATGCAAGAAAAAAAACATGAAAAAAATTAAACTTTAAAACAATTTTTATTTTAAATTACATTTTTTTATACTTTAGAATGACAAATAATTTAAACAACTTTTATTTTGAATTTTTTTTTTAATTTAAAATGAAAAAACAACTTATGTCAAATAAATGCACACGGTGCAGCAAAGGATTTCGTGAAATTTGTGCCCACTCGCTCCACATAAATTTATAAAGATAAGAACTAAACAGATTCACCGAAATTCCATCGGTTCGTTCCGTTTCACTCGATCTTGATTTTTGATAGTAAGGTCAAGGCTGCTATTTGCTCTACGAATTTGCTAGTGATAGCCATCTTGATTTTTGATAGTAAGGTCAAGGCTGCTATTTGCTCTACGAATTTGCTAGTGATAGCCATCTTGATTTTTGATAGTAAGGTCAAGGCTGCTATTTGCTCTACGAATTTGCTAGTGATAGCCATCTTGATTTTTGATAGTAAGGTCAAGGCTGCTATTTGCTCTACGAATTTGCTAGTGATAGCCATCTTGATTTTTGATAATAAGGTCAAGGCTGCTATTTGCTCTACGAATTTGCTAGTGATAGCCATCTTGATTTTTGATAGTAAGGTCAAGGCTGCTATTTGCTCTACGAATTTGCTAGTGATAGCCATCTTGATTTTTGATAGTAAGGTCAAGGCTGCTATTTGCTCTACGAATTTGCTAGTGATAGCCATCTTGATTTTTGATAGTAAGGTCAAGGCTGCTATTTGCTCTACGAATTTGCTAGTGATAGCCATCTTGATTTTTGATAGTAAGGTCAAGGCTGCTATTTGCTCTACGAATTTGCTAGTGATAGCCATCTTGATTTTTGATAGTAAGGTCAAGGCTGCTATTTGCTCTACGAATTTGCTAGTGATAGCCATCTTGATTTTTGATAGTAAGGTCAAGGCTGCTATTTGCTCTACGAATTTGCTAGTGATAGCCATCTTGATTTTTGATAGTAAGGTCAAGGCTGCTATTTGCTCTACGAATTTGCTAGTGATAGCCATCTTGATTTTTGATAGTAAGGTCAAGGCTGCTATTTGCTCTACGAATTTGCTAGTGATAGCCATCTTGATTTTTGATAGTAAGGTCAAGGCTGCTATTTGCTCTACGAATTTGCTAGTGATAGCCATCTTGATTTTTGATAGTAAGGTCAAGGCTGCTATTTGCTCTACGAATTTGCTAGTGATAGCCATCTTGATTTTTGATAGTAAGGTCAAGGCTGCTATTTGCTCTACGAATTTGCTAGTGATAGCCATCTTGATTTTTGATAGTAAGGTCAAGGCTGCTATTTGCTCTACGAATTTGCTAGTGATAGCCATCTTGATTTTTGATAGTAAGGTCAAGGCTGCTATTTGCTCTACGAATTTGCTAGTGATAGCCATCTTGATTTTTGATAGTAAGGTCAAGGCTGCTATTTGCTCTACGAATTTGCTAGTGATAGCCATCTTGATTTTTGATAGTAAGGTCAAGGCTGCTATTTGCTCTACGAATTTGCTAGTGATAGCCATCTTGATTTTTGATAGTAAGGTCAAGGCTGCTATTTGCTCTACGAATTTGCTAGTGATAGCCATCTTGATTTTTTAATCATTTACATTTTGATTGTGTATTTCTTGAATTTAGTTGAGTAAAATAAGTTTACTTGAAATAACTCCTCATGTAATAATGTTTAAAATAATAAACATTTTAATTTCTGCACAAAATTATTTTCTAAAACCCTATCTAGTGATACTACTAGCCAAAAGTAAATAAATTATTTTATTTATTTATTTTTTTTTTACATGGTAATCACCACTTATCAAGACCTGGAAGCCACTCTGGGATAAGGGTTATTGCGTGTACAGTAATCAATGGGATAATATAGCAATCGTTAGTATTGGAGATTTGATAGAGTGTCTTACTTAAGAGGGCGGTTTATCAGAAATTTGTTTATGTTGGACTTGAAGACATCCAGGTTGTAGTCAGGTGGGAAACAAGCAAACGGAACAGAGTTCTACAGGCGTACACTTCTAAGAAAGAAGCATTGTTTATGGAATCTACGTTTTGATTTAGGCACAGATAAAGAGTGGGGAAAATTATTGACAGTGGTTTCAGCTAGACGGGTGTTTTTCATGAAAGATCGGCGAGGAGAGACCAGAGATTGGAGCTCAGACGAGCACTTCCCATGGAAATAACGATAAAACAAAGACAGGCTCGTAACGTCTCTTCTGTGGGAGAGAGGTTGCAGGGAAGAGAAAAGGGCATCCCCCACTAAACCACGGAGTTGTACTCTGTCAAGGCAGCTCCTGCCCAGATGTGGTAGCAGTATTCCAGTTCCACCACTCCATTCTTGGACGTACTTGGCTTTTATATAGATAGAGAAAACTGTATCAGCAGTGAGATATCTACTAGTAATTGTTTTTTTTTTTTTTTTAAATTTTGAAACCAAATAAAGACCTGGATTTTCTCGCAATAAGTAACAAAAAAAAAAAAAAAAAAAAAAAAAAAAAAGGGTGGGTGTTAAATTTCGCTTTTTATTTCAAAACAGCTGTAAATGTCTTTTTGCCATTTGATTCCAACTCGGAAAAAGAAAACATTTATAATAAACCCTTTTTAAGAATATAGGCAAAAAAAAATGAACAAAAAAATATAAATAATTACTTATTGAATAATTGCTTGTGAAGTATTAAACCTTCGATAATGAAAATGAAAAAATAAATGTTAAGATTAAATTCAATAACGTACGAGATATTCGTGTTTGAAAAAGACTGGCTGACATTTCGAAAACAGCATTTCGTAATATTTCAACAAATGACAATTTTAAAAAGTGGCGGTTGTTAATTGCATTAAATACGAACCAATTCAAATGTTTAATTCGTTTTACGGCTACTAAAATAAACTTCCGATTTCTAATAAATAAATCTATATTAATAAAATTGTCAGACCAACCACTGGCTTTGTGTTTCTCCTACGTGATCATTTTACGCATTATTTTTTGTGTGCTATTGATACATGTGAAATACGACCGTTTAAAATAAGACATTTGTGCATTTTAGTTTTTCAGATATTTCTTTTCATTTTTGAAGATTTCCATTCGCAACAGGGGAAGACAATTCAATACGTTCTTAAAGTTTCCCGAAATTAACTGTTCCTAGTATAAGTCACCAAGAATGAAAATAACAAAAAGAAAAAAAAATCGTTCTCAAAAACTAAAATGCACAAGTGTCTAAAATAAACTAGAAAACTTATTTATCAGTGGAAAATATTAGTTTACACCAAAAATTACGGAAAATTAACGAGTAAAATTTTAATATTTACTGTTCGTAATTTACATTGTATAAATTAAGTATACATACTATATATATTTCAAAATTTTAAATTTTCAAATGGAAAAGAAGCATCGCAGAAGCATATATGCACTTATGTAGCCACACACACACACACACACACACACACACTTCCGGGTTAATATTTTCCAGGTAAAGTAATCAATGAAGTTTTAACGAGGTTAATACAAGAGTGCTCAATACCGAAGTAGAGCAAGGTATACTTTTACTTGTTTTACATATGCATTTACTACACGTTCACGAGCATGTTTCGGTCAGCTAGTTGCTAGTAACTAAAGACCTCTTCAGACAAAGTTACTTTTACATAAGTTTAGTTCGGAATGAAAATATTCAAGGATTCAGCAATCACAAAAAAAAATCAGGTCACATTACAAGTCATTTAGAATAAGAAATGGTCTAACATACATTTCCCCCAAAACTCTGGCCTAATGGAGGGGAGACTAAATCTTGCTATGGGTTCAAATGATCTGAAATAACAGCGAGGGGAGACTTGCTGTTATGTCAGATCATTTGAAACCATAGCAGCAAGTTTTAGTATCCACCCTCCATCGAGGCCAGAGGTTTGGAGGAAATATAAGATATTTTGTAATTCATATGCAAAACTAGGAAAACAAATGACTGATTGATGGCTGTAAAAAAGTGCCAAAAATAGGCTCTGAATGACGGATGATTCCCTTAATGTGTGACCTTAAGGGCAAATGTCGTATAGCACACTACACAATCCAGGTCATTACCTTTCCAAAGAGTCTTCATTTGTTAAATTCTGATCAATAGTCGCTGAAATTTGGAACTTTGAGAATAAAATTTCCAAAAAAGAGGTATATCTATATTAGTAGCTGGCAAGGCCACAGGGGTAAAAAAAAAAAAAAAAAAAAAAAAACTAACCAAAATTCATCACAAAGCAGCAGAACTAAAACTGGCTTGTCAATACAATAGTGAAGGCAAATTTGGGCATATTTTATTGGTTTGAAAATAGATTCGTTTTACCAATTGTCCAAAAATTTTAACCATAGAATAGTATTATAATCTTCAAAAAGCCTGCAAGTTTTCATGTAGTTTCGTCCCATAAACCCAAAGATATGAGCATTTCAATATTCAATTTGGCTATGAGTATAGATATATCCATCCACATATATATATATATATATATATAGGTAATGACCTGAATTGTGTAGTGCGCTATGTGACATTTGCCCTTAAGGTCGCACATTAAGGGGATCATCCCTCATTCAGAGCCTATTTTCGGTACTTTTTTTACAGCCTTAAAATGTTTCAAATCCTAGTCATTTGTTTTCCTAGTTTTGCATATGAATTACAAAATATCTGATATTTCCCCAAAATCTCTGGCGTTGGTGGAAGCGAGGCTAAAACTTGCAACTATGATCTGAAATAACAAGAGAGGGAGACTTGATTTTAAATATTTCTCATATGTTATATCTCCCCTCTTTGGTTTTTAATACATAAAGTAAATTTTACAGTGTATAAGGATTAGCCTATTTCAAAAAGAGGGGAGATATAACATCAGAAATATTTGGAATCAAGTCTCCCCTTGCTGTTATTTCAGATCATTTGAAACATAGCAGCAAGTCTTAGTCTCCTCTTCATCAAGGTCAGAGGTTTTGGAGAAATATATATATATATATATATATATATATATATATATATATATATATATATTATACACACTGGTTAGTAGCCAAATTGAATATTGAAATGCTCATATCTTTGGTTCTATGGGACGAAACTTCATGAAAGTTTGCAGGCTTTTTTGAAGATTATAATAATATTCATCGTGTAAAATTTTATGACAATTGGTAAAAAAAAAAAAAGAATCTATATTTTCAAACCAATAAAATATGCCTAAATTTGTATATATATATATATATATATATATATAAAATATATTTTAGTCATCGACATACAGTCCTGTTTCGTTGTTACACAACTCAACAGTGCCGCTAGACTAACACCTATCCCAAGCCGAGGATCGAACCTAGAACCGTCGTGATGACAGTCGGCAGTTCTACCCCCTGACTACGGAAGAAGCGGTGGCCGCAATTATATATATATATATATATATATATATATATATATATATAGTGTCCTGGCAAGCCAGCTTCAGTTTTGTTGCTTTGAGATGAATTTTGCTTGGTTGTCTCCGCTGTGGCCTTGCTACGCCACTAATATATATATACATATCTCACTACATTCGCGTTATGACAGAGCCTCGTAGAAGATCTCCCTTGCCTAATATGAAAACGCCATGCGTTTTGTTTGACGTTCGGAGTTCGTTGACTCCGAATAGTAAACTAATTTTATTTTCAATTAAACTTTTACTCGCTTAATTTTCGTAATTTTTTGTACATTAATATTTTCACATTTTAAACTGTTGGTTTATTTTAACTGCCATATTTCGCATGTATTTCTTAGCATATTTTTATTGTTACTACAAAGTGAATAATTAAATTTAATAATCAATTGCATAAAACAAAACATTAAAAATTAACTGATTTTGATTAATTATTTATTGGTGAATAAATTTTAAGACGTAAAAAATAATCATGAAATCAAATCCTCCAGAATGCATTTTTGTCATGTAAACAATTTTCAATGAGGATATTATTTCATTTCAATCTAATTCAATGATGATATTTCATTTCAATCTAATTCATTTTAACGAAAATCGTTTTTTTTTTCAGTAAAAGATGGCGGGAAATAAGATTTTTTTTTTTTTTTTTTTTGCTCTTACGGGCTCCCATAGTTATTATTATTATTATTATTATTATTATTATTTTGTTTGTTTTTTAAGTTGTGGTTACTGGTTAGCCTTTTTTCCTTCACAACAAGATATACATGACATGATATTTTATTAATAGTTGCTTGCGAAACGTTAATATTTGAGAAGAACAGACTATATTAGCTCCAAAGTGTTGTTCTACGCGACAGAATACATCAGCGAGAAAAACAAAATGAGGATAATGAAATTGGAAAAGAAAAAAAATATCTCAACAACCCTGTTGCATCAAATGACGTCATGCATCACATTCCAAGCGTTTAAAAATGGAACAGACATTTTTTTAAATCCTCGGCTCATATTACGAACATTTCAGCTTTATTTAATTTTGATAACAATAATTTAACATATGTTAAGCATGTAGGCATTTGTAAAATATAAAAATTAATAAACTCAGCGTAAGGAATAATTTAAGGCCGTTAGATTTAAGGACAGATAAGTAAAATTCATAATTTTGTAGTTAAAAACAGGTAAAATTTAAATAATATAATTAGTTTAAAGTTTACCATTTTGGGGGTTAGAAAATTTTCGGTGCTAATTCATATTGGCAACAATCAAAAGTAAAGAAAATACAGAAAAGTCTGTATTATGTACGTATTCGTTACAGAATGAAGATATCATATTCCAAAAATGACGTAAATTGATCAAGTAGTTTTGTTTTTAAAAAAAGAAACTCAAAATTTACAATTTTCAGCGATTTTACTACTACACTACTGATTTTTGACCTCGACAATTTGATTTAAGTTGTCTCCTTCCTTATTTATTTCATCGGATTTCATCATGGCCGACGAAAACACTACAATCCGCTTTTGTAAAATTTAATGGTATTTTTTACGACTTGCCCCAGCGTAGTATAAACATCCCCAACCTCCCCATTTTATGAACGACTTTCGGAATAGACACTTCCAAGCTCCCCATGTTAAAACGGCTTTTGAGGTTGGAAATGTCTATTCCGAAAGCCGTTCTTAACATAGAGATTGGGGGTGTTTATACTACGCTGGGACAGGTTGTAAAAAAAAAATATATATATATATACCAATTTGATTTTCTTAAATAAAAAATACTTGATCAAATTATGCTATTTTTGGAATATGACATCGTTCAATAAGTTCGTACATCATACAGACTTTCTGTATTTTCTTTACTTTTAATTGCCACTAAGTGCCAATTTGAAAAAGCACTAGATTTTCAACAAAACAAAATTGTAAAATAATGACTGTTTTACCCATTTTCATTTTTTTTCTTAAATAAAAACGATTGTAGTTAAGATGGCGACTATATTTTTCCGCTCAAGTTTTCATTTCGGCGTTTCGTTTCACATGTTCGATAAAATTTGCTAACTGAACACGACTTTCACAAGTTTCAAGTAGTCCAATTTATAACGAAATGAAGTAATTTATATGAACGTTTCGAGTTTATTTAAAATTTAAAAAATATAATTTAATTTAAAAAAAAAAAATCATAATTTCGACATTTGAAAGGGGTGCTCACTTTTTAGTTACAACGTTCTGGTAAATCAGTCACCCATTTTGTAACCAATAAAAACGCGGGTATATCAAAACCATAGAAAGTAAAAATGACATGAGCCTCTACCGCATTTGTAAGTCAGAAATATTTTTTTTCTCAAAGAAAAAGACAAGATAGAATGAACATGACTTTTTTTTACTGATTTTTTATGAAAATAAAGTTTCGAGTTTTTTTTTTGTTGTTTGTTTTTTTAAACTTATTTAGTTTTTTTTAGGTTTGTATTACTATACACATAGATTCAAAAAGTTGTCAAAAAAAAAACAAATATATAACAAATAATGTCATCAAAAGTTACTTTTCTAACTGGATATGTTTTTAGTGTTTTTATTTAATGTAGCATGTTCTTTTTTTTTCTTGAGTTTGTATTACTGTACACATAGATTCGAAAAACAAATATATAACAAGTAAATGTTATCAAAGGCAAGATAAGTTACTTTTCTACCTAACTGGATATGTTTTCGGTGTTTTTATTTAATTTAACATGTTTATTCAGCTCGAAAAACATACTGTGTTTGATGTATTGGAAAATTCAAGATGGCACCCGACTCTCTCTTTAACACGGTAAGTTTGGGAAAAGGTACTATAAATATAAAACTAGACAAAATAATGTTAGAAACATGCTATGTTACCGTGACATAGGTTGACATATATTCGGTGTTTTTTTAATAGTATTTTGTCTAGTTTATTATTTATAACACCTTTTCCCAATCTTCCAATACATCGGTGAATGAACACTGCATGTTTTCCGAGCTGAATAAACATGTTACATTGAATATAAACACAAAAAATATATCCAGTTGGATAGAAAAGTAACTTATCTTGCATTTGATAACATTTATTTGCTATATATTCATTTTTTGACAACTTTTTCGAATCTATGTGTACAGTAATACAAACCCTCAATTTTCATATCATACGCCTCCCGATACATTGCTTCGTCAACATGCGACCATTTCATATCTCTCGAAGACACTTCCGTATTTAGAAAAAATAAAAAAAAAATGGGTGACCGATTTACCAGAACGTTGTAACTAAAAAGTGAGCACCCCTTTCAAATGTCGAAATGATTTTTTTTTTTTTTTCATAATCTGATTAATTAGTGTCCAATCAATAATAATCCAGTGAAAAAAATTAAAAAAAAAAAAAAACTATCAGTGGGGGTGATGGTTGTACAACTCCGCCTTATTTTTTTAATAGTATTTTCAAGTTAAATTAAATTTTTACAATATTTTTGTTTATTAAATTGTTGGGTGAAGGTACAGAATAGCGACAAAACACTCCCCTCTCCTGTTAAGAATGGCTTTCTAAATAATAGCATTATTTCAACGCGGTAATGTCTATTAATCTTTTTTGTCACTAAAACAACTTATTCTAAGTTGCTTTGGATTAATTCCACTTTAAATAATGATTAAATAATGTACTTTTTTTTTTTCTATTTAGGAAATCATGGAATGTAAAGGTTACAAAAGTTTGGATCTTTTTAATACGTGAGAAATTGCTAAAAACATTTTGATTTTACAGTTTTAAACGCTTCTTAATTACTTTCAAATTTCAAAAGTCCATTTCTTTTTGTCAACGAAATAAATATGCATTCTGGTAGATTTTATTTCTAATTACATTTTTATGGATTTTTTTACACTATTGGTTATTTTTATTAAGCTAATTAATATTCAATTAATAATCTTTTTTAAATAAATTTTCGTGGTTAAGAGTAAAAAAAACAGACACGTGATATTTTGTAAAATATCTAAAAGATAAAGCGAGTCGATTTGTTACTTGCCAACATTATTGATAAAAAAAAAATGCAACAGGATGATAAAACAATGATGTCAGTTTTGTTTTAACCTAAATCTGAAATTATTGCCGAAATGTGAGGCCATTCGTGTCATCATCGTTTGTTTTCTCAAATCGATTATTCGACCTCATTTTTGCATTCCGATGCAACAGATTTTCAAATTTGTTTTTATCTTTTTTACTTTTAATTATTTAGTGATTGTTAAGGTATATTTTTAAATATGTCATTTAAAAAAAAAAGTACTTAATTGTCATGTCGAAAATAGTAATATATCCAAAAATTATGAAAATTCATCGAGCAGAACAACTGCTATTGTGTTTTTAGTAAAAGTAAAAAAAAGTCCATTAAAGTGTCTGAAAGGGAAGTATGTCCCCTGTATTCGCAATCTTCAAGGTGTTTACATGTAGAGAAAATGCAATTTCCACCAATTTTCTGTAAAAGTTATTTTAACTTTAATTTTCTACTTGATGAATTTTTGTAATTTTTAGATATATTATTATTGACAATGTTTTTTTTGGGGGGGGGGGTAGCTTAAAACGACATTTAAAAAAATCGATTTAACAAGCGCCAATCATCTTTTCATTTATAGAATTTGATATTTTTTTTATTTCACACGCTAGGCTACTTTAAACATTATATCATTTTTCAATAATGTTGCAATGATTGTAGCATATTGCAACTCCTCGTAAAACAATTGGGATATTTGAATTAAGATTCTCATCTTGATTGTTATGTTTACAACGTTTCGGCCGATGTAACTTCCGACCTTATTTTGAGTGCAGCTTTCCGAGTCTGAATATATAACAACTATGATGATTATAATGGGCCAAATAGTCAAAAATGCAAATTATCCTATCAAAAATTGGGAAACATTTGTCAATATTATTGTGCTAAAAATCACCATCAATAAAAAAAAAAAATAAGTATTTTCATTAATAAAAAAAATTGTGTTTTTCTTTTACTTTATTTTTAAATTTAACAATATTTACTTTTTTTGAACATTGTAATAAAATTTTAGGTACTCATGCAGAGAGTGATCCGTGCTGAAATAATAACGTTATTATTTAAAAAAGACATTCTTAACATGGGGGTGTTTTGTACTTAATCTGAATTACAACTGAATAAAAAAAAAAAACATATCATAAAACTTTAATTAAACGTGGAAATACGATTTTAAAAAAATAGCGCGGATCACTCCCTGCATTAGTACCGAATTTTAATAGAACAATTTTGTATCCCCCCCCCTACATCAGTCATAGTTTACCATACTGATATCTCCATCTGACTTTAACGACAGGTGTCCGAAATAAAATGGCGTCTCCATTTTCGACGATAAACTGCAGAAGTACCAAATATGTTTTTATTCATATATTAAATGAAAAATTGTTTTACAATAAATTATCTCAGTCTTTTTTTCATTACAACCATAAAACACTTGTGGACTGTTATGAAACATACAAGTTTTTTTGGTGGGAGGCACGTGATAGTTAGTGGTCTCAATAATAAATTAGATTGGAGGTGGAAAGGCTACCTGGTATGGGGCTTTTCGTACTTAAATCCGAGTGGAGTATTGTACTATTCAATCTCGGGTGTTAATCCTCCCAAGCATTATGTCCACCTTCGGAGAAGAGAAGAGGGTCATGAATATTGTCGAATGTCGATCTCGATCTCTAATATGCAGTGGCTTTTTTCATGGGGTGAGGGCGATACCGAGATTCAACATGTTAAACCGATCTCATGTTACATTGAGTATTTTTAACGGTGTTGTAAAAAAAAAAAAAAAAGTTTGCTTTTTTTTTTTTTATCCCGATTATTCGAAAATTAAATTAACCCCACAAAAATGACCGTTATAATAATTCGATTAATTAAATAAGTTCAACAACGCACAAAAATATTACAAAACCAAAAACAATCTAAGTTTGTTGAGCTAATATTTGCATGGGGAGGAAGTACTTAGCCAAAAAAAAAATCCATGAAAGTCAAAGTCGACAAAAAGTCCGTATGTTGGGCTAAAAAATGGATGAATTTCAAAAGATAAAAAAAAAAACCTTCGTAATTTCGATGGTACGTACCTGTCTTAAAAGAGTCCAAGTGTTCAATTTTAGTCCGTTCTTGTGTCAATAGGAAGCAAGAAACAAAAATTAGTGTTTTTTGGTTTTGTTTAAAAAGAGGAGATGGAGTAAAAATCCTGCCCGCCCAGAGCGGCTATCGCTAGTCTTACTTACAGTATATGTAAGTATGTAAGTAGGAAAAAAAAA
>NC_136486.1:175945490-176130490 GCF_053919585.1 Euprymna scolopes | reverse complement strand
TGTTCTACAAGTACTTTAATGCTGAATGCTCCAACAAACTACAAGCACTTGTACCCCTTAAACGTAAATACCCTTGACAAACTCGACAAGCAGCTAAATCCCACCCCTACACAGTAGAGATCTCAAAGTGTAATAAAGCCTTCTACTCCAATAGTTTGTTCCCCAGAACTGCTAGACTTTGGAACTCCCTTCCAGTATTCTGCTTTCCCAACTCTACTGACATGCAGAAGTTCAAGTGTAATGTGAACAGACATCTTGCTATCCATTTTCCTTCATAATATCCCTGCAACTTATGTCCCCGATAGTAGCCCCCTACTTCAAAGTAGCAGTGTTCCTTGTTTGGGGTGAAAATTAAATAAGAAAAAAAAATGTATATATATATATATATATATATATATATACCCAATACTCAAATTTGGGCATGCAGGTATATGTAATATACCCCAGAGATGACTGCCTCTGCCATGCATAGTTCTGGGTCACCTTTTGGTACCTGTTAGCCTCCCTCTAATATTTCCTTGAGGGTTAGCCTACTGTGGAGCTTAGGCTCTCTTAGCTTAGGCATGCATGACTCAGACCCATCGGCATGTGGAATATGCTCTGGTGGCCAGTAATCTAAGTCCCAGTCATGAGCAAATATCTGTAAACAGCTCGAAAGAAAACATCATCTACACAAGCTCAAAAGAAAACATCATCTACACAAGCTCGAAAGAAAACATCATCTACACAAGCTCGAAAGAAAACATCATCTACACAAGCTCGAAAGAAAATATCATCTACACAAGCTCAAGCTACTCTTACATCCAAACCTGACAAACAGATATCAAGTTGAAATCTAATACAAAGAACACAAGACTGCCCTTCAACGCAGTCTAAGGGCTCTGAAAAGGCAGTGGTGATCCAGTATCTCAGCTGAAATTCAAGATGCAGCCACTTAATACAACTCAAAGAAACTCTTTTGCCTATTTAGGTCAGTATTTGGTTCATCCTCTGCTTCTGTTGTCTTGGTTGTTGTTGACAAGGGAAGAAACAGATTTTACTATTGGTCAGACCAACCCAGGCAAAGCACCTGGTTTAGATGGTATACCGATAGAGCTGTTGCAGAAGGGAGGAGAGAACATAGAATCAGCTGTATTCAGTCTGATGCACACATGTTTGGAAGGTGTCCCAATTCCACAAGATTGGATAGATGGAATTCTAGAGCAAGAGAAACAAGTGAGAGTGTGACTATTATTGTTGCATAACTTTTCTTGAAGCATTCAAAAAGATGTTCATCAGACTTCTCCTTAACAGACTCCTGACTCACATATGTCCATCCATTTTATTAGAAACACAGTGTGGGTTTCGTTCAGAAAAAGGTACTGCCGAGATGATATTCTCAGCGAGATAACTGCAGGAGAAATGTTTGGAACCAAATTTTCCAGCTGTATCAAGTCTTTATAAACCTAACTAAGGCCTTTGACACTGTCAACAGTGAGGCATTGTGGAAAGTACTTAGCAAATTTGGGTGTCCACCCACATTCACCCACATTCATTTTCTGTTTCTATGTCTATCCTTGTAGCCATGTCATTAGTAAGGGTGCTGGAGGTTGTGGCAAAAGCTGTGAAAATGAGGGTTTACCGTTCAAACGACCTAGGTGTGCGTGTGTGCTTTGTCATCGCTGCGAAGCTAGGATAAGAAAAGAATCTCAAGATGGCGTCGACGGCGTTTTGTGATGGTGTGATCTCGGAAACTTGCGCAAAATCTCGTGCATATATGCAAATCAGTTGGTCTTCGACAACTATAAATTCATGTCGTTTTGGAAGGCAAGGCAGGAGGAAAGAACGCCCGGTTGGTAATTGTGTATGCTGGATCGTGTTGGTGGCGTGTCACCATGTCTGTGTGTGTACTGATCGAACCGCTTTCCTGTCCCTTGCACATTGGACTTTGAATTGGTTTACATTGGACTTCAACTTCAAGCCATTTCAGCGAATATCTCCGGTATGGACAAGTTCGACCTGAAATTGATCCCATAATTTGACGGCTCCCCGGACGGACCTTCGGTGGTCGAATGGCTAGAGAAAGCCGAACGTATTTGCCGGTTGTGCAGGATAAAGGACCCAGCTATAGTCATCCCGCTTAGGCTCACCAAGAGGGCCTATGCCGTGTATCAGAAGTCGGGGATGACGCGACTATGGAACAAATTAAAGAGGCGTTGTACGGGCATTTGGTGCGGACCCTTTTGTTGCCTGGCGGTAATTTTCTGGACGACGGCTTGGGCCAGGGGAGACGGTGGATGTCTATCTGGCCGACCTGAAGCAGCTTGCTGCCCCCTTCGGCGGTGCAAGCGACCGTATACTGGCGTGCGCCTTCCTGTCTGGGCTTCCGGAAAGTGCCAGTCGACTGCTGCGGGAGTCATCGAGGCTCAATTAGCTTGGATTAGAAGAGCGATTGGCTAGAGCCCGAAACATCATGAAGGACGACGACGAGCCAGTCTCGGCGGCAGTTGAGGCATTGGAATCGGCTGTAGAGGGCCGACGATGCTATAAATGTGGCGGCCCCAACCACTTCGTCAGGGATTGTAGAAGTGACGCGAAGCGCGCCCCGGATTATGGAGCACGGAAGCGGGTGCGTTGTTATCATTGTGGCAAGCCAGGCCATTTAACTCGGGCGTGTCCGGGAAATGAGAAGGAGGTAGAATCAGTGGTGAGGAGCTGTGAAACCTGCCCGGTGGAAAAAGGGAAAACTGAGTGTAAAGAACAATTGGGACAGGCTTACGGTGGACGTGACCCACCACAACGGCGGGGATTTTTTGACGATAATTGACTGTGGACTGTCTAGGTTTGCGTTGTGGCGGCCACTTCGCCAACAGGACGTGGCCGCCGTTGTCTGGGAACTGGAAAGTGTCTTCCTTGAGCGTGGCCCTCTTTCCGAAATACTGACCGACCACGGCACTGCTTTTGCTAGCAGGCAGTTCAAGTAGTTCACAGACGGCTGGGGTGTACGACTACGATTTCGGTGTGCCCATGTGTCTAGCGGGAACGGAATTGTGGAACGGAACCAACGGGCCATCAAGACCATTGCAGCTAGGAAGGGGTGTACGGTGCCTGAAGTGCTATACCGGTACAACATCACCCCTAAGGACGATGTCTTGCCCTCTACCACGCCGGCTGAGGCGTGGCACCGGTACCATGTCAGAGTGAAAGGGTTAGAGATCAGCCCTCTACCCGAGCCAGAGGCGACATGAGATAGCATCAAAGTGGGAGACGTCGTCTGGGTTAAGAACCACCGCGGCAGATGCATCACACGCTATGGAACCGGACATGTTACCGAGGTGATCAGCCCGCAAGCCGTGTGGATTGATGGGGTGCCCCAACACGTCAAGGACCTGCGATCGGCATCACAGGCGCAGTCGCCGCTCGGTGAAAAAAGTGAAACGAGTTCCACGACCAATGGACCATCATTCTGGTATACGCCGGCTTCATCGGACGATGGCAGCACTGAAATTAGCAGCCTCCGGTTCACTGATCCCCAGACCGCGGACGGGAGCTCAACTGAAGACGAGGCTCCCTGTCTGCCCCTCCGTAGAAGCAGCCGAAGAAGGAGGTCGCCGGCTCCCTGCCCCCTCTGTGATAATAATATCAGGGGGAAGTGTGGCAAAAGCTGTGAAAATGAGGGCTTACCGTTCAAATGACCTAGGTGTGCGTGCGTGCGTGCTTGGTCATCGCTGCGAAGCTAGAATAAGAAAAGAATTCCAAGATGGCGCCGACGGCGTTTTGTAATGGTATGATCTCGGAAACTCTTGCAAAATCTCGTGCATATATGCAAATGAGTTGGTCTTCGACAACTATAAATTCAGGTCGTTTTGGAAGGCAAGGCAGGAGGAAAGAACAGCCGGTTGGTAATTGTGTACGCTGGATCGTGTTGGTGGCATGTCACCGTGTCTGTGTGTGTACTGATCGAACCGCTTTCCTGTCCCTTGCACATTGGACTTTGAATTGGTTTACATTGGACTCGCAATTTAGACTTTGAATTTGTTTACATTGGACTTGCACTTTGAACTTTGAATTGGTTTACATTGGACTTCAACTTCAAATGTTTTATCTGGGCTGATGTTATCCGCTTGATAGTCAGGGACCCAAACCTTGGATTAACCACTAAGGAGGCTGTCCTATCAGTAGGTGCAAAGTACTGGGACTGCTTTATTGCCATTTGGTGAATGAATTCTAGACCATGCAGTAGCTTCTGATGGGGCCTCTCGATGCCATATTAGTGGGTAATTGTTACGGCTTTAACTTATGTGCTACAAAAAAAAATTCTTTGTTTCTTTTTCTCGCTTACTTTCTCTCTCTGTCCTGCTCTAAGCAAGTCTGTCGACCTAGTCCACAAATCCCAAAACTCCATCATGAAAAGTTTCAAGAAAAAATACATGATTAAACCTGGATCTTCAACTTCCAATGTAGACCTCCACTACCAACATCAGGGGTCTATGTTCTAGCCTTCCAGAGGTTGAAACACAACTACTGGAGACTAATCCAGACCTATTATTCCTAAGCAAAACTGGCATTGGACAGACTATTCCCCTAGATGAGTTTGTAATTAAAGGATACTCTAATTTAACTTCCAAATCTGACCCTGAAGATCGCTATGGCTTTCCATGTGGTTGGGACATCTCCAGAGAAGATCCTAACTTACCCTATATGTGCTTCCGGGTTGCACTTGTTCACACTACTGCGTTTATATTTACTCTCTATCGCCCCCACAACAGTGGAGTTACTATGTTTAAAAAAATATCTGAGAAAATTGACCATGTCCTAACTGCTTATCCTTCAGCTAACATTCACGTATGTGGAGACTTCAATGTTCACAATATGGAATGGTTAATCCACTCAAACAAGCCCGATGATGAGGGGAGGTTCTGTCACGATTTCTCCATTGCTTATGACCTCACTCAGATTGTTCACGAACCCACCCGTGTGCCAAACCTGATGGCCAGTATGCAAGTCTCCTAGACCTTTTTCTCACAACTTCCCCTGAACGATGTTCAGTTTCCGTTTTGTCTCCACTTGGATTTCCAACCACTTTGTTGTATCAATTAAAATAAAAATGAAATGTAATAAGTCTTCAGGCGTACCTCTCCATCATACAGTATATCGATACTCTATGGCTGAGTGGGATAGCTTCTGTACATTTATATCAGATCTACCTCTGCATTCCATGTTTAAAAAGGATGTATCCTCTATAGTATCAGACAGAATGGTTAATTGTAGGTATTGACCGTTTCATACCCTTGAAAATGTTTCAGCAAAAACCTAACAGCCAACCGTGGTTCTCTCCAGAATGTGCTGTTGCCATTGTGCATAGAAATTACTTTTTCCATTGCTTCAAACGTAATAGATGTACTGAGACTAAAGCTGCTGTCAGAACTGCCAGCGACCATTGTAAAAAAGTAATAAAGAACGCAAGAGAGTTGTATGCTCAGTCTGTCAAGTCCAAAGTAGCTGAACAGTGGCTTGGGTCCCACCAGTTTTGGCAAATAGCAAACAGAATCCTGAACAGAAACATGTGCTCTATTCCAACTATCATCTGAGGTAATCTCGTCAGCATCAGACAAAACCAAACTCTTTGCCAAGAACTTTGCAGCTAATTCTACCCTTTGCGACCAAGGCCACCAACCCCCAATATTTCCTCCTGTATCAGAAAACACGCTATGTGATATACAAATATTTGTACATGATGTTGCCAAGCTAATCAAAAACCTTGATTCCAGTAAAGCAACCGGCCCTGACGGTTTCCAATTATAGTACTCAAAAACTTCAACCAGAACTAGCAGCCATACTTGCAAAACTGTTTAAACGTTGTCTTAAGGAGAATTGCTTCCCATCACCCTGAAAAATCTCATCAGTTTGCTGTGTATTTAAGAATTTAGGTGCTCGGTCATCTCCCTCTCAGTACAGGCCAATAAGTCTCCTGTGCGTCATGAGTAAGTTACTGGAATCTGTGTTAAATAGAGAAGTAATCAACCATCTCAGCAAAAATAACCTTCTTAGTGACACGCAATATGGTTTCTTTTCTGCTAAATCTACAGCAGATGTACTTACAATTATATCTCATAGGATTAGCGAATCTCTCGATGGAGGCTATCTTTCTAGGGCAATTGCTCTTGACATATCTAAGGCCTTTGATAGGGTATGGCATAAAGGTTTACTTCACAAGATCTCCAGCTATGGTATAGCTGAAAATGTTTTCTCAATTATCAAATCATTTCTCTCTGATAGGTTCATAAGAGTAGTAGTTGATGGGCAGAAATCAGAACCTCACAGTATTAATGCTGCAGTCCCTCAGGGGTCCATCCTGGGCCCAACTTTCTTTCTGATCTACATTAATGATCTTCCAAATCACATCCATACATCATTCATAGACATTTATACTGATGACACTACTATCTATGGTAACACATCTAAGACCGTAAACGACTAAGTTCTCTCCAATTCTCTCTCCTCTGATCTGGAGCACGTGATACAATGGGGAAAGGAGTGACTGGTTACTTTTAATGCATCTAAAACCAGCTTCTATCTTTACATCATCAACGCTCTGATCTGCATCTAGCATCAATTGAAATGAATGGCTCTCGTCTTGGAGGCCTCATATTTTGACAAGCTTCTGGGCTTGACCTGATCTTAAATGGAACACATACATCAAATCTGTTGCCAAAGCCGCTGGAAAAATGGTGGGATCCTTCTATCGATCCAGTAGATATCTCACTGCTGATGCAATTCTCTATCTGTATAAGAGCCAGGTACGTCTAAGGATGGAGTGCTGTTGCCACATCTTGGCAGGAGCTGCTAGAAAGGAGTTATCCTGCCTTGATAGAGTTCAAAATAGACTTCGTAGCCTCATAGGAGATGTCCATTTTCTTCCCTGCAACCTCTTTCTCACAGAAGAGATGTAGCGAGTTTGTCTTTGCTTTATCGTTATTTTCATGGCAAGTGCTCGATTGAGCTTCAATCTATGGTCCCCTCTTGCCAAACTTTCACAAGTAACACTCGTCTAGCTGAAAACACTATCAATAATTCCCTCCACTCTTTATCTGTGCCAAACCTAAATGTAGATTCCATGAACAAAGCTTCTTTCTTAGAACTACATGCCTATGGAATTGTCTTCCGTTTTCCTGCTTTCCAGCTGACTACAATATGGTTGTCTTCAAGTCCAATGTAAACAATTTCTTACTATAAGCTTGAGGAAGACTAAGGTGATGTTTGTAGAACTGGAACCTCCTTCACTCGTTCCAATGCACTGAGTAACCGTCTATATGGCGAAAAACTTCTCCAAGAGACCTGCTTTATATTACATTCACCCACGTGAATCTCGTGAGATGACATGTAAGCACCTCTTCGGGCGCGCCTCTTTCAAAGATCACAGATGACAGCTGGTGAATAATGTAGGAGGAGTCCTGGCACCCGAGTGGTCTCCAGACCATGAAGCGCATAGGTCCACAATCGATGAGGGTGAGGAAGTGATTGCCACCGTAATGTGTGATATCCATGCCCACTCTCTGGTACGTGCCGCTCACTCCTAATTGCTCTTTCTTACACTGTATCGGAGCCGGATTGATTCATTTACATGCCTGGCAACTTTCCACTACACTCTTGACATCTGCCCTTCTTACTTCTGGGTCAACCATGTTGTCAAAATACAGTGTTCGCTTAATCCCTGAGTGTCAACATTGCCGATGAATCTCACTGATACGATCCGCATCCATATTACACATGATGGCTGCACATGGCTGTTGCAGCATCTCAGAACCTCCCCAGGTATCAGCCAGCAGCCACCATTGTGGTACCCCCCATGTCAGTGCCTCTGCTCTGTTGCTTGCAAACCTGATCAACGTTACATCTACAGTCAAGTTGTACTCTTTGATTGTATGGACCAGGGTGGTGAACCATCTTCGTATCAACATCTCACTCGCTGCCTGTGTGGTTAGCCGTGCTCTTCCAGTCAATGCATCGGTTATCCACTGATTGTCCGTGATAGTATGGAGTACCCTGGCTTGCCATTGAAGCACCTTTAAGTAACTCCTTTAAATGTAGCATTATGTTCAGCCAGGTTTATGTGCCTAGAATCATTCTCTGGACGAAGCCAACAGGCGTCTTCGATAATACCATCATCAACCGCAAGGGCAACTCCGAGGGTTAGTGAACTAGCGTCTACCCAGACAGTAACTCGTTCCCATTAATGCACCAGTTCCCTCACACAGGGTTGTCACAAGTCATCCTGGCTACAGTTTCTGAGCCAACCACACACAAGGAAGTGGCCCACCAGCTTTCCACAAACAGAAAAAATGCTCCAACGAATGATGTTGGATCGGACTTCCGGAACATCACCACCTCTCCTCCAGTAGAGCCGCTCCTTGCTACTGCTCACACGCAAGCCAAGTACTTTTGCCCCATCTTGCAAACGCTCGGGTTCCTTGCATGTAAGTCCAAAGTTCTCAAAGTGCTCTTTGACCGACTGGGCAGACATGAGGCTCTCATTTACAAAGATATCGTCGATGTAAGACGATGTCACCTGGCACACAGCCTCATCCTGTTGCCGGATCACATGCATGATTGCCGTCATAATGCCTGGTGCCACAAAACCCTAGCCTGGTCAGGCAATAGCAAGTTCTTTTAATTTCCACAGTCTGAAATGGCCACAGCACTTTTTCAATGCGTATCTGCAGGTAAGACCTGCACAGGTCCAGAATTGCCACATCCGACCCTTGTTGTCGGCACTCCCTTAAACTGAGTGCACAAACGTCTGCCCCTGCCGTGTACGGGTCGATATGTTCATGGCAGGTCGGACCTTCTGTTTGCTATCTTGTAAGACAGCCATCAGGGGAATCAGTCCTCGGAGGGGGGGCACGAACTCATCCTCGGGGTATGGAAGCAGCCAACTATTTTTAATCCAAGTCTGCAGTTCTTCTTCATACTGCCCCCTTAGCTTCAATGGAAGTGGGTACTCTGATAGTCGGTTCCACAAGGATATTAGTGGTTGATCGCCAGCCCAATCCCAAGATGCCGTCCACGCATTGGTTTCCCTATAGTACTCCACATGAAAGTCAGGCTCGTCCAGGGTAATTGTGGTGCAAACACGTTTCTCATGTTGAGAGAATTCTATCTTGCTGGTGCATTCCACAGTGATTCCACCCAGCTGTGTAATCAAATCCATTCCTAGAAGTAGGTCGTATCCAAGCAGCTCCCTGTCCACCGCCAGGGTTTGCACGCTACTGCAGGTCCGTCGCTGATGCTTGTGCTGATAGCGCTCACCCCGCAAGCGGCCAGTAACCCTCCACCCAGAGTTAGCACTGGAATTCTCTCCCTGTACCAAGTGTCACAAGATGCCTTGTGCACCTGGTGTCTACAAGGGCGAGGCATTTACGTCCGTTAATGCACATGCTTACTGCGGGCAGCGCCTTATTCAGTGACGATCTGGGGAGAAAACTGGCGCTGTAGCTTCCTGCCCTTTCTTGTTTCCTGGACAGGCACAAGCCAGATGTCCCCAGTTTTTACACTTGTAGCACTGAAGCCCGCAAAGCCTTTGAGTCAGTGAGCGTGATGAGAGACAATCACGGACCAAATGGTTGGGCTCACCACACTTGTAGCAGCTTGTAACCGTACCCAGGTCCTGATATCCACCCTGTGATGGTTGCATGGCTGCCACACAGTCTACAGTCTCTAGGCACTTTTTTAATATCACCCATGCCCGCGCTAATACTTCCGAGATGTCCATCTCATCTACTTGGGATGAGGCTTGGAGCATATCCTCCACACCAGCGGACAATCCTGCAGTAAATGCACACACCAGGCCTTTATCTGACATTCCTCCAAACAGGACAGTAAGCTTCTTCAGTTCTGCTAGATAAACATCAACGTCTCCTTGGAAAGTAACTTGCATGCCATAAACTCCTTCTATGCAGCAACCAGATCTAGTGCAGACGCTGTGTAGAGGGCATTTTTGATGCAGGTGAAATCTGCCTTCTTTTCGTCCATTAGCTGCTGGCATACAGCATATGCGCCCCCAGCAAGGCGCATTGGGACCACGCATTCCAGACGCTTCACACCACTGAGCTGGCATGTCAATTCTGCCTTTTCCACCCATTCCTGTACTGACTGCTCAGCGTTGCTGCCATCAAACAGTAGAATCAGCTTAAGATCAAATCCTAACGTCATGCCGAAAATAGCTTGTAGAACTGGAACCTCCTTCACTCGTTCCAATGCACTGAGTAACCGTCTGTATGGCGAAAAACTTCCCCACTTCTCCAAGAGACCTGCTTTATATTACATTCACCCACGTGAATCTCACGAGATCACATGAGACCGTTTCAGTTAAATATCGCAGATGCCATCTTGGTTTCTCTTTTTCCTGTTCAACGCGCATGACAGGCAGATACATAGGCACTTTACAGGTAGGCTGTTTGTATGTCCGTTTCTATTTTTCCCACAATGTTTACTCCACCAATGGGTGTTCTGTACTGAGAACCTAACATTTATATTGATGGCACCAGATTAGGTGTCGACACATTTTTTTACCTTGGTAGGATTGTTCGCTGGGTTCTGAGATACATGTTTGCATCCAGAAGGTTTTTGTTGCTTTTGGCAAGTTAGAGAAGCGGCTATGGTGTGACAGAGGTGTTACTTTTCAAACCAAAATAGCAGTTTATCGGACATGTGTGCTAACCACCCTATTGTACTCATCAGAAATATGGACCATTTATCAACACCAACTGAAATACCAAATTTCATCAGGGCTCCTTCCCACCTTCTTCACTGAGGGATTAGCCTTTGGGCAAAGATCAAAGTGTAGTATCTGTTCCAGCAGATGCTTCAATCAAAGACGATTGTTCTTGTGGCAATGGGCTTCTGGTCCATGTAGGGACAACCCTATATAACAAGAGGCTCTCACTATCCAGCTCTCATTTCCTACCTCTCAGGAGCTGGTTCCCTTTTCGCTCCCCCCCTCTCCACATTAAAAAACGGCCTCATGCCTAATTTGCTCTCGTGGGGAAGCAAATAAATACAGCCTGAACATAAAATAGCAATCAATAACACCAGACACTGCTGTCCTTCAGAGAGCAGATTCTCCAAGTATTAGAAGCATGATAACCAGCAATCAGATGCGCTGGCTGACACGTTGTCCATATGGATGATTGCAGATTATCAAAGCAGCTGTTTTACAGTGAGTGCAGCTGGCAAGCGTTTACAGAACAAGCCAAGGAAAAATTCAAGGATTGCGTGAAAAACAATCTGGAAAAGCTGGACATAAATGTTGAGACTTCTGACTGACCATCAATATGGATTTAGACAAGCCCGTTCCACAGCTGACATCCTCACTGTAATCTCTGAACGTATATACCATTCACTGGACAAAGCGATGGGAGGGCAGAGTGGTAGCTCTAGATATATCTAAGGCTTTTGACAGGGTATGGCACAAGGGTCTCCTCAGGAAAATTAAATCATACGGTATCACTGGTAGAATACTTAACATAATTAAATCCTTCTTAGATAAAAGAAAAGTCCAGGTTGTCCTCGACGGTCGTACATCCAAACAATATGATATAAATGCGGGAGTGCCCCAGGGGTCTATCCTTGGACCTCTATTGTTCCTAATATTTATTAATGACCTCCCCGACAAAACTGCCTCTGAGATGAGTATATATGCTGATGACACTACACTCTATAACAGGCATGACAGGAAAACAAATGAACACATTTCTAAAGAAATGGCAAAAACACTAGAGGATGACCTCCAATCTGTAGTGGAATGGGGACAAAAATGGATGGTCACATTACATGCTGCCAAGACTAAACTGGTTTCCTTCAATAATTACAAGAAACCTTCTCTGCCACCAATAGCAATGGCCAGTGACTCCCTGTCTGAGAGTACATCTTTCAAACTGCTTGGCCTAACGTTCACAGGAAACATGAGTTAGAACAATTATATTGAAAACATTTCCAGGGCCGCTGCGAAAAAGGTAGGCTCTCTCTACCGTGCTAGAAAACTACTGACATCTGAAAGTATCCTGTACCTCTATAAGGCCACCATTCGCCCATGTATGGAGTATTGTTGTCACATTTGGGCTGGTGCATCTGCTACTAGTCTCTCGCTCCTAGACAAGGTTAAAAAAAGAGTCGCCAATCTGATAGGGCCTGAACTGGCATCTAAGCTTCAGCCTCTGTCCCATCGACGAAACGTTGCATCCCTCTGCCTGTTCTACAAGTATTTTAATGGTGAATGCTCTGACGAACTGCAGACACTTGTGCCCCCACGATGTAGACACCCTCGACAAACTCGACAGGCAGTTAAATCCCACCCCCACACAGTAGAGATCCCTAGATGTAAAAGATCTTTCTACTCCAATAGTTTCTTCCCCAGAACCGCTAGACTCTGGAATTCCATTCCAGGTTCCTGCTTCCCTAACTGTACTGACATGCAGAAGTTCAAGTGCAACGTGAACTGACATCTTGCTGCCCAAACCCCAACATAGTGCCCCAGTAGTTGCTGCCCCTGATACTAGCCCCCTACACCAAAGTGGCAATGTGCCTTGTTTGGGGTGAAAATGTAATAAAAAAAAAAAAAATTAAAAAAAAAAAGATGGGAAGAAATAATTGAGAAAAGAAGTGAGTGGCAAAGAATTGTCTTGGAGGGTCGCAAGGTATGAGAGACGAACAACTTGTAATAGGCTCAGCTTAAGAGAAATGCTCATAAAAGGTCTGTGAAGAAATTAGATGCTCGTAAAGCTGGCTGGAAGTATGAAATGAGGGTGCTTTCTACTACCCAAAGCTGGATATGTGATTCACATCAAGCCACACAAAGAGTTCAAAATAGACTTCGTAGCCTCGTAGGGGATGTCCTTTTCTCTTCCCTACAACCTCTTTCTCACAAAAGAGATGTTGCGAGTTTGTCTCTGCTTTATCGTTATTTTCATGGCAAGTGCTCGGATGAACTCCATTCTATTAAAAAAAGAAAAATAAAAAAAAAATATATTTTCGTGAAAAGTATCTTTACTTTCATCATATTTTGCTTGGGGTAAAATTTTTGAGTATCAAAACCTATCTCTTTACAAGCCCCTCCTTTTCATAACCTATCATACTTTCATCAATTACAGTCCATTTTCTGTAGGCTGTTTTTGAACCCAGTCAACGACGGGTACTTCTGCTAGTATATATATAAATTTATTATATTTTTGACCAGAATATCTTGTTTTTTTTTTCTTTTCCAGTTTTAACAACTAATCCTTTTACTTTTCTAATCTTAACCTTCATACTTTTCATGCTCACATTTTTCTATATAATCCATGATTTTTCCAGGCTTTGCGTTGAAATAATATTTTCTTTTTGTGTTCAATATCATACACATTGTTAACAATCCATAAAAAAAATTATTACCAACTTCTTAAATTGATTAAATAAAAAAATCAAATAAAAGACGTAATTAAGTAAATAAACAGAAAGAAGGAATACAAAAAAAAAGAAGAGAAACTGAATTAACAAGTGACGTCGTAAGCAAAATATTATCAGCCCTAGCACGGCAAAGAGCATCACTTTTGTTAACTCTCTATATATCACACAAATAAGATGGCATGTAAGCGACATTCTTGCAATGATTTATGAATGTGTCGACGATGAAAAAGTTGCTATGGTAACCAACAGCCAATCAGAAGAAACCGTCTCTCACATTCCTTACTAATTCTGAGGACTTTTTAACACCAGTAATTTTGTTATAACTTTTGTTTTAATAAATGAAAAGTGAAAAATTTTTATTTCAAAATATAGCTGAGAAGGTCACCTATGAACTGTAAAAATTGTTTATAATTTGGTCCAAAAATGAATGAGCAGTGAAGGTTCAAAGCTGTTCTAAATGAGTAAAACTAACAGTTAAACATATATTCAAACACTACCTTGTGTGAATGATATATATGCATGTTTGTGTCTTGATATTTTGTGACAACCGCAATAAAAACTTTCAGTATGTGTGTGTATATATATATATATATATATATATATATATATATATATATATATATATATATATATATAAATGGAAAAGTATAAAAGCTTATAATTTTTCTTTATTCGTTTTCAATTGGTGACGTGCAGGAATACAAAATAATATTATGAAAAAAATTTTTTAAAACTTTTTTTACAAGTACATAATTTTCGACCGATCCTTCAGTCTTCATCGGTGTAGGAAAGACTTTGCTGTATGCTTGGGTACCCACTTTTCGGGAACCCTTGCAGTAAGATTGGTTAAGGAGATGGGGGTGGCGGAGGATGATCTGATTCAAATTCACGAAAATGTTGGCTGGCGCCTAGGTGAAGGAGTTTATGAAGAGCCGCACCAAATGTGGCCTGAAGTTTTGGCCTTGACCTTGAAAAATGCTGTGCACCATCCCTAGATCGGAGACCATAATCATGTCAGGTTTGGCCATGATCGGTTCAGTGGTGTGGGCTGTAGAAGAGTATATATACATACACTATGACCTTCACCTTGGAAAATGGTATGCTTCATCTCTAGGTGGGGGACCATCATCATGCCAGGTTTAGTCATGATCTAGTGGTGTGTGCTGCAGGGAAGTTGTACACACAGACACACGCACACGGACACTACTCTTTTATATATATATATATATATATATATATATATATATATATATATATATATACTTCGGAATAGTTTTTATTTAAAAATCAGTGGTTATGTAAACGTGAGATTGTAGGTTTATAAAATATTACTGGCAGCAAACTTTATAACTATTTGCTAATATTTTCTCTCCTCTGATGAGATGGTAGACATCGAAACCCTATAGGTTAAGGAGATTAATTTTCTAAAACATTCTTTGTCTTGCTTAGAATAATAAAAATTCTTTGATATGAAACTCAACCACTTCATTTCATTTCAATGAGAGTTTTTTTAAATTCATTGAATTACAATTTAATATATATATATATATATATATATATATATATATATATATATATATATATATATATATATATATATATATATAAGTGAAATTGTCTGTGTGTGTTTCTGTCTGTGTGTGTACATTTCCCTACAAAATTACTCTGTCAAAACTCGAGATTTGACATAAGGGGTATTGAGATTTTGACATAAGATTTTTGACATAAGCGTTATTGAGATTTTTACATAAGGGGTATTGAGATTTTAACATAAGCGGTATTGAGATTTGGGAAACTCTTTTTAATTCGTTTTCGGACAAATATTTGGCTGTCAAGGGGTCAAAGCTTAACTTAATTTGACCTTTGAAAACTCTACCAAACTCCTCCACCAATTTTATGGTCTAAACACTTGAAATTTTAGATGTAGGTTCCTTAGATATGGATCAAACTTTTTAAGTTGATTTTAGCCCAAAACAATAAATGTTGAGGGGCCAAAATTGGGGTCAAAGTTTTAAAAAATTTGACCTCTCAGCCAATTTTTGGTTTAAACATTTGAAAATTTGCATAAAGTGTATTCAGATATAGGGCAAGCTATTTTGGGCCGAAAATTTGGCTGCCAAGGGGTCAAAGTTCAAACGATATGATCTTTACGGTCTCTAGCAAACTATTCAGCAAATTTTGGGTCTAAACATTTGAAATTTTACATAAAGGGTATTCAGACATGCGGCAAGCTTTTTAATCAGTATTTCGGCGAAAATTTGGCTGCCAAGAGGTCAAAGTTGAAAAAGTTGACCTTGGCAGACTCTACTAAACTCTTCCACCAATTTTGCATCTAAACCCTTGAAATTTATTTTTTTATAATTTTTTACATTTCCCGCTTTTTTTCAGTCGTTTTTTTTTAAAGGGCATGTACATCTTTGCAATGTATGACTATAATGAATTGTGGTTTCACTTAATGCCTTAACCAGCAAGTTCTAGCATTGGTACAAATATAATTTGCTGATTTCTTTCTGTCCTCTGATGAGAAGAATAGCAAGAATAGCATTCTTTGAAACTCTGTGGAATAAGGACTTTGCTAATTGTTTTTTGGAGTATTCAGTCGAACAATAAATTTGATTGTAAATTTCAACTTACAGTTTTAATTTTCTTTCTCTAATAATAAGTTCTACTTTCTATTGCGTATTGAGCTTTTTTATTCGGTTGGGATTAAATTATTTATATATAAATAATGTGGTGACGCCTTTGTAAAAAAAAAAAAAAAAAAAAAAAAAAATACATGTATTTATATTAGATTGAAGTTTACCAGTGCTTATACCAGGTAAACACTGCATATTTTTTTATTTCATTATTTTATTGATATATATATATATGTTCGCTTATAAAAATATGAATCTCCCTTCTCCCACAAGCAAACTTTCTTTCCTAGAACTGCCTATTTGTGGAACACAGTACGATTGGGCTGTTTCTTCGCTTACTATAACATTAGGCGATCAGAAAATGGACGTTGGGTTTACTTTCAGCAGCCTCTTAACTCTAGCTTTCCTTATTTTTTCCTTTAGTCCTCACATTCCATCAGCGATGGTTCTTTTTTGCTGTATTTTGGGTTTGAATTTATTCCTCTAATCCTTATCGTTGGCAAGTTTCTGACCTTGAAGTAGTATTTTTTTCTAGCTTTTTACATCAAGTGACTTCATGCTTTGTCTGGGTCGATTTCTGTAATATATATATATATATATATATATATATATATATATATATATATATATATATATATATATATATATATATATATATATCGAATCCAATGTAAATAAATTCTAATGTTTAGCCATCCTCGTAAAATAATCAATTTCTGACCAGTTCAAACCATCGTCATTGATTTCCTCAATGTTTTACAGTCTACCTGTCAAACTCAATAACCTTGAGTGGCCTTTGGGCCTTGATAAGCTATGTAAAAAAAAAAGTGTTATATTATTACAATATCTTTTGGTCACTAAAATATTAATTGAACCAAATAATTTCGAAAACGTTTCATCTTATATGAGGATTTGCCAGAGATGTTAAAACCAGTTTAAATGACGACTTTCTAGTCGATAGTTTAAAGGTTTCCAAATTCTTCATAAATTTTGAAGAGTTATGGTGTGATTTTTTTTTTTTTAACTATTTGCTAACAAGATTTGTTTACATAGGGTCAACCAAGTCATTAAATTATTTCGTATGATTTTTCATTTTTATATTTGAGATTATTGACTTTTTGTTTTCATCCCTTTTTTTTTTTTTTGTGAATTTTAAGAAGTTACAGTCTTAGCTTCCAAATTATGCAGTCGAAATTACCTGAATATTCCTGAATTATTAAACAAAAAAACTTTAATCATGTTAACAGGTGAAACATTGCCGCCATCTTGTTTAAATCAAAACGGAAATTACCTCCCCTTTTAACTCTCCTGTGTCATTCGATCGTTTTCATCAAATTCTATTTTTTATTTTTATTTTAATAAATGATTTTCTACCTTATCGATTTTCATAATTTTTTTATATAATCATCTTAAAAATACGAGGAATACATAGATACCATATTACGATTTCCGAAATTTCGTCTCAATGGTATAGAAGCACCGACATTTATTCACTTTTGTTGCGAAAAAAAAAAAAATGCAAAAGTTCTTTCATAATTTTCTTTAGTATTTCTCTTCAAAAGCTCATATTTATTTAAAAAAAAAAAAAAAGAAAGGGGATCTAAGTAGAATTCAACCTAATTAAAAAGAAAGGAAAGCTACAGAAAATACAGGAAAGTCTTTATGATGTACTTACTCGTTACGGAACGAAGATGTCATATTCCAAAAAGGATGTAAATTGATCAAGTAGATTTATTTTTTACCAATAAAAATTTTATGAGTAAGCAAAATGGGACTATCTCGCGTCGCCATCTTGAAAATAGGATACAATAAGTCAGACTTGCGAGATCGGTATTGTAATGTCACCGATTTTACATTAGTCGCTTTAAAATGATTTTCTTTACTAAAATTACTTGATCAATTTACGTAATTTTGGGAATATGATATTTTCGTTTCGTGACAGGTAACTTTTAGTGTTGTGTATGTGTGTGTGTGTGTGTGTGTGTGTGTGTGTGTGCGTGCGCGTGCACGCGGGTGTGTGTGTTTTAATTCGTTTCAATTCTAAGAGTACGTATAAGAATTTTATTTAAACTGTAATCCAAGTAGATCGTCAATCAATTTTATACTTTTCAAGTTCAAGGTGCGAAGAAAGTACAGTAAGAGAAATATCGATGAGGTCATTTTCTAACGTTTGAAGTTTGACGTCATTATCAACCAATGAAATGATTCCACCTTCCTTCTTGTTGTTGGTGATGTTGTTGTTGTTGTTGTTGTTGTTGTTTTGTTACAGTTTTTATTATATATATATATATATATATATATATATATATATATATATATATATATACATATATACATCAAATAAACCGGAAGTACTTCCGGAAACAGTAGACGGCGCCAAATAGCGCTCTTATTTGAAAGGAGGAAAATAAGTTGCATTCCATAAACACGTGCTTAACAATAATATCAACAAGTCACGAAGAAAAAAAATAAAACCACTCAAATTTGTTTTCTTTGATCAGCTGGGTTTAAGGATTTTTTTTTCATAAATCTCTAACAACGGAGAGCTGGGAAACCTCGATGTATTTTGATGTTTTTAGTTTTGCTTTGTAGTTAGTTCGTAAAAAGAAACGTAAGTCTTTTTTATTTTATTTTTATTTATTCAATGTTTTTAAAAGCATTCCTTTCTGTCAAATTGACATCATGAGATAATATAATTGTTTGACAAATCCCACGACCCGACTGAGACGGCCGATATAAATAAACCAAAAACAGAAATAGCTTTCTTTTTCTTTTTTTAAATACTTCTACAGAATTTGAACCAAACCAAACCGCCTTTTTTTATTTCTCACTCCCAACAAGGTATATTGGGACTTGGAACGTAAGAGGCTACTATTTGGGATTGTTGGGAGTTGAGCGGCGAGATGTCTGTTCAAATTACATTTAAACTTCTACAGGTTAGTACAGCCAGGAAAGGAATCCCAAAATTTAGCACTAGAAGGGAAGAAACTATTAGAGTAGAAGGCCTTCAGGCATCTCAACAGTGAAGGGGGGATTTTGTTGCTTGTCTGGTTAGCCGGGAGCATAAACGTCGAGGGAGCACGCACAGCAACAGCACAAGTGCTATGAGTTCATTACAGCAGATTTCATTAAAATACTTGTAAAATAACGGCGATGGGGCAGAGGTTGGAGCTTGGTTGACTTTGGGTGAATTAAAATTTAAGTTCGTCTTACAAAAACAACGTTTGGGTTCAAATTCTGTAATTTTTTAAATTTTTTTTTATTTATTTAATTATTTATTTTGCGATATAATAATGTCTTTCTTTGCCTTTGATCACGTATGGGTGATTACAATCGTGTAAAGTAGATACTTGTGCAGAGTAGCGAGCGCACCAAATTATTGCCGTACTTACAGAGATTCACAACCTAAGGGCGTTGCCAGCCAGACTTAGGGTTAGTGGAGGTGTTTTGTTTTCACAGATACTTACAGATGACGTCCCGGAAGAGGCTCAGCCTGTGACTCCGGCTCAACACCTTCGTCCGTCACTGTCATCTCTACTTTGATGGTTGACGATGTGGGTGCGTGTGCTTGGATGCGTGCCTTATAATTATATTTCTGATCATTATTTTTCCAGAATTTGTCCAGCCCTTTTTCAAACTCAAGTCACTTTTTATAACTGATTCATTCCACGTGTCGATACTCGATTTTAATCTGTTAATTTTTAGTTTGTTATTCTGTACAAGTATAGGAACAACAACATCATGTTACAAATTTCGGTGCTAGTGCACTTACTGATCCGTGCTATTTTTTAAATCGTATTTCCAAGTTTAATTAAAGTTTTATGATATGTTTTTTTTATTCAATTGTAAGGTTAAAGCATAGGATAGTTACAAAACACCCTCCCCCTCCCCATGTTAAGAACGGCTTTTTAAATAATCACGTTATTATTTCAGCACGGATCAATAAGTGCACTTGCACCTAAATTTCTTATGTGTATTTTGGCAAAAAGTCGTCTGCTTTTTCTAAGTTTGTTTATATCAGCCATTTTTTTTCACGGTTGATTTTGTTTTCGCTAGACATGCTATAACGATTGGCATAATCCTAATTTTAAAATATTTTTTGCACCAAAATGTGGTTTTAAAAAAAGAGTTTATAGTCAAAATTGTCTGCTTTTTTTTTTTTTTTTTCCGGTTTCTGCTATGGCCCCGTCTCTTTGGATTAATGATTATCTTCCTCTCCGATAACGCGAAAGCCCCTCCTCTTTCCCTACGTTGAGAATGGCTTTTTATATAATAATTTTATTATTTAGAAAGCCATTTTTTAAAAAACTATTCTTTCACCCAACAAATAAACATTCAGTGGAGTATTTGTAATAAAAAATTATTAAAAAAAAACAACAAAAAAAAGCTAATTTTGGTTCTTTTTCGTTATTAGAACGAAAATTCAAAGTATTGAATTTCAAGTAAAACCAATGATATCCACTTATGTCGCAGTAATGAAAATATCCAAAAATTACGAAAAACGATAAGATAGAAAATTAATTATTAATGAAAATAGCTTTCAAAGACAATTAGTGAAAATGAAGTTTTGTTAAATTAGCCAAAGATTTTCAGTTTTCATAAAAAATGTTGAAAAAACTTATTCCGACGGTGAAAGGGGATTACCGAAGTTATCGCATAAACTTCAAAGGTACTAGTGCACTTATGGATCCGTGCTGAAATAATAACATTATTACTTAGACGGTCATTCTTAACATGAGGAGGGGAGGGTGTTTTGTACCTATTTTGTACTTTAACGTTACAATTTCATATAGACATATATCAAAACTTTAATGAAACTTTAAAATGCTATTAAAAAATAGCGTGGATCAATAAGCGCATTAGCACCACTTCAGGGGTTGCAAAGGAATGCCCCTTGCGACCCCCTCTTCCCACTGGGGTCAAGTAAGAAAGTAGGGAATCAGAGAGCAACTGTTAACAAGGGTTGTGCTGTCTGTTCCGCAAAGAAGTTGTAGAAAAAGGAGACAAGAACTGAGGGTTGCAATAACCTCTCGCCAGTAAATTGTTCAGCGCTTTGACTGATCCAAGTGTTTTTATGACAAAAGGAACATACCTCACACCCTTCCTCCTATTCGATATATTCGTTTTTATTTTTGTAATCAGTTTGGATTGTTCCCCTTGATGTTCTAACCAACCTAAGTAATCTTTTTTTTACACACTCCTGACAAAAAAGAAAAAAACTAAAAGAAACTAATTACAACAAAACACATTAATATTTGATCAGAAAACTACTCCTACAATATCTCATTAGTTGTATAGTATATGTAGTCCAGATATAAACTGTGCAGGAAGTAAACTGGATCTATGCTAACGTATTTTTCTGGATGGGACATTCCGGGCAATACCATTTTTATCTGCTTGGAGATTCTGAGTCGATGCCAACACATCAGAAATGGTACCATTTGTTGCATGAATCACAGCCAATTATGGTCTGGTTTGGCTGCGGAGAGTTGCATAAGAAACACAACCAGACACGCTCCTCAGCAATAGGGGGTTAACCCGAAGATTCCTCTCATTTCGCCGCAACAGGACGGCCATCAGAAACCCAAGAATGTTCCAAGGGATACAGATGTTTAAGAGAATGTACCTTCTCAGCTGCATCACTCTTCTGAACATGTGCTGCGCTGACACCATCATTGCCCGGGATCAGTTCGATAATGGTTCCTAAAACCCAAAATGGTCTAAGTTTCACGGAACTCTTAATCAGAACTATATCATCCATCTGGAGATGATTTCTTGTCCAGAGTTGGGGATTGTCCAGGAATTTAATTTTCCTAGCTCCAGAAGATATTTTTTTTTTTTACATAGGCATAACCACTTATCAAGGCCCAGAGACCACTCGAGGATAAGGATTAAGAGTGTACAGTAGTCAATTGGACAATATAGTAATCGTTAGTAATGGAAATTCGGTAAATTTATTAACAAGTGGAACGGCTCATCAAGAACTTGTTTATGTTGAACTTGAAGACAACCATATTGTAGTCAGCTGGAAAGCAGGAAAACAGAAGACAGTTCCACAGGCATGCAGTTCTAAGAAAGAAGCTTTGTTCATGGAATCTACGTTTAGGTTTAGGCACAGATAACGAGTGGAGGGAATTATTGATAGTGTTTTCAGCTAGACGAGTGTTTCTTGTGAAAGTTTGGTGAGGGGGTACCATAGATTGAAGCTCAGTTGAACACTTTCCATGAAAATAACGATAAAGCAGAGACAAACACGCAACATCTCTTCTGTAAGATAGAGGTTGCAGCGAAGAGAAAAGGACATCTCCTACAAGGCTACAAAGTCTATTTTGAATTCTATCAAGGTAGGACAAGTTCTTTCTAGCAGTTCCTGCCCAGATGTGGCAACAGTATTCCATCCTTGGACATACCTGGCTCTTATATAGATAGAGAATTGCATCAGCAGTGAGATATCTACTGGATCGATAGAAGGATCCCACCATTTTTCCAGCGGCCTTGATAACAGATTTGATGTACATGTTCCATTTAAGATCAGGAGTAAAGGTCAAGCTCAGAAGCTTGTCAAAAAAGATATTCCTTATACCATAATTCTGCCTACTACCACTTTTTTTCCCCAAACACCCGGGCAACGCCGGGCAACCCCACTAGTCTATTATATAAAAGGCAAAATGGGTGAGCGCATTTGTGTATATCCACGAAAGGCTTTTTTCATCGACAACGTTACTATTTTGGAGAAGTTTCCTTATACTCCCTAGATTATAACATCTCAGATTTGTGAACGGACATCGTCTCTATATTTATTTTAATCAACTTTTAAAAAATCCCTGGTTCCCGGTTTTTGTTTGTCTTTTTTTGTATAAATGAAGCAAAACTAATCAAAGCAAAGGCATCAGAGACGTCCAGAAAGACACTTAGTTTTGATTAATGTGGGGGAACCCTTCATATCAGACAATTGCTTTTCATTAAGGCATTGCCAGAGTTGGAGGGAGCTAGTTTTCCCCAACATTGTGGGAAAACTAGTACGGCAGAAAGCTGAACGCTTGACTGGCTGTAGGCCAGTCATTTCACTATCCACTATGGCGTAATGGTTGACATCGCTAAATTTGAATGCTTTACACTTCTGGTCGTGTCATAGCATAGGAGTAAGATGTCAGGTTTTCTTTAACTTTCTTTTCCGCCTTTGCGTCACAGGTTTGAGCCTGCCTGCCTACTACCACTTTTTTTTTTTTACACCTACAAACACCCGCGCAATGCCGGTCACACCTACTAGTTTATTATATAAAAGCAAAAACGTGTGTGTGTTTGTGTGTGTGCATTTTTTTTGTATGTCCGGCAAAGGCTTTTTTCGGGGGTAGGGGGCATTCTGGGATTTTTTTTTGTATGTCCGGCAAAGGCTTTTTTCGGGGGAAGGGGGCATTCTGGGATTTTTTTTTGTATGTCCGGCAAAGGCTTTTTTCGGGGGAAGGGGGCGTTCTGGAATTTTTTTTTGTATGTCCGGCAAAGGCTTTTTTCGGGGGAAGTGGGCGTTCTGGGATTTTTTTTTGTATGTCCGGCAAAGGCTTTTTTTGGGAGAGTCACTAATTCTTACAACTTTTTATATACTTTCTAGATTGTAATATCTCCAATTTGCGAAACGAGGGCGTCTATATCTTTTATTTGAGTGACATTTATGATTTAATTTCTCTATGGCATGATGTTTGACCTAGAAAACCACATGTTGATGTGCGTTTAACCACCTGCATTTTTAAATATTTAATTTCAACCATTATCACTTCTCTGCTCTTCTAACGCCGTGGTAAGTTATCAGTCTATTCACCTCAAGACTTCAGGTTCAGGCCTACCTTCCTACCCAAACTTTTTTTTTCTTTTACACCTGCAAACACCTGGGCAACGCCGGGCACCCCCGCTAGTCTATTATATAAAAGACAAAATGGGCGCAATGTATGTCCGCGAAAAGCTTTTTTCATCAATTACGTTTATGGAGAAGTTACCTTATACTTCCTAGATTGTAATATCTCCTGATCCCTGGTTTCCAGTGTTTGTTTGTGTTTTTCGTATAAAAGCGAAACTGGCCGGGACATCTTGAAGGCGATTAGCTTTGATCAATGTAGGAGGAACCCTTCATATCAGACAATTGCTATTCATTTGGACACTGCCAGAGTTCCCCAACAAGGAACAATTACCTGGCCTACAGCCAGATTTAAGTGCATGATTCTTAACTTAATTACCAACTCATTCATTTTGCTATCCGCTATGGCATAATGGTTGACATCGCTAAATTTGAACACTTTACAGTTTCGGTTGTATCATGGCGTAGTGGTAAGATGCCAGGTTTTCTTTCACTTTCTTTTCCGCCGTAGCGTCACAGGTTCAAGCCTGCCTGCCTGTTATCATTTTTCTTTTTTTTGCTGAACACACACCTACAAACACCTGGGCACTCCCGCTAGTTTATATATATAAAAGGCAAAATGGGCGCTAACGTTTGTGTATGTCCACGAAAGGCTTTTCAGATCGGGATTCCGCTGTCAGTTAAATTCCCCAAGAAGTTTTCCTATACTTGGAAGATCATAATATCTGAGATTCGCAAATGGACATCGTTTCTTCAACGTCTCTATCTTTGTTTTCATTTTTTTTATTTCGTCCTTGTGCCATTATCCTCCACCTGGGCAAAAGTTAATTACCAACTCATTGAATTCAATATTCTCTTTGGCTTAATGGTTAGCATGGAAAAATAATTACCCACCTCGCTCTCTATCTTTTTTTATTTTAACCACGTTGAAGCCATTCTTAACATCGTTTCATCCTTGTGCCAATATCCTCCACCCGAACAGCGCCAAGTACTCCCCGCTACTCTTTAAGAAGAGCAAGATGACTGAAAAGCTTTCCACTTGCTATAAATATTTTTGCATTATAGCTATAGAGTTTCGGGAACACCATATTAGGTAGAGCTTGAAAGAAAGAAGGCACGCTCATATCTGGAACCATGTATTGCGTTGATGTTCAGGCACGTGAATAGGAGCAAGTACATTTTTGTATCTCATTTCTCATCACTCACCCAGTGAAATTGATCCCAGTGTGTGGATAAAGGACCCTGAAATTGGTACAGGGTGGCAGCAGGGAAGCAGGAACATTCAGTGTTACCAGTGTTGAATCATATTGCTTACATTTGGCACAAGTAGCCAGAACCGTATTCACAACCTGTCTTCCTTGTGGGACCCAGTAACCATACTGCCTCAACTCCGCTAGGGTTTACCGAGCTCCCATTGTCGATTGAATCGGGTGGCTATAAACTTAAACACCAGAGTGGTAACGGTTGGCAAACGGAAGAATGAGGAAAACCTATATATATATAATCTTTTAGTCAAGTTTGCCACCATCCAGACCAAAACATGCAAAGAAATTGTGTGGTTAGAGGGGACTCTGGCTAATCATGATGCCAGGGAAGTTCCACATAATAGCTTCCATCCTGTATCTCTACAGTTTCCTGAAAGCACTCCATCTGTTCCTGATTGTAATCGGAAAATGCATCTTGGTTGGGTAAATCCAGAGTTTCCAAGGAAAACTTCTGTTCTAAGTCTCTTTGTACAGCATTGTTGGGAAAGCATTCTGCAAAGGGATTGAGGCACGGCAATTGGGCTTCCAGAATGAAACATAAATGAGGTATATACTCTGGAAAAAAGGAGTAATGCTCCGAACGGAACCAACCCAGGTGAGACTGAAAAGGCCCAACCCTTAAAACAGGAGACCAGCTTCAATGAATTGAAGTGTTGAATCAAGTTTAATCCAATTAAGGGCTGTATCTGTATCAAGTCCGACTAGCCAAAGAGCAGTTTGCATCTGTAAAAGCATGCAACAAAAACTCAAAGTTAAGCAATCGAACCAACAAATTCATACATCGGATGCCAAGGCAGGAGATGTTAGTTTTTCCTGGAACCCAAGTCAATTCCCAGGACTACCTCTTTGAAACCCCAGTGACACTCACCAAGAAAGGTCAACATTTTAAGTTGACAATTGATGCCAATGGTCTTAATCGAACACAAGCCTCTCAGTTCATCCACTGATAAATATGACCGACTAACCACTACCAGTGTTTAATTAGCAATTAATTGACACAGTCCTCGTTCAACAGGAGACAGTAACCAATAAGATGGGTGCCAAAGTACATGAAGAAGTTGAATTTTTCGCATCCACATGAAAGGAAGTAGTCGCTGCAGTCCTCCAAACAGATTTTTGAGATGTACTCCGGCTTATGGTGGACATGGGTGCAACAGAAGTACTACCCCTTATTTCTAATCTCTTGATTGCTTTACCAGTGAGTCCTAATATGGAAGACAACAGCAGTACCCACCTTTTATCTCTCCCTTCAGTTCTTGGGGAAATTTTCTGAAGAGAATCTTTGGCATGAAACTAGCTCTACCTGAATTGTTTTTCAGTCCCTCCAACAGCAACGTCGCCCTGGAAGCAAAGTTCTCACTTTCAAAAAGGATGCATCCTTTTTCAGGTAATAATCAAGGATATCCTGAAATATTTGGTCAATGATTTTGTCTCAGTCCAAATACCCCTTCTTTAATGTAGACATGATGCACTGATAATTGGTATTCGTACAACTTAGATGCTATATTAGTCTCACAGCTCCGCACAAGAGGGAACACTTTAACAAGTTTGACCTCTCTGTATGTTTGGCTATGCCGACCACATAGTTCTCAAACCTTATCCTCGAGTGGCCTCTGGGCCTTGATAAGTGGTGACACCCTTGTAAAAAAAAAAAAAAAAAAAAAACCTAGTTAAAAAGTTCCTGAAACTCATGCGATAGGCCGCCATTTCCTGTTCATTAAAGGTATGTTCCGTGATTTGTATCTGCAGTTATTTAAAAACAAAAGTGGAAGAAACTCTCCATGAGTACTAAAAGGCAGATTCCGTGTAGGGGCTGGGCTCTGACTGTCGAAAGGCTTGATCCAAAAATCTCAGGTCTTCGTAATATTTTTTCAGTTAAAGCAGTCAACCACACTCCATCTTGGCCGAGGTTATCCCATTGAAAAGGACCCAACTCCAGCTGAATAATGCAGGTTTCTAATTCCACAATGATTGGCATATTTCTGAATAAAGTGTAATGCCACTTAGCATTACAGAATTAGTACACTGTGGGCTTTTATCTGTCGTGACATATCGTCAGTCGTCCTTATCGTCAGTAAACTGCTCAGTACTTTGACTGCTTCAAGGCAGTCTTTTATAAGAAAAGGAACACTTCTCCTACTCTTCCTCATCGTCGATGCATCAATTTGAGGTTTTTGAAATCAGTTTTGATTATTCCTCTTTGATGCTGACACCACAAAGATTTACCTTTGTTATGCTTCAAAGTATCCGTTTTTTTTTTGTTGTTTTTGTTTTTTTTTATTTTTGTAAAACTCAATTTTTCCTAATTGTCTTCAAAAACTATTTTCATTAATAATTAATTTTCTACCTTATCGTTTTTCATAATTTTTGGATATGTTCATTACTGTGACATGAAAATTCAGTAGATACCATTGGTTTCATTTGAAATTCAATATTTTGATTTTCAAATTTCGTTATAACAAAGAAGAACCCTATTTGTTATATAAACTATTTGACTTTTGTAGGTTTTTCAGGTCTGCTGAAAATGAATATCACATTCAAATTTGAGGAAAACAAGTAGTTTTCTGAATATTAAGGCATTCTTTTTCAATGTATTACTTAATGAATATCAGTATAAGGCCGAGAAGTTTGAATGATGAACTCTCAAGTAGGATACTGTTGGCCATGGCAGTTGGGGGTTGCAAAGGTTTCTTATAATTATTGACGGAAAGGAGCTTCATCTTAGTAGCATTGAATGTTACAATCTATTTATGTCCCCATTCCAGTACAGACCGGATTTCTAAAGATTCAGAGACGTTGTTGGATATGTGTGCACTCGTTTTGCTCACATGTCTGTTATAAAGTGTAGTGGCATCAACAAATATACTCCTTTGAGACACATTTCATAAGGTGGTCATTTATGAAAATCCAAAATAATAAGCGTTCAAGAATTGACTCCTGGAGCACACACACACACATATTATACTGTTTGGATATTCGGCTATCAAAGACAACCTAAAATTTTCTTTTAACTAAGAAAAATATTATATCAAATAAGTAAATATTTGTCCAACACTATCGTATGATTTTATTTTCATGAGAAAATTTTCATGTTAGACCCTGTCAAAGGCTTTGGGCATATCAACAGCTATCGTCTTTTCATCTGTCTTGTTGTATCCGTTCAGAGATGATCGTTAGGATATCTGGTAGAACTGGTTTGCCTAAATAAAGAAATGGTTTGCCAAATAATAAAAGGATAAATAAAAACCTGGCCAGATAGATTCTTAAAGCTGCCCAACACTTCATCATTTAAAACCTATGTTAAACTGATTATCATGATGATTATGATTGTTATTAGAAAAAAAACAGCACTGAAAACTCAGGAATCTGAACAGAATCCTTTATTTAATCCACAGGGATAGCATGCTCTTGATCCATCAGCGATGAGTACGTAAAAGTCCTAAGTAGTTTTTGATTACCAGATTTAGTTAAAATTATAACTGTTCCAAACCCGAAAATGAGAGGGAGAGTCTGTTTCAGTTAAATCTTAACTGCAAACCAAACTCTAATTATAAATATTAAAACTTTATTTTTATATTTTTCTAATTATAAATATTAAAACTATATTCTTATATATTTTTTCAATTAAAAATATTAAAAATTCTTTTTTATATTTTTTTCAATAATATTAAAACTTTTTAGATTTTATATTTTCAATCACAAATATTAGAACAATATTTTTGTGCTTTTTTTAATTATAAATATTGAAATATTCTTATATTTTCTTAATAATAAATATTTAAAATATTTTTATATATTATTTCAATTATAAGTATTCAACCTTTATATACATATTTTCAATTATAAATATTAAGTTTATTTTATATATTTTCAATTATAAATATTAAGTTTATTTTATATATTTTCAATTATAAATATTAAGTTTATTTTATATATTTTCAATTATAAATATTAAGTTTATTTTATATATTTTCAATTATAAATATTAAGTTTATTTCATATATTTTCAATTATAAATATTAAGTTTATTTTATATATTTTCAATTATAAATATTAAGTTTATTTTATATATTTTCAATTATAAATATTAAGTTTATTTTATATATTTTCAATTATAAATATTAAGTTTATTTCATATATTTTCAATTATAAATATTAAAACTTTATTTTTTAATTCTTAATATTAAAATGTTTTAATATTTATTTTCAAATTACTAATAAAATTAAAAAATAGAAGAATCGTTTAATTTTTGGGTGGACCTAAAATGTGAATAGATATTATAAATTAAATTTATTTGTTATAAAAGTTGAAGATTTGTTTTTCTATGTATCAGAATCGTTTTCTTCTTTCATTCTAACTCAGTTTTTTGATCCCAGAACTTCTTTTGTTTTCTTTGAGTTTAGGTCGTCTGAAAATGATCACCGCTTTAGAATTGTTAGATTCAAATTCTTTGTGAGTTAATTGACCATTTGCAGACATTTTGTCGTTAATGTAGAGTTGATCAACTTATAGTTAAGAAGCCAAAAAGTCTTTAGAGAACTTTATATCAAAATGTATGGATATTTCTTTGAGAATCATGTCTATTATTTTTGTTTTAACTCTTTTTCACCCCACACAATGTATATTGCCACTTGGAGCATAAGGGGCTACGATTTTGTATCGTGTCTAACAAGAAACTGTGGTGAATGGAGGAGTGAGATGCTTGTTCACATTACGTTAAAACTTCTGCAAGTTAGTACAGTCGGGGAATCATATGTTGAATGTTCAGAATAAAATTGAAAAACAGTAAAAGGTGGGTTCCCTTTATCAAGCTAGAAAACTGCTCACACCTGAGAGTATCCTGTATCTCTACAAGGCCACCTATCGCTCATGCATGGAGTATTAGTGCCACATCTGGGCTGGTGCATCTACCGCTAGTCTCTCCCTCTTGGATAGGGTCCAAAAAAGAGTTTTCAGTCTAAAAGGTCCCACTTTGTCAACTAAGCTCCAACCCCTGTCCCATCACCGCAATATTGCATCTCTGTGGCTGTTTTACAAATATTTTAATGGAATGTGCTCTGATGAACTCGTGTCACTTGTGCCCTCTCGACATACATATCTCCAACAAACCCGCTTAGCAACAAAATCCCACCCCACTGTTGAGGTCCCTAAATGCCAGAAAGCTTTCTATTCTAATAATTTCTTCCCTTGAACAGCTAGACTATGGAATGCCCTTCCTGGTACCTGCTTTCCTGACTGTACTGATATGCAGAAGTTTAAATGTAATGTAAACCAACATCTTGTTAATCTTTCCTAGGCATGGTCCCAAATAGTAACCCCCTTATGTCCAAGTGGCGATTGTTGGGTGAACGTGAGTAAAAAAAAACAAATTAAAGATATCAAATTTTGCTTTAAAAAAAAAAGGGTTCATATATGTAATTGATAACAATAACAATTTGCAGTTTCAAATTTGATTCGAATGTAGGATCACCCCCCTTAACCAAGCGCTTTTAAAGAAGAGACTTTGTTGTCTCGGCCATGCTGCACGCCACAACACAAGAGAGTTCACCTATGAAACAATAGCTCCAGAACCATTCCAAGATTGGCAAAGATGCCTGAGAAGTCAGTTGAAAACGTAGTTACGCACGATTAAAGGCAACACTGAACCTACCTCTCGTTGTGAGGTCTATTTGTTCATTGCCCTGAGACTGGCTGCCTATAACTATCTCGGCTGATGCAGACCATTGTTTGTGGTCTGCACTCATTTGAGATGCTGTGTGTTCTATGAGAGGAGTCAGCTCAACTTATCCTGAGTAAATGTCGTCAAAAGTTTTTTTAAAAAAAGTCAAATTTCATCCCACATTTTCACTTACACTTGGTTAAGGTATGAAGACCCATTCCCCCCTCCAGCGATAACTAAAATAACATCTAACAAAACGAATGCACTTTATATGTGGTCCTTCTGCATTTACTAACCTGTGATTGTCGCACATTTGGCTTGGGGTAGCTCAGCAGTTGACAGAAATAACTGGAAATCTCAGCCAAATGTTCCTCAATTTTCAACGAACGCACTGTGTATTTTAATACAAATCTACGAAGGCTACGTTTTTATAAATTGGAAGAAATAAAAAGAAATTTATTTTTATAGTATGAGTTAGAGTTGGGTTAGATACATGTTTGTGATTTTGTTTATTCTATTTTCATGTTTATCATTATAATTTTCTTGTAGTGGTTTAACTTTTCACGATCATCCGCTTCAAGTAATTCCTGTCAGCAGACAAACACACTCAAGAAACTTTGTGGAAACCGTGGGTCAGTAAATCCAGAAGTATCATTTATACTAGTAAGGATACCCGGTAATGCTTGGGAGTAAATGAGGAACTTTGTCCTTTTGCATCCCGTTCATGCCACTATTTTACCCATTTTACATTTTTTTAATTCTTTATTTTACACTTTTTAATTCCTTATTTTCTATTTTTTTAATTTTTTATTTTCCATTTTTTTAATTAAAAAAATTTTTTTTTTTTATTCAATTTTCACCCCAAACAAGGCACAGTGCCACTTTGAAGCAGGGGGCTACTATCAGGGACTTAATTAGCGGGGTCATTATGAAGGGAGATGAGTAGAAAGATGTTTGTTAACATTACACTTGAACTTCTACATATCAGTGCAGTTGGGAAAGCAGAATCGTGGAAGGGAGTTCTAAAGACCCGCAGTTCTAGGGAAGAAACTATTGGAGTAAAAGGCTTTCTTGCACCTAGGGATCTCTACTGTAAAGGGATGAGACTTAGTAGCTTGTCGAGTTTGTCGGGGGTAGTTACATCGGGGAGGTACAAGTGTTTGCAGTTCGTCAGAGCATTCACCATTAAAGTATTTGTAGAACAGGCAGAGGGATGCAACATCTCGTCGATGGGACAGAGGCTGAAGCCTAGATGATAGTTCAGGACCTATCAGGTTGGCGACTCTCTTTTGAACCCTGTCCAGGAGCGAGAGACAAGCAGCAGATGCACCAGCCCAGATGTGACAACAGTACTCCATACATGGGCAAATGGTTGCCTTATAGAGGTATAGGATACTGTCAGGCGTAAGTAGTTTTCTAGCACGGTAGAGAGAGCCAACCTTCCTTGCAGCAGCCTTGGCAATGCTCTCAATGTATCTATTCCAGTTCATATTCCCTGTAAACGTTAGGCCGAGGAGTTTAAAAGAAGTACTTTCAGGCAATGTGTTCTTGGCCATTGCTATTGGTGATAGAGAAGGTTTCTTGTAGTTATTGAAGGAAACAAGCTTAGTCTTAGCAGCATTGAATGTGACCAACCATTTTTGTCCCCATTCCACTACAGATCGGAGGTCATCCTCTAGTGTTTCTGCCATTTCCTTGGATATGTGTTCATTTGTTTTCCCTCATATCTGTTATAGAGAGTGGTGTCATCGGCAAATATACCCATCTCCGAAACAATTTTATCAGGGAGGTCATTTATGAATATCAGGAATAATAGAGGTCCAAGGATAGACCCCTGAGGTACTCCCGCATTTATGTCATATTGTTTAGATGTACGACTGCCGAGGACAACTTTGATTTTTCTATTACTTAAGAAGGATTTAATTACATTATGAATTCTTCCAGTGATTCCATATGATCTAATTTTCCTTAGAAGACCATCGTGCCATACCCTGTCAAAAGCCTTAGGTATATCAAGGGCCACCGCTCTACCCTCCCCTGTTTTGTCCAATGAACGGTATATACGTTCAGAAACTACAGTTAAGATATCTGCTGTTGAACGGGCTTGCCTGAATCCATATTGTTTATCAGTCAGGAGTTTAGCAGCTGTTAGGTGCTGGACTAGGGTTTGACTCAAATATTTTGGCGAAAAGCGGGAGGAGGCTAATGGGGCGATAATTTAGTGGGTCAGTTCTTTCACCAGAATTCTTGAAGACTGGTACCACAGAGGCGGTTTTCCAGCAGTCGGGAAAGCAAGATTCATTAAGGCATTTATTGTAAAGTTTGGAGAGAACTGGAGCAACCTCGGCAGAGCATTTTTTTAATAGCACAGCCGGGATGAGAGCTGGTCCACATGCTTTTGGGGTGTCTAGGTTTTTTATAATAGCATGTACCTGAGAAGGGGTGATTTTCAAATCGTCTAGTGTGGCGTCTGTTCGCAAAGGAAAATAAGTGAGTGAGTGGTGTACCGAGTTCAGTGTGGAGTTTAAGGCAAACTGACTGGCAAGCAGATTAGCCTTGTCAGTTGCCGTGCAAGCAACCTCATAATTTTTTATTTTTTATTTTTTTAATTCTTTATTTTCCATTTTTTTAATTCTTTATTTTACATTTTTTTAATTCTTTATTTTCCATTTTTTAATTCTTTATTTTCCATTTTTTAATTCTTTATTTTCCATTTTTTAATTCTTTATTTTCCATTTTTTTAATGCTTTATTTTACATCTTTTTTTAATTCTTTATTTTCCATTTTTTTAATTTTTTATTTTCCATTTGTTAATTCTTTATTTTCCATTTGTTAATTCTTTATTTTCCATTTTTTTAATGCTTTATTTTACATCTTTTTTTAATTCTTTATTTTCCATTTTTTTAATTTTTTATTTTCCATTTGTTAATTCTTTATTTTCCATTTTTTAATTCTTTATTTTCCATTTTTTTAATGCTTTATTTTACATCTTTTTTTAATTCTTTATTTTCCATTTTTTTAATTTTTTATTTTCCATTTTTTTAATTCTTTATTTTACATTTTTTTATTTTTTTATTTTCCATTTGTTAATTCTTTATTTTCCATTTTTTAATTCTTTATTTTCCATTTTCTTAATTCTTTATTTTCCATTTTTTTAATGCTTTATTTTACATCTTTTTTTATTCTTTATTTTACATTTTTTTTTATTCTTTATTTTCCATTTTTTTAATTCTTTATTTTACATTTTTTTTAATTCTTTATTTTCCATTTTTTTAATTCTTTATTTTACATTTGAACAATAATTAAAAAAAATTCTTTTTCTTAATGAATCCAGACTAAAAGACACTTGGAGATAATGGTTAATGAGATGAATAGATTGTCAGTTAAATGATGAAGAATATTAAGAGAGGATTGAAACTGATGAATGAAATGAACAAAGTTTGATGATTTATGACGACGGTTAAAGACAAGTGTTTATTGACGAGTGGAATGACATGTTATCATAAAAATAGAATTAAAGTCAGGAAGGCTAGGAATTGTTGTCAAAAGCAAGGTTGTAAAAATTCAGATAAAGTGCAGAAATGCATCTGTAATTTGATTGGCCACACTTTTTCTTCTTCACTGCAACCTCTTTCTCACAGACGTGATGTTGCTAGTCTCAATCTTTTCTATAAATACTATTATGCCATGTGTTCTTCAGAATTGTCTGATTTATTCCTTGCTTCCTTTGTTGCAGCTCTTTTATCACGTTGGTCTAGTGGTCTCCATAAATGCACTGTTTTAATACCTCTCTGTAATACAGTTTCATATTCCAGTAGTTTCTTTTAAAGAACTGCAAAGTTGTGGAACTCTCTTTCTGCTGACTGTTTTCCTCCTGCCTTTTATTCTTGTTTGCTCCTTACATCGTGGCTTTATGCTTTGTCTCGAGTGATTTCCATAAAATATTTTCCAATATTCAAACTGTTTGTTGATTCTTCAGAGATGGGGAATTTAATCCCTTACGAACCTGTAACATTTACCAAACTTCCGATATTACGACCCTGGTCCTAAGACAGAACTGACTTATGTAACATCGGCAAAATACCAATTTTTTTTTTGTCTGCAAATCGATGTGTTTGAATTATTTATTTACTTTCCGGTCCACTTAATGGACATTATTCCGGTAATTATAGGAGCAACTGAACTCCTGAAAATGAATTTCCAAAATTACCTGGCAAATATAACTGGTGAACCAAGTGCAAGAGAGATACAAATAATTGCATTTAATAAAAATGCAAAAGTTACACTCTTCTGGAGGTTGATGGTTCAATTCTCAGTGTGGATGACGTTCAAAATACAATTATGAATTACTTAGGACTTTTACATACTCATCGCTGATGGATCAAGAGCATGCTATCCCTGTGGATTAAATAAAGGATCCTGTTAAAAAATCCGTTCAGATTCCTGAGTTTAACAGAAAGACTCCAGAGTTTAACAAGATACACCTGAAAAAGGTTTAAAGTTACGTCATCCAAAACGTTTTGAAAAATAGTATCAAGATTAGAAGAGTAATCCAAAAATTCTTCAAAAAAATCTCTCGCTTGGATTGTATGAGATAGTAGGTGAATGGCTGACATCCGGTAGGATGCTTCACCTCCAACTCGAAAAAATAATAAGAAAATTAAAAAAAAAAAAGATACATAAATGGAACTTTCTTCCAATCAAGAGATTACTACTACAATTTTAACAGCTATGAAGCCACATTTGCCCTCCAGCTATGGGTAAAATAGCAACTTATATTTTATTAATTGTATACAATAGTTTATTACAGGTATTCTGGTTCACCGTTACAGTCCTCTCTCCTCCCTTAAAAAAAATGACTGATTCATCATCACCTGTGTTTTCTTGAGTTACTGTTTTTTTGTTTTTTTTTAATTTGCGAGAGGGGATGGTTTGAAGTCAAGTGTATATCTCACCCAGCTTTCTTCCCCAATGAAAGATGAGAAATATTCTTTACAAATGAAAGCAGTGTGCCATGTTAACAGCTTAAGTATTGTGATTATAAGACTTGGCCATCCGAAATCATACAGACAGGGGTTGATGACTAAGACTTTTGATTAGGGGATAACATTACTAACTACCAACCAGCAAACGATATGAAACGTGACCTTTGAACCCGGATTTTCTTTCTTTCTTTACTTACTGATTCTATCGACAAGAAGAAATCGTTGCCATTACTTTTTTTTTGTCTTTACTAACTGATAATTATATACTTACGGACCAGGACCCGGATCTGTGACAATTCCACAGTGGCTTTTTTTTTTTACATAGGCATAACCACTTATCAAGACCCAGAAACCATTCGAGGATAAGGGTTAAAAGTGTACAGTAGTCAATTGGACAATATAGTAATCGTTAGTAATGGAAATTCGGTAACTTTGTTAACTTAAGTGGAACGGCTCATCAAGAACTTGTTTATGTTGGACTTGAAGGCAACCATATTGCCTGTTTCCCACCGGACTACAACTTGGATGTCTTCAAGTCCAATGTTAACAAATTCCTAATGAACCGCCCCCTTAAGTAAACACTTCATCAAATCTCCACACTAACGTAATGTACTTGCAATAACCCTTATCCCTGAGTGGGTTCCGGGCCTTGATAAGTGGTGATCACTGTGTAAAAAAAAAAAAAAATATTGTAGTCAGCTGGAGAGTAGGAAAACTGAAGACAATTTCATAGGCGTGCAGTTCTAAGAAAGAAGCTTTGTTCATAGAATCTACGTTTAGGTTTATGCACAGATAAAGAGTGGGGGGGATTATTGATAGTGTTTTCAGCTAGATGAGTGTTTCTTGTGAAAGTTTGGCGAGAGAGGGCCATAGATTGAAGTTCAGTCAAGCACTTGCCATGAAAATAATGAAAAAGCAGAGACAACTCGCAACATCTCTTCTGTGAGATAGAGGTTGCAAGGAAAAGAAAAGGACATCTCCTACGAGGTCTATTTTGAACTCTATCAAGGCAGGACAAGTCCTTTCTAGCAGCTCCTGCCCAGATGTGGCAACAGTACTCCATCCTTGGACGTACCTGACTCTTATATAGATAGAAAATTACATCAGGATTGAAATATCTACTGGATCGATAGAAGGACCCCACCGTTTTTATCTACTTTCTTTTTTGTCTTAATATTAAAACACCAGTCAACTATTTTCTTAAATGAAATAAACATTTCAACGTTTTCATTTATGTTAAAATACAGTGTAACCCGGGTATAAGAGACAGCAATATAAGAAAACCTAATATAAGAGAGATTTCATCTGTTTCAAAATTAGAGCCTGTGTTGATGTACAGTGTACCCCGGATATAAGAGAGCTCTATGGATTAGAGAAGTCTCTTATATCCGGGTTGCACTGTAGTATAAATATTTTTTAAAATCGTCCATTCATGAAAATGAATGCTCGTGTTAAAAAAAAAATGTCACTTTGTTAATAATAGCCTAGTTCTGTGTATATATGTCATATTTTGAAACAGTTTACACAGCTCAATCTCTGACCACTTTGACATGACAGGATACCTGCTATAAACAATGCTTAATTCGATGATATCGCTAGTTTGAGAAAATTAATTTTTCTTTGAGTTATAACGATATCATCAACATAAACTTCAGAGGCTTTCTTTGTAATGTTCATGAGAAAAATAATTTGTTTTTAATTGTTGTAATCTACGGTGCTTTTTTTCATAAAAAAGCAAAATTAAATTTGTGCATTTTTTTTTAGTGTTTAAAAATCAGTAAAGGTGTTTTTGTTTACACAAAATAATAGATTCCCAGTAAGATTTAAAAATCAGTAAAGGTGTTTTTGTTTACACAAAATAATAGATTCCCAGTAAGATTTAAAAATCAGTAAAGGTGTTTTTGTTTACACAAAATAATAGATTCCCAGTAAGATTTAAAAATCAGTAAAGGTGTTTTTGTTTACACAAAATAATAGATTCCCAGTAAGATTTAAAAATCAGTAAAGGTGTTTTTGTTTACACAAAATAATAGATTCCCAGTAAGATTTAAAAATCAGTAAAGGTGTTTTTGTTTACACAAAATAATAGATTCCCAGTAAGATTTAAAAATCAGTAAAGGTGTTTTTGTTTACACAAAATAATAGATTCCCAGTAAGATTTAAAAATCAGTAAAGGTGTTTTTGTTTACACAAAATAATAGATTCCCAGTAAGATTTAAAAATCAGTAAAGGTGTTTTTGTTTACACAAAATAATAGATTCCCAGTAAGATTTAAAAATCAGTAAAGGTGTTTTTGTTTACACAAAATAATAGATTCCCAGTAAGATTTAAAAATCAGTAAAGGTGTTTTTGTTTACACAAAATAATAGATTCCCAGTAAGATTTAAAAATCAGTAAAGGTGTTTTTGTTTACACAAAATAATAGATTCCCAGTAAGATTTAAAAATCAGTAAAGGTGTTTTTGTTTACACAAAATAATAGATTCCCAGTAAGATTTAAAAATCAGTAAAGGTGTTTTTGTTTACACAAAATAATAGATTCCCAGTAAGATTTAAAAATCAGTAAAGGTGTTTTTGTTTACACAAAATAATAGATTCCCAGTAAGATTTAAAAATCAGTAAAGGTGTTTTTGTTTACACAAAATAATAGATTCCCAGTAAGATTTAAAAATCAGTAAAGGTGTTTTTGTTTACACAAAATAATAGATTCCCAGTAAGATTTAAAAATCAGTAAAGGTGTTTTTGTTTACACAAAATAATAGATTCCCAGTAAGATTTAAAAATCAGTAAAGGTGTTTTTGTTTACACAAAATAATAGATTCCCAGTAAGATTTAAAAATCAGTAAAGGTGTTTTTGTTTACACAAAATAATAGATTCCCAGTAAGATTTAAAAATCAGTAAAGGTGTTTTTGTTTACACAAAATAATAGATTCCCAGTAAGATTTAAAAATCAGTAAAGGTGTTTTTGTTTACACAAAATAATAGATTCCCAGTAAGATTTAAAAATCAGTAAAGGTGTTTTTGTTTACACAAAATAATAGATTCCCAGTAAGATTTAAAAATCAGTAAAGGTGTTTTTGTTTACACAAAATAATAGATTCCCAGTAAGATTTAAAAATCAGTAAAGGTGTTTTTGTTTACACAAAATAATAGATTCCCAGTAAGATTTAAAAATCAGTAAAGGTGTTTTTGTTTACACAAAATAATAGATTCCCAGTAAGATTTAAAAATCAGTAAAGGTGTTTTTGTTTACACAAAATAATAGATTCCCAGTAAGATTTAAAAATCAGTAAAGGTGTTTTTGTTTACACAAAATAATAGATTCCCAGTAAGATTTAAAAATCAGTAAAGGTGTTTTTGTTTACACAAAATAATAGATTCCCAGTAAGATTTAAAAATCAGTAAAGGTGTTTTTGTTTACACAAAATAATAGATTCCCAGTAAGATTTAAAAATCAGTAAAGGTGTTTTTGTTTACACAAAATAATAGATTCCCAGTAAGATTTAAAAATCAGTAAAGGTGTTTTTGTTTACACAAAATAATAGATTCCCAGTAAGATTTAAAAATCAGTAAAGGTGTTTTTGTTTACACAAAATAATAGATTCCCAGTAAGATTTAAAAATCAGTAAAGGTGTTTTTGTTTACACAAAATAATAGATTCCCAGTAAGATTTAAAAATCAGTAAAGGTGTTTTTGTTTACACAAAATAATAGATTCCCAGTAAGATTTAAAAATCAGTAAAGGTGTTTTTGTTTACACAAAATAATAGATTCCCAGTAAGATTTAAAAATCAGTAAAGGTGTTTTTGTTTACACAAAATAATAGATTCCCAGTAAGATTTAAAAATCAGTAAAGGTGTTTTTGTTTACACAAAATAATAAATTCCCAGTAAGATTTAAAAATAATAATGAATTCATTATATTCCATGATTATTACTTAATAAATCTTGAAAATTTAATTAAAATTGGTTGATTTCTTGCATTTTAGTGAATTTTTAAATGAAGAGAGGGATAAAAAAAACAAAACATTAATACATTTTGGGCATCGGCATTCGTTTTGCATGTAGTTAACTGAGAGAGTTTCATGTTGGTCATCAAGGCATTTCACGAATGAAAAGTCTTATGCAAATTTACATTCACGATATGAACATCAATTGTAGATATTGAGAATAACAAATTAAACGATGCAAAAGGGTGTTCATCAGCAGGAAAACGCCTCCCATAACATTTATAGCCTTGCCTAAAACAGAACCAACAGTTGTTAAAAATCCACTTTGCTAGGCCTTTGAATGGGTTCAATTATTTGATTGTAGTGAATAGCTTCACTATGTGGCAGAGATACTTAAGTCTAAAAAAACAGAAACAGCAGTTGAATTTCAGAATGGTGAATTGTGTAGTATTGGATAGCGCTACTCAATGTCCAAACAGAATTTTATTGCATATCGTTCTTCTAAAGTGTTCTTATGCCCAGATTGCATTTTTTAAAATGCACCAGCTGTGACAATCAGGCTTTAGTAGGATGTATTCCAATTCTTGCTGTAGCTGTTCATTTGAGCCTGGAATCATTAAAATTGGCCAGTCATCTCATTAGATGTACAAGAATAACATACTGAATTTTCAAGAGTTTACAACAATTTTTTAAATGCCTGTACAAAAAAGTCTGGAAACTTATTGAAGACACCTCATTTTCAGAATAATGAATTTAAGAATGTAATGGATGTGTGTTAGCAGGAAAAACGTCTCCCATAAAATTTAAACATTTGACTAAAAGGGAACCATAAAATTTAAACATTTGACTAAAATGGAACCATAAAATTTAAACATTTGACTAAAAGGGAACCATAAAATTTAAACATTTGACTAAAAGGGAACCATAAAATTTAAACATTTGACTAAAAGGGAACCATAAAATTTAAACATTTGACTAAAAGGGAACCATAAAATTTAAACATTTGACTAAAAGGGAACCATAAAATTTAAACATTTGACTAAAATAGAACCATAAAATTTAAACATTTGACTAAAAGGGAACCATAAAATTTAAACATTTGACTAAAAGGGAACCATAAAATTTAAACATTTGACTAAAAGGGAACCATAAAATTTAAACATTTGACTAAAAGGGAACCATAAAATTTAAACATTTGACTAAAATAGAACCATAAAATTTAAACATTTGACTAAAATGGAACCATAAAATTTAAACATTTGACTAAAAGGGAACCATAAAATTTAAACATTTGACTAAAACGGAACCATAAAATTTAAACATTTGACTAAAATGGAACCATAAAATTTAAACATTTGACTAAAAGGGAACCATAAAATTTAAACATTTGACTAAAAGGGAACCATAAAATTTAAACATTTGACTAAAACGGAACCATAAAATTTAAACATTTGACTAAAACGGAACCATAAAATTTAAACATTTGACTAAAATAGAACCATAAAATTTAAACATTTGACTAAAAGGGAACCATAAAATTTAAACATTTGACTAAAATGGAACCATAAAATTTAAACATTTGACTAAAAGGGAACCATAAAATTTAAACATTTGACTAAAATGGAACCATAAAATTTAAACATTTGACTAAAAGGGAACCATAAAATTTAAACATTTGACTAAAAGGGAACCATAAAATTTAAACATTTGACTAAAAGGGAACCATAAAATTTAAACATTTGACTAAAAGGGAACCATAAAATTTAAACATTTGACTAAAAGGGAACCATAAAATTTAAACATTTGACTAAAACGGAACCATAAAATTTAAACATTTGACTAAAACAGAACCATAAAATTTAAACATTTGACTAAAACGGAACCATAAAATTTAAACATTTGACTAAAAGGGAACCATAAAATTTAAACATTTGACTAAAAGGGAACCATAAAATTTAAACATTTGACTAAAACGGAACCATAAAATTTAAACATTTGACTAAAAGGGAACCATAAAATTTAAACATTTGACTAAAAGGGAACCATAAAATTTAAACATTTGACTAAAAGGGAACCATAAAATTTAAACATTTGACTAAAAGGGAACCATAAAATTTAAACATTTGACTAAAATAGAACCATAAAATTTAAACATTTGACTAAAAGGGAACCATAAAATTTAAACATTTGACTAAAAGGGAACCATAAAATTTAAACATTTGACTAAAAGGGAACCATAAAATTTAAACATTTGACTAAAAGGGAACCATAAAATTTAAACATTTGACTAAAAGGGAACCATAAAATTTAAACATTTGACTAAAATAGAACCATAAAATTTAAACATTTGACTAAAAGGGAACCATAAAATTTAAACATTTGACTAAAAGGGAACCATAAAATTTAAACATTTGACTAAAAGGGAACCATAAAATTTAAACATTTGACTAAAAGGGAACCATAAAATTTAAACATTTGACTAAAATAGAACCATAAAATTTAAACATTTGACTAAAATGGAACCATAAAATTTAAACATTTGACTAAAAGGGAACCATAAAATTTAAACATTTGACTAAAACGGAACCATAAAATTTAAACATTTGACTAAAATGGAACCATAAAATTTAAACATTTGACTAAAAGGGAACCATAAAATTTAAACATTTGACTAAAAGGGAACCATAAAATTTAAACATTTGACTAAAACGGAACCATAAAATTTAAACATTTGACTAAAACGGAACCATAAAATTTAAACATTTGACTAAAATAGAACCATAAAATTTAAACATTTGACTAAAAGGGAACCATAAAATTTAAACATTTGACTAAAATGGAACCATAAAATTTAAACATTTGACTAAAAGGGAACCATAAAATTTAAACATTTAACTAAAATGGAACCATAAAATTTAAACATTTGACTAAAAGGGAACAATATAATTTAAACATTTGACTAAAAGGGAACCATAAAATTTAAACATTTGACTAAAAGGGAACCATAAAATTTAAACATTTGACTAAAAGGGAACCATAAAATTTAAACATTTGACTAAAAGGGAACCATAAAATTTAAACATTTGACTAAAACGGAACCATAAAATTTAAACATTTGACTAAAAGGGAACCATAAAATTTAAACATTTGACTAAAATAGAACCATAAAATTTAAACATTTGACTAAAAGGGAACCATAAAATTTAAACATTTGACTAAAATGGAACCATAAAATTTAAACATTTGACTAAAAGGGAACCATAAAATTTAAACATTTGACTAAAAGGGAACCATAAAATTTAAACATTTGACTAAAACGGAACCATAAAATTTAAACATTTGACTAAAACGGAACCATAAAATTTAAACATTTGACTAAAATAGAACCATAAAATTTAAACATTTGACTAAAAGGGAACCATAAAATTTAAACATTTGACTAAAAGGGAACCATAAAATTTAAACATTTGACTAAAAGGGAACCATAAAATTTAAACATTTGACTAAAACAGAACCATAAAATTTAAACATTTGACTAAAACGGAACCATAAAATTTAAACATTTGACTAAAAGGGAACCATAAAATTTAAACATTTGACTAAAAGGGAACCATAAAATTTAAACATTTGACTAAAACAGAACCATAAAATTTAAACATTTGACTAAAACAGAACCATAAAATTTTAACATTTGACTAAAATAGAACCATAAAATTTAAACATTTGACTAAAACAGAACCATAAAATTTAAACATTTGACTAAAACAGAACCATAAAATTTAAACATTTGACTAAAAGGGAACCATAAAATTTAAACATTTGACTAAAACGGAACCATAAAATTTAAACATTTGACTAAAACGGAACCATAAAATTTAAACATTTGACTAAAACGGAACCATAAAATTTAAACATTTGACTAAAACGGAACCATAAAATTTAAACATTTGACTAAAACGGAACCATAAAATTTAAACATTTGACTAAAACAGAACCATAAAACTTACACATTTGACTAAAAGGGAACCATAAAATTTAAACATTTGACTAAAACAGAACCATAAAATTTAAACATTTGACTAAAACGGAACAATAAAATGTAAACATTTGACTAAAACGGAACCATAAAATTTAAACATTTGACTAAAATGGAACCATAAAATTTAAACATTTGACTAAAACAGAACCATAAAATTTAAACATTTGACTAAAAGGGAACCATAAAATTTAAACATTTGACTAAAAGGGAACCATAAAATTTAAACATTTGACTAAAAGGGAACCATAAAATTTAAACATTTGACTAAAAGGGAACCATAAAATTTAAACATTTGACTAAAACGGAACCATAAAATTTAAACATTTGACTAAAACGGAACCATAAAATTTAAACATTTGACTAAAACGGAACCATAAAATTTAAACATTTGACTAAAAGGGAACCATAAAATTTAAACATTTGACTAAAACGGAACCATAAAATTTAAACATTTGACTAAAACGGAACCATAAAATTTAAACATTTGACTAAAACGGAACCATAAAATTTAAACATTTGACTAAAACGGAACCATAAAATTTAAACATTTGACTAAAAGGGAACCATAAAATTTAAACATTTGACTAAAAGGGAACCATAAAATTTAAACATTTGACTAAAACAGAACCATAAAATTTAAACATTTGACTAAAAGGGAACCATAAAATTTAAACATTTGACTAAAACGGAACCATAAAATTTAAACATTTGACTAAAACTGAACCATAAAATTTAAACATTTGACTAAAAGGGAACCATAAAATTTAAACATTTGACTAAAACGGAACCATAAAATTTAAACATTTGACTAAAACGGAACCATAAAATTTAAACATTTGACTAAAACGGAACCATAAAATTTAAAAATTTGACTAAAACGGAACCATAAAATTTAAACATTTGACTAAAACGGAACCATAAAATTTAAACATTTGACTAAAACGGAACCATAAAATTTAAACATTTGACTAAAACGGAACCATAAAATTTAAACATTTGACTAAAACGGAACCATAAAATTTAAACATTTGACTAAAACGGAACCATAAAATTTAAACATTTGACTAAAACGGAACCATAAAATTTAAACATTTGACTAAAACGGAACCATAAAATTTAAACATTTGACTAAAACGGAACCATAAAATTTAAACATTTGACTAAAACGGAACCATAAAATTTAAACATTTGACTAAAACGGAACCATAAAATTTAAACATTTGACTAAAACAGAACCATAAAATTTAAACATTTGACTAAAATGGAACCATAAAATTTAAACATTTGACTAAAATGGAACCATAAAATTTAAACATTTGACTAAAACAGAACCATAAAATTTAAACATTTGACTAAAATAGAACCATAAAATTTAAACATTTGACTAAAACAGAACCATAAATTTAAACATTTGACTAAAAGGGAACCATAAAATTTAAACATTTGACTAAAATAGAACCATAAAATTTAAACATTTGACTAAAAGGGAACCATAAAATTTAAACATTTGACTAAAAGGGAACCATAAAATTTAAACATTTGACTAAAAGGGAACCATAAAATTTAAACATTTGACTAAAAGGGAACCATAAAATTTAAACATTTGACTAAAATAGAACCATAAAATTTAAACATTTGACTAAAACAGAACCATAAATTTAAACATTTGACTAAAACAGAACCATAAAATTTAAACATTTGACTAAAACAGAACCATAAAATGTAAACATTTGACTAAAACGGAACCATAAAATATAAACATTTGACTAAAATGGAACCATAAAATTTAAACATCTGACTAATAGGGAACCATGAAATTTAAACATTTGACTAAAAGGGAACCATAAAATTTAAACATTTTACTAAAACGGAACCATAAAATTTAAACATTTGACTAAAAGGGAACCATAAAATTTAAACATTTGACTAAAAGGGAACCATAAAATTTAAACATTTGACTAAAACGGAACCATAAAATTTAAACATTTTACTAAAACGGAACCATAAAATTTAAACATTTGACTAAAAGGGAACCATAAAATTTAAACATTTGACTAAAAGGGAACCATAAAATTTAAACATTTGACTAAAAGGGAACCATAAAATTTAAACATTTTACTAAAACGGAACCATAAAATTTAAACATTTTACTAAAACGGAACCATAAAATTTAAACATTTGACTAAAACGGAACCATAAAATTTAAACATTTTACTAAAACGGAACCATAAAATTTAAACATTTGACTAAAACGGAACCATAAAATTTAAACATTTGACTAAAACGGAACCATAAAATTTAAACATTTGACTAAAACGGAACCATAAAATTTAAACATTTTACTAAAACGGAACCATAAAATTTAAACATTTTACTAAAACGGAACCATAAAATTTAAACATTTGACTAAAACGGAACCATAAAATTTAAACATTTGACTAAAAGGGAACCATAAAATTTAAACATTTGACTAAAACGGAACCATAAAATTTAAACATTTGACTAAAACGGAACCATAAAATTTAAACATTTGACTAAAACGGAACCATAAAATTTAAACATTTGACTAAAACGGATCCATAAAATTTAAACATTTGACTAAAACGGATCCATAAAATTTAAACATTTGACTAAAAGGGAACCATAAAATTTAAACATTTGACTAAAAGGGAACCATAAAATTTAAACATTTTACTAAAACGGAACCATAAAATTTAAACATTTTACTAAAACGGAACCATAAAATTTAAACATTTTACTAAAACGGAACCATAAAATTTAAACATTTGACTAAAACGGAACCATAAAATTTAAACATTTGACTAAAACGGAACCATAAAATTTAAACATTTGACTAAAACGGAACCATAAAATTTAAACATTTGACTAAAAGGGAACCATAAAATTTAAACATTTGACTAAAACGGAACCATAAAATTTAAACATTTGACTAAAACGGAACCATAAAATTTAAACATTTGACTAAAAGGGAACCATAAAATTTAAACATTTGACTAAAACGGAACCATAAAATTTAAACATTTAACTAAAAGGGAACCATAAAATTTAAACATTTGACTAAAACGGAACCATAAAATTTAAACATTTGACTAAAAGGGAACCATAAAATTTAAACATTTGACTAAAACGGAACCATAAAATTTAAACATTTGACTAAAAGGGAACCATAAAATTTAAACATTTGACTAAAACGGAACCATAAAATTTAAACATTTGACTAAAACGGAACCATAAAATTTAAACATTTGACTAAAACAGAACCATAAAATTTAAACATTTGACTAAAAGGGAACCATAAAATTTAAACATTTGACTAAAAGGGATGTTCACGTTCTTTTTAGTGGAACACCTTACAATTGTGCTGTATCATTCAAAGGAACAATTTGTTGATATTTTTAATTTTTTAAAAATTTTCTTCCTCTGAAGATTGTAACGCTGGGTATGGGGCAGTCAAACCAACTGCCAACATTGCTCTGCTTTTTATTGAAAGCAGCCGAGAGCTCTTTTTAGTATCCTCGTTGTTCCCTTAAGTACAATTTTCTGGATCTCTTTTGCACTTGGTTCACCAGGAATATTAGTTAGGTAGGCCTTCAGGTTCTTCTTCATAAGCCTTGTGGCATCTATAATAACTGGTATGATTGATATCTCCCTAAGATTACAGGATTGCTTGAAAGCGTGACTTGTATTTTCACAGATAAAGCTAAACAGAATTTTTTTATTGTGTGTAAAAAAATTACTCCAAATAATAAAATTCCATCTTGTGTGTCACCGGCGGAAGTTATGTTCGATAGAAAGATCAAAACGATTTCGACAGACTGTTACCAACTGATAAGAAACTGATTAAAAAAAAATGTAAAAATATGAATTTTAAAATCTGCGAAAAAATTTTTTTTTATTACTTTGAATGTTTTAAGAACAGCAAATCATTTCATGAAATCTGGATTGTGGATAAAAGAATTGGGAATGTGCACTATATGAAAGTGAAGGAACCCAAATTCTCCCCACAAGAGACATTTAAAGCAAATGAGGAAAAAATATTGTGATGATGTGGAATCAGAATAAGACTGGTCATCATGTTTGACATGTCCGAATTTCCGCAAATAATGTCTCAAAAGCGAACATCTAAAAGAAAAAGAAAAAATCCCGACTTCGTGGAAGTCAATCCGAAGAGAAAAAAAGGATTAATTCCATGCAAGGCTTAAAAAGGGAGGGGGTACCTATTTTGGGACTAAACAGACTTACCCGGACACAATACAGTTATGACGAAGCGTTGTGGCAGTTATTGATGGTAGTTATTTACTTGCTGTCCACCACACCAAGATGTGACACAAGGTCAGAAGGTGGGGATATCAAGCCAGTGCCCCTATAAGAGGGGCAATCTAGTTAAGCAAAAATTGCCTAAGCATCCCCATTGGCATTCCCTGGTAGGGGCACCTCAACAAGCAATAAACTTACCCCACCTGAAACTTGGATGGCAAGGCTTGGGAAATTGAGCCTCCTATAATACCCAGGTGGTGTACCTCAGTCCAACAGGTATTCCTGACCTATCATCTGTTGAGCTGATTGTCAAGAATGGAGTCTTGATTGGTATTTGCTACAAAATCAAATGCCTGCTTTTTGTTAATTATATTGCTTTGCGTTGGTCTTTATTATTACTGACCCTTCAAGACTTCAAGACTTTTGGTTCCTGGTTTTATCGTTTACTCGCCTGGGTGCCTGGAGTTGCCCGGGTGTTTGGAGGTGTGTGTTTAGCAAAAAAAAAAAAAAAAAAAAAAAATGGTAGTCGGCAGGCAGACAGGCTCGAATGTGTACCGTGAAGGAGGAAAAGAACATGAAAAAAAAAAGCGTGACATCTTTACTGTTATGCCCATCGCCAAACCTGGAAGTGACATGGGTTTAAATTAATTTAGTCCCAATTAAAAAGAGGGGATGACTTTTGAAAATATTGGCGAAAAAAGTAACCCCTCCCTGTAGAAAAGTGCCCAGTTGAGGGTGAAGGAATGAATGTTTTTAGCCAATTTTTTTATATTTCAAAACGCTACCAATCTCGTGAAAATCCGTCGCCTCTGTCGAAAGTTTTAGGCAGACAAACATACATACACTTAAACAGACAAACATACATACACTTAAACAGACAAACATACATACATTTAAACAGACAAACATACATACATTTAAACAGACAAACATACATACACTTAAACAGACAAACATACATACATTTAAACAGACAAACATACATACATTTAAACAGACAAACATACATTTAAACAGACAAACATACATTTAAACAGACAAACATACATACACTTAAACAGACAAACATACATACACTTAAACAGACAAACATACATTTAAACAGACAAACATACATACATTTAAACAGACAAACATACATACACTTAAACAGACAAACATACATACATTTAAACAGACAAACATACATACACTTAAACAGACAAACATACATACACTTAAACAGACAAACATACATTTAAACAGACAAACATACATACATTTAAACAGACAAACATACATACATTTAAACAGACAAACATACATACATTTAAACAGACAAACATACATACATTTAAACAGACAAACATACATACATTTAAACAGACAAACATACATACATTTAAACAGACAAACATACATTTAAACAGACAAACATACATTTAAACAGACAAACATACATACATTTAAACAGACAAACATACATTTAAACAGACAAACATACATACATTTAAACAGACAAACATACATACACTTAAACAGACAAACATACATACATTTAAACAGACAAACATACATACATTTAAACAGACAAACATACATACATTTAAACAGACAAACATACATACATTTAAACAGACAAACATACATACATTTAAACAGACAAACATACATACATTTAAACAGACAAACATACATACACTTAAACAGACAAACATACATACATTTAAACAGACAAACATACATACATTTAAACAGACAAACATACATACATTTAAACAGACAAACATACATACACTTAAACAGACAAACATACATACATTTAAACAGACAAACATACATACATTTAAACAGACAAACATACATACACTTAAACAGACAAACATACATACATTTAAACAGACAAACATACATACATTTAAACAGACAAACATACATACACTTAAACAGACAAACATACATACACTTAAACAGACAAACATACATACATTTAAACAGACAAACATACATACATTTAAACAGACAAACATACATACATTTAAACAGACAAACAAACATACACTTAAACAGACAAACATACATACACTTAAACAGACAAACATACATACATTTAAACAGACAAACATACATACATTTAAACAGACAAACATACATACATTTAAACAGACAAACATACATACACTTAAACAGACAAACATACATACATTTAAACAGACAAACATACATACATTTAAACAGACAAACATACATACATTTAAACAGACAAACATACATACATTTAAACAGACAAACATACATACATTTAAACAGACAAACATACATACATTTAAACAGACAAACATACATACATTTAAACAGACAAACATACATACATTTAAACAGACAAACATACATACACTTAAACAGACAAACATACATACACTTAAACAGACAAACATACATACACTTAAACAGACAAACATACATACACTTAAACAGACAAACATACATACATTTAAACAGACAAACATACATACACTTAAACAGACAAACATACATACACTTAAACAGACAAACATACATACATTTAAACAGACAAACATACATACATTTAAACAGACAAACATACATACACTTAAACAGACAAACATACATACATTTAAACAGACAAACATACATACATTTAAACAGACAAACATACATACATTTAAACAGACAAACATACATACACTTAAACAGACAAACATACATACACTTAAACAGACAAACATACATACATTTAAACAGACAAACATACATACATTTAAACAGACAAACAAACATACACTTAAACAGACAAACATACATACATTTAAACAGACAAACATACATACATTTAAACAGACAAACATACATACATTTAAACAGACAAACATACATACATTTAAACAGACAAACATACATACACTTAAACAGACAAACATACATACATTTAAACAGACAAACATACATACATTTAAACAGACAAACAAACATACACTTAAACAGACAAACATACATACATTTAAACAGACAAACATACATACATTTAAACAGACAAACATACATACATTTAAACAGACAAACAAACATACACTTAAACAGACAAACATACATACATTTAAACAGACAAACATACATACATTTAAACAGACAAACATACATACATTTAAACAGACAAACATACATACATTTAAACAGACAAACATACATACATTTAAACAGACAAACATACATACATTTAAACAGACAAACATACATACACTTAAACAGACAAACATACATACACTTAAACAGACAAACATACATACACTTAAACAGACAAACATACATACACTTAAACAGACAAACATACATACATTTAAACAGACAAACATACATACACTTAAACAGACAAACATACATACACTTAAACAGACAAACATACATACATTTAAACAGACAAACATACATACATTTAAACAGACAAACATACATACACTTAAACAGACAAACATACATACATTTAAACAGACAAACATACATACATTTAAACAGACAAACATACATACATTTAAACAGACAAACAAACATACACTTAAACAGACAAACATACATACATTTAAACAGACAAACATACATACATTTAAACAGACAAACATACATACACTTAAACAGACAAACAAACATACACTTAAACAGACAAACATACATACATTTAAACAGACAAACATACATACACTTAAACAGACAAACAAACATACACTTAAACAGACAAACATACATACATTTAAACAGACAAACATACATACATACATACACTTAAACAGACAGGTGAGATTTATATTATATACTTTTACTCACCTTCACCCCAAACAAGACATATTACCACATGGACATAAGGGGCTACTAATTGGAACATACCTAAGAAATATTAGGATGTTGGTTTATGTTGCATTTAAACTTCTGCATATCAGTACAGTTTGAGAAGCAGGTAGCAGAAGAGAATTCCAAAGTCTAGCTGGTCTAGGGAAGAAGCTATTTTCTGACATTTAGGGAGCTCAGCAGTGAAGGCGTATGATTTTGTTGCTAAGCAGGTTTGTTTGGGATATGCATTCCAAGAAGGCACATGTGCAATAAGTTCATCAGAGCACATTCCATTAAAATACTTGTAGAACAGGCACAGGAATGCAGCATTGCGGTGATGGGACAGGGTTGGAGCCTCGTTGACAAAGTGGGATCTATTAGATTGGAGACCCTTTTTTGGACCCTATCCAAGAGGGAGAGACGAGTGGTAGATGCACCAGCCTATGGGCAAATGGTGGCCTTATAGAGGTACTGGATACTCTCAGGTGTGAGCAGTTTTCTAGCACGATAGAGGAAGCCCACTTTCCTTGCAGTAGCCTTCGCAATGTCCTCAATATATTTATTCCAGTTCATATTTCCTGTGAATGTTAAGCTGAGGAGTTTGAAGGAAGAATTTTCAGGAAGTGAGTTACTTGTCATGGATATCTGTGGTTAGAGAAGTTTCTTGTAATTGTTAAAGGAGAGCAGCTTAGTCTTACTAGCATTAAATAATGTCACCATCTATTTACGTCCTCATTCAACTACGATCTGGAGGTCATTTTCTAAGATTTCAGCAATTGTTTTGGATTTGTGTATATTCATTCTTCCGTCATTCATGTTATAGAGCATTGTATCATCAGCGAATCATCTCAGACTCAATATTATTGGGGAAGTCATTGATGAATATCTGGAATAATAGTGGTCCAAGGATCGACCCCTTAGGCACTTCAGCATTAATATTATGCTGTTTGATGAACGTCCATCAATGATAACCTAGATGGTCCTATTGTTTAAGAAGGATCTAATTATATTTAGTACTCATCCAGTTATAGCATATAATTTGATTTTCATTAGCAGCCCTTCATGCCAGACTTTATCAAAGGCCTTGGATAGATCAAGGGATACAGCTCTGGCTTCACCTGTCTTATCCAGTGCATGGTATATACGTTCATTAATGATAAATTAAAGCTTTTGTTGTTTATGATAAGTTAAAGCTTCTTATTGAAAAAAAAAAAAAAAAAAAAAAAAAACAGCTACTAGTGAAACTTTTTATAAGTACCACTCCCTCCCCCACCGTTTTTTTTTTTTTTTATTAAAAAAAAAAAAAAGGCTCAAATGCAAAATTACAAACGTGCATATACAGTTCATTGCTTTGTTCACAATTCAACCGGAAGTTCTAAAAATGTTCTTTTGCTTATTGTCGATTCTAACGTTGATGCAAGTCGATTTGAATGTTTTAACAACTAATCATTTAATTGTTTCTGTTTTATCCAGGATGTCTTTGCTGACACGAATGTTTCCATTGCTCGCAGAATGGGTGAACGGCGATAAAAAACAATTAAAAGACACAATTAAATCATGGCAGAAATATTCAAGACCAGTTGTTCTTTCTTCCACTGATCATGTGTGAGTACGGATCGATTTCTAATCCGAAACACCTGTCCAAATACTTTTGCTAAAAATGCCCATTTTCAAACATAGTAACAAAATGTCGAACTCAATATTAGAAGTGTTTTTACAACCACAAAACTCCTTTTCATATCATTTTAAAGTATTTGGTTATGAAGAGGCAAACAAATACGCAAACATGATTTCAATCCGTTTCCAGTATTATCAGAAAGAAATACTATTAAAATTTCATAAGGTTTTGTTGTCGGTTGATTTTTATTTTAACCAAATTAGATAAAACCAAATATTCCTACTAGTAATAATTATTTGCAGAAAATTTAAATGCGATATTCGTTTTCAGCACACCCGAAAGCCTATAGAAAACAAGTTTTTGAAGATAGATTTTGCGTTGGTTTACCAGGCCATAATTACCATCAAACACCACCCCATAAAAAAATAACAGACGCCCCCCTCCCCTCCCAGCTGGTTATAAAGTGAGTGTTAATTTTACATTAAATTGATACAGACAAGTAATCCCCCACTTTTTGAAACTATTATTTCTTCGTATCTTGGAAACTACTTATTTCCTGGAATTTTAACTGCTATTTTCGTTTTTAACACCCTCAAAAACCTATGATAGTTGTAATTTTAAAGGAAATTTTGTGTGTAGAAAGATACTGCACTTTTACTAATATTTTAATCATAGTCATTTGTTTTCCTAATTTCACATATGAATTACAAAATATCTGATATTTCCCCAAAACATCTGGTTTTGATGGAGAGGAGACAAAAACTTGCTATCGTTTCAAATGATCTAAAATAACAGCAAGAGGAGACTTGGTTCCAAATATTTCTCATATGTTATATCTCCTCTCTGGTTTTCATACATAAAGTAAATTTCACAGCGTATAAGGATTATTTGATACTGGAGATATTCATAATCGTACCCTATTTCCAAAAGAGAGGAGTATAACATATGAGAAATATTTGGAATCAAGTCTTCCCTTGCTGTTATTTCAGATCATTTGAAACCATAGCAGCAAGTTTTAATCCCTCCTCGATCAAAGCCAGAGGTTTTGGGGAAATATATATATATATGGATATATCTACACTCGTAGCCAAATTGAATATTAAAATGCTCATATCTTTGGTTTTATGGGATGAAATAACATGAACATTTGTAGGCTTTTTGAAGATTATAATACTATTCTATGGTTAAAATTTTATGATGACTGGTGAAAAAGAACATATATTTTCAAACCAATAAAATATGCTCAAATTTGCCTACATTTGTATATATAGTGTCCTGGCAAGCCAGCTTTAGTTCTGCTGCTTTGCGATTAATTTTGCTCAGGGTTTTTTTCTTTTTGCTTGATTGTCTCCCCTGTGACCTTGCCAGGTCAATAATATACCACTGCCTCTAATATGTACCATTTGGGGACTAAAAACTAACCTACTGTGGTCTGGTCGTACATATGGCAAGAAAATGTGCACTAACTCTAAGTCCCTGTGGCTGCACTTTTATCTTCGTCAAGTGATGGGACCTTCAAAATGCAATCAGACACTTACCTGTCCCTGAAACTACTGCTCTGATGCTCAGAACACGCATGGCCCGAAGTCCATGAGGCAATACCTTTAGCACGCTGTTTAGTCGTTTGTCATCAGATGCTGTGATTTGAGTTCTTCTTGTTGCTGCTTTGGTGAATGACTGGTTGTGGTGTCAAAGCTGTAAATAAGTATGTTTTCAAATCACAATTTGATTAAAACTTAGAGATCATTTTTTTTATAAACGAGAATAATTATTTATAAGATATATTTTTATAAACGAGAATGATTATTTATAAGATATTTTTTTATAAACGAGAATGATTATTTATAAGATATATTTTTATAAACGAGAATGATTATTTATAAGATATATTTTTATAAACGAGAATGATTATTTATAAGATATATTTTTATAAACGAGAATGATTATTTATAAGATATATTTTTATAAACGAGAATGATTATTTATAAGATATATTCGAGTACAATTTGTGCAAATCAAAGTTAATTGATCAGGTTCTTAACAGTTTCAAGATGCAGGATCTTTTCAACTTAGGTTCGTCCAAACAGCTTCTCAGAGGAGAAAGAGCTTTTCAACTTCGCTATTTCGGGAATGTTATCTAGCTCTGGGCAAGAGCTCAAAGCTGAGGTATGTCCTCTTCGATGGTCAGCAGAAGTTCTCTCTTCAATGCAAGCAAATCCTTTTTATTTCCAAACACAATTTTTTTTACGGAATTCTAATTCTTACCAGTATCTCTTTGAGATAAGCATTTCCTCCTCTATCATTGGAAGATTACTCTTTCTCCTCTATTGTCTTTCTTTTTTTTTCTTTCCTTCCTTTCTCTCCCTAAAACCCATTTTTCTCTTTAATTCTCTTTTTCTTTCTTTCTCTTTCTCTTTCTCAAACCCCTTTTTCCAAAGAAATTTTATCAGCTATGCCTTTCTATCCTTTAAGTTCTGTTATTCAACATAAAATATGTATCTACTGCCCGATATCTTCATGGATGTCAACTAGACTCCTCGTTGCCAATGTCAACTTTGCTGAAAAATTACTTTTTTGTCTATCCTATCAGTAATAAAAACATAGCTCAGACTTTAGAGAAAAGAATGAATTTCTTAAGCTTCCTGTCAAACAGACCACCTAACCCTTAACTCCTAAGCAAAGTAATTTGGTATTACCCAGTGCATGCAACACATGTTACATAAAAAATTCAAAAAAATATTATATGTATGTATACATCGCACGCACACACTTAAACGTATCTATTATACTAAAGTTGTATTCCTGTCTGTTTGTTCGTTCACAATTAATATGTTTTTTTTTTGTTTTTTTTTTTTTTACACAGTGATCACCACTTATCAAGGCCCGGAAGCCACTCGGGAATAAGGGTTATTGCAAGTACATTACGTTAGTGTGGAGATTTGATGAAGTGTTTACTTAAGGAGGCGGTTCATTAGGAATTTGTTAACATTAGACTTGAACACATCCAAGTTGTAGTCCGGAGGGAAGCAGGCAGACGGAACAGAGTTCCACAGGCGTGCAGTTCTAAGAAAGAAGCTTTGTTCATGGAATTTGCGTTTTGATTTAGGCACAGATATAGAGTGGGGGAAATTTTTCACAGTGGATTCAGCTAGACGGGTGTTTTTCGTGAAAGATTGGCGAGAGGGAACAGAGATTGGAGTTCAGACGAGCACCTGCCATGAAAATAACGATAAAACAAGGATAGGCTCGCAACGTCTCTTCTGTGAGAGAGGGGTTGCAGGGTAGAGAAAAGGGCATCCCCCACTAAACCACGAAGTCTATTTTGTACTCTGTCAAGGCATGATAGGCTGTTTTTGGCAGCTCCTGCCCAGATATGGCAACAGTATTCCATCCTTGGACGTACTTGACTTTTATATAGATAGAGAATTGCATCAGTAGTGAGATATAAAAGATACAATGTTTTGCAAATTAATTTTCATTTTGAAAACGGATGTGTATACACCTTTATTCCAGCATGATTTCTATAGATATTCTTATATGTATCATTTAAAAGAAATCTGCATTCAATAAGTAACATCATTTGCATATTACATTAAAGAAAATTTATTTTAATGATTAGATCGATGTTAATAATTTTTTGCGGCAGTAGAATCGTTTTAATTGTTCTATTTAGAAATATTATTCCGTGTTTTTTACTTCATTTCTTTTTTTTTAGGAAAAATTAATGTTACGGGCAACGCTGGGTTCATCTTCTAGTTTTTAATAGAAGCTTTTATGCTTCGAGTTATACTTAATATCTTCACATATTCTTGGTGTTTGTTTGAACATGCAAATGTATGTGTATACATGTTATATACTTTAAAAGGTTAATTGCTCTTCACGAGTCAACAGTAAAAGGCATTATCCCTGCATAGTCACTTTTCAAGCCACTACAAATTTTTGTGGCTGGTGCTACAAGATCAGGCTGTCTGGAGATATTGGCTTCCTGAGATGAAATGCACCTAACATTGATGATTTTGTTTTTCTTCTTCCTTTTGCAAAACTTAATTATGTTCTGCAAAACCAAAAACAAAAACAACCCCCCTTTTCCTTCTTCCCATTTTCTCTTTCTCTTTCTATCTCCCCCACTTCCTGACTGGTTTTCTAACTTAAAATGTACCAAACATTAATACTGTAACTCTTTTCCCTCTCCCATTGCAAAACTCATTCATGTTCTGCAGAGCAGGGAACAAAACGATAAAATCTACTAGAAAACAACCAAACACTACAAAGTAGTGATTGAAGATAAAAAGAGCTTGAAGAATAACACTTGTCTACAAAATAACTGAATGCAACATAAATACTGTTTCCAAAATAACTGAATGCAACTGAATGCAACATAAATACTGTTTCCAAAACAACTGAATGCAACTGAATGCAACATAAATACTGTTTCCAAAACAACTGAATGCAACTGAATGCAACATAAATACTGTTTTCAAAACAACTGAATGCAACATAAATACTGTTTCCAAAACAACTGAATGCAACATAAATACTGTTTCCAAAACAACTGAATGCAACATAAATACTGTTTCCAAAACAACTGAATGCAACATAAATACTGTTTCCAAAATAACTGAATGCAACATAAATACTGTTTCCAAAATAACTGAATGCAACATAAATACTGTTTCCAAAATAACTGGATTCTTCATTAAATAACCTGAAAAAAGGTTGATATGCTGTAAAACAACCAAACCAAACAAATAAATATTTGAAGATATAAAAAACTTGAAGCATTAAAAAATGTTTCCAAAATAATTGGATTCAGCATTAAATAACCCGAAAAGGGGTGATATGCCGTAAAACCAAACAACCAAACCAAACCTTTTGTGGTACTCAGTGAATAACAAGTCCTCATGCGTTTCTGACTAATGTTTTTGGTTGACTAAGCGTTTATCTCTTTTTATGAAAAGTGCATCATTCAACGATTGAACATGCCACACACACTTACATATTGATTTCTACTCTCCAAGCAAACATATATATATATATATATATATATATATATAAATAAAATGATAAAAAGTCTACTGTATAAAAGTACTGTTGATATGGAATGCAAAATTCAAAATTTAAAGACCAAAACAAGTGCAGAATTTTTTTCTTTTCAATAAATAAACATATTTATTTATTAAAATTAAATTCGATGTTTCGATTCATAACAAAATCTTCATCAGGAAATATGTGCCAAGCATAATCTCCACCATCATCATAGTATGTAAAAAGAAAAAAAAAACTGTATTCCCTGATGAAGATTCTCTTATGAATAAAAATATCGAATCTAATTTTAAATACATATGTTTATTCATTAAAAAAAAAAACTGTATTCCCTGATGAAGATTCTCTTATGAATAAAAATATCGAATTTAATTTTAAATACATATGTTTATTCATTAAAAAAAAATCTGCACTTGTTTTAGTCTTCAAACCGTTAAATTTAGAATTTTGCTTATATATATATATTTAATTAATTTAAAATTTTGCATATATATATATATATATATATATATATATATATATATATATATATATATATATATAGGAAATTTATTACTGTGAGTCCATCTATGAATTCTGATGATGCTAGTTGGATTTTTCCTCTCTTTGAGGATTTTCCTCTAGTTGAAACAATTTGTAAACTCATTCTGGACTCACAGTAATAAATTTCCTATATACTGCTCTGACTACACATTGAGCACTTTAGTCCGGTTTTTTCACCACTGGTAAATAAATATATATATATATATATATATATATATATATATATATATATATATATATATATATATATATATGGGGAAATATGTGTATTCAATTATAATTCAACTTTTATTTATACCAATCCTTTAATTTATGAAGCTCGATGTAACTACAGAGCATGTACAAATAAATGACAAAAGGTCTATATTCTAAATTTTAAGATGTTACAATTGCGTTTTTTTAGTTACACCAGAAAGATGGCACAACTAAAGAAAACACTATTGCAACTTCTCTGTCCTTTTTATTTTCATTTTAAAGTTGCTGAGTTCCTTTTCTACTAATGAGTTAAGGGCAGAATAAATTAAAAAATTGACATAATAATTACATGAATGATTCTATCCTATGAAACAGATGCTGTCAAGAATTGAACATTTCAACATGCTTAAACAAATAAATGGTAAGATGGGCAACATCTTGAAATTTGGAATATAGACCTTTTGTCATTTGTATATATACTAGCGGGGGATACCCGGCGTTGCCCGGATGTTTAGAGGTGTGTGTGCTCGGGCAGGGGGGGAGTGTTAATCAAAACATAAGAATAAGCGAATTAAATATTTTTAAATATTAAATTGTAAATTATTAAATATTTTATATAAAATGAATGTTAAAACTTAAAAAACTGATGATTTTAAGGTGAAAGAATGAATGTTTTTGGCCAATTTTTCGATATTTGTCGGGCGAAGAATCGAGCTTTAAAATGATAGCAATCTTGTGAAAATCCGTGACCCATGTCGAAAGTTTTTGCGAGACATACAAACACACATACATACATACATACATACATACATACATACACACATTTTCGCTTTTATATATATGGACTAGTAGGGTTACCCAGCATTGCCCGGGTGTTTAGAGGTGTGTGTGCTTAAATCAAAACAAAAGAATAAGTGAAGTAATCACCCTATTTAAATATTATAAAAAAAAATGTTAAAACTTAAAAAATCGAAAAAAACAAAACAAAAAAAACTAACGTAAGGCAAACGAACGATGTTAAAATTTTTTAAAATCGGAAAAACAAAAAAAGAAAACACGAATGTGATGAAAAAAAAAAAACCCAGAAAAACAAACATTAAAACTTCTTTAAAAAATCTGAAAAACAAAAACAAAAAAAGACATAAAACGTGAAAAATGGCTTAAATAGCCCTGTTTCAATATTAAACCTTTAAAAATCGAAAAAAAAAAAGACATCTCACACCACGATTCGAACTCACAACCTTTAGATAAAGTGTGCAAAAAAACTTGACACGTTACCCACTCGGCCAGCAACAAGGAGTAGCTGAAACACGTTTGAATTTATTTATTTAAGTAAAAACAGAATTGACACGTGCCTGCAATAAAAGTTAACTCTGCTACTTCTATTTGACCTCATTAAAAAAAAGCTGAACGAACACAAGATGGGCTGAAATAGCAATAATTTTGTAAAAATCGACGTAAATAAATCTAGACGCAACGCGCATTCGCAAATCTTTGATATTATGATTTAGGGGCTATATAAAAAGTTCTAAGCGATAGTACCCCCCCCCCCTGGGACCGTCGGCGAAAAAAGCCTTTTCGAGACATACAAAAAATGCATGCGCGCATTTGCCTTTTATATATATAGACTAGCGGGGTACCCGGCGTTGCCCGGGTGTTTAGAGATGTGTGTGCTTGGGCGGAGTGGAGGTGGGGTAAATCAAAACAAAAGAATAAACGAAGTAATCACCCTGTTTAAATATTATAAAAACATGTTAAAACTTAAAAAATTCGAAAAAAAAAAAAAAAAACTAACGTAAGGCAAACGAATGATGCTAAAATTTCTTTAAATCGGAAAAACAAAAAATGAAAATGCGAATGTGATGAAAAAAACCAGAAAAACGAACGTTAAAACATCTTTAAACATCTGAAAAATAAAAAAAAGACATCTCACACCACGAGACCAAATTTGTGAATTTTTCTTCTGTCTGTCGAAAGTTTTTAGCAGACACACAAGCATACATACATACATACATTTTCGCTTTTATATATATAGACAAGCGAGGGGTACCCGGCGTTGCCCGGGTGTTTGTAGGTGTGTGTGGTGTTAAATAAAAAAGAAACCGGGGGGCGGGGATGGAACCCGAAGCCCTGAGGCGAAGTTTGAAAATGAAATCGGCCAGCCAGAATGAATTAGTGAAAGATGTTTGAAAGTCGTCGAGCGTTACGACGACGATGTAAGCATTGTTATAAGCGAAGTAAGAAAAGAAAACATCATTTTAATTAAGGGGGGGGTAATCAAAACATAAAAAAAACACAAAAAAATCTAACGTAAGGCAAACGAATACGTAAAAAATGGCTTAAATAAGTCTATTTCAATATTAAAATTAAAAAAATCGGTGGATACCCTGGTGTCACTAAGAATAAGCGAAGAAAAAAAAAAAGAAAAACCAGGAAAACGAACGTTATGTGAAAAATGGCTTAAATAATATTTAAGTTCAATATTTAAATTTAAAAAATTGAAAAAAAAAAAACATCTCACACCACGATTCGAAGCCAAAACGTTTAGATAATGAACAAACAGGCTAACCAACTGTGCTAAAGCGACGGAGATGAAATGTGTTTGGTTTTTTCAACTATTTAAAGTAAATCAGGTCATGACGTCATCTGACGCATGCGTAGAATCGGGCATCGTTACGAGAAACCCGTTTTTGTTGACCCCCCCCCTGTGGAAAATTGTCGATTTCGGGGTGAAAAAGTTAACGTTTTTGGCCAATTTTTCGATATTTTTCAAGCGAAGGATGGGGCTTCGATATGATACCGAGTTTGTGAATTTTCGTTCCGTGTGTCGAAAGTTTTTAGCAGACACACAAACATACATACATACACACAAACACACACACACACATACATTTTCGCTTATATATATATAGATGATTGTATATTAATCTAATGGTATTCGACAATGAAGCTACATCCAAGGGAGATCACTTGCATATTATACCAATATTATATATTAATCTAATGGTATTCGACAAGGAAGCTACATTCAAGGGAGGTCACTTGCATATTATAACAATGATTGTACATTAATCTAATGTTATTCGACTAGCGGGAGGTACCCTGCATTGCTCGGGTGTTTGGAGGTGTGTGTGGTCATCCGGGTGTTTGTGTCGGGGGGGGGGTTAAAATAAAAAAGTTTTGGTAAGTAAGTATGAAGAATCGAACCCTTGAAGCAAAGTTGGAAATTAAAATGTGAAAAAAAACGTGCAACGTTAACCACTGGGCCACCACGAAATACTAACGGAAACATGTTTGAATTTATTTGAGTATTTAGAATTGGCGGGTGCCCATTTTAATGACTTAATGAGGTCAAGTTTGACTGCGGGGTAGTATTTTATTTACTGCGGGAACGCTATTTTTATTTTTTTGTTTCCCCAAGATGTTGGGGGGAAATCAGCTCCCCATAAAAAAGGGGATTGTCCAAATTGAATAGCAATTGTCTGATATAAGGAGAAACTCCACATTGATCAAATCTGATTGCTTTTGGACGTTCCCGGCGATCGCACCAAGCTCCGTTTCGCTTTTATTATTATACGAAAAAGCTTAATGCATATACGGCGATCGAAAATTGTTGAATATTTATCTTGTCAAAGTCGGGCAAACGACCTTGGTTGTTAACTCGTAGATATTATCATTTAGGCATGATATAAAAAGTTTTAAGAAATTGTGAGGCGACCGATCGGTTCTCGGAAAGAAGCCTTTCTTGGACATACATGAAAACGCACACACACACACAAACATTTTCGCTTTTATATTTATAGACTAGCGGGGGGGGGGGTATCCGGCGTTGCCCGGGTGTTTGGAGGTGTGTGTGTGTTGGGGGTAGATTAAAACAACCCTGTTTGAAAACAAAACGTTGGCCGGGTGTTTGGAGGTGTAAAAGAAAGAAAAAATTTAGTAGGAAGGTAGGCTTGAACCCCGAAGCCTTGATGCGAAGGTGGAAACGAAAGGGGGAAAAAACCCTAAGACCTAATCATCTCGGCCACGAGGGGAGAGGAAGTCATAAGTGTCATAAGTTAACATTTATAAAGTGAAATTGGCAGGTGCGAGAAAGTTAAGTCACGTGATATTTGACCTAGTTTTGTGCTGCAAGCCAGTTTTTGTTTCCCTTGCCCCATCATTTGCTTTTTTATACTGAAAAGTGTAACGAAGAATATCTCAAAAATAGCTCGTAGAAGTCGGGCAAATTAAAGATAGCCGCGGCCCCCGTTCTTAAGTTGTAGATATTATTAGCATATAAAAAGTTTTAAGGAGTGAGCCAACCAAGAAGCCTGGTGGAAAAAGCCTTTGGCGGACATACAGAAAAATGCACACACACACACACACACTAACACACATTTTCGCTTTTATTTATATATAGACTAGCAGGGGTACCTGGCGTTGCCCGGGTGTTTTGAGGTGTGTGTATGTTGGGGGGGGGGTAAATCAAAACAAAATGGAAAATAAAAAAAAGCAAATGTAATAACACTGTTTAAATATTATAAAAAAAACTCTTAAACTTCTTTTAAAAAAAAAATTATACCCCCCCCCCAAAAAAAAAACCCAGCAAACATAATGGAAAAAAAAGATTGAAAAAATGGCATGAATAACCATTTCAATATTCAAACTTTAAAAATCGAAAAAAAAAATCTTTCATCTCGGCTCAAACGTGCAATCTTTATATGTGCGATAACGACGCTGTTACTTTACTGACTGAGCTATTATTATTATTATTATTATTACCGCGTCACAGAAATTGGGTTTTTTTTTTTTCATATTTAACTAATTCAAGAAAGACCATTTTTAGCGCATACATATATGGCTAAATTGTCATGAAGGAACGATTTTTTACTATCCCTCCCTGTAGAAAAGTGTCCAGTGAGAATGAAGGAATTAATGTTTTTAGCCAATTTTTGATATTTGTCGTCCGAAGGGTCGAGTTTCAAAATGATACCGATCCCGTGAAATCCGTCACCTCTGGCAAAAGTTTTTGCGAGACATACAAACACGCACACACACACGCACACACACACACACACACACACACACACACATTTTGCCTTTTATATAGATAGACTAGCAGGGGCTACCCGGCATTGCCCGGGTGTTTAGAGGTGTGTGTGTGTGGGGGAGGTAAAATCAAAGCAAAGTAAAGTAATAACCCTGTTTAAATATTATAAAAAAATAGTGTCAAAACTTAAAAAGAAAAATTGGGAAAACAAAACAATAAAAAAAACAGCGAACATGATGAAAAAAAAACAATTAAAAAAACGAACGTGATGCAGTACGAATGGTCTGGCATTGCCCGGTGTTTGGAAAGAAAAAGTTTTGGGGAGGGAGGTAGGTTTGAACCTGAATCCTTGAGGCGAAAGCGAAAAAAAAAAAGAGCTTGAAGACTTACCTAAAAAGTGAATTGACAGATTTAATGAGGTCAAACATTTTGTTGTCAAGCAGTTAATTTTGGCTGCGAGGCAGTTGTTTGGTTTTGTTTCCCCAAGATGTTAGGTTGGGGAGAAAACCAGCTCCCCATAAAAATGGGGGTGTCCAAATGAAAGCAATTGTCTGATATGATGGTTTTCACTGCATTGATCGAAAGCTTTCTGGACGTCCCTGTTGCAAAGGCTGCGAACACACAACGTTTCAGTTTAGTTTCACTTTATTTATACTAAAAAGCCAAACAAACACGCGACACAACGAAATCGCGCAAGTTTTATAAAAGTCGATCAAAATAAATCTAAACATGACGTCCCTTCACAAATCGTAGATATTATGATCTAGAGGGTATATAAATAGTTCTAAGACATTGTAACCCCCCCCCCGAAAAGCCCGGCAAAAAAAGCCTTTGCTGGACATACAAAAAATATGCACACACATTTTTGTCTTTTATATATTTAGACTAGCGGGGGTGCCCGGTGTGTTGCCTGGGTGTTTGGAGGTGTGTGTGTGTGTTGGCAGGGTAAATCAAGACAAAATGGAAACTAAAGAATAAGCAAAGTAATAACCCTGTTTGAATATTAAAAAAAGCGATAAAAAACAAAAACAAAAAAACAGTGAACGTGATGGAAAAAACAAAAAACAAAAAAAAAACAGTGAACTTGATGGAAAAAACAAAAAACAAAAAAAAACTGAACTTCATGGAAAAAACAAAAAACAAAAAAATGGCGTAAATAACCCTGTTTCAATATTAAACCTTTAAAAATAAAAATAAAAATAAAAATTTATCTGATACCTCGGATCGAACCTACAATCTTAAGATAACAACGCGGCCACTTTGACCATTGTGCCATGATCGTGTAAGCAAATTTGCGTTGGTTTTTATAATATTTAAACTAATTCAAGTACACAACGTCTTTTGCGCATGCATATTTGGCTAGACTGTCATGAAGGAACGGTTTTTTTGCTGCCCCTTCCTGTAGAAAAGTGTCCTGTTGAGGGTGAAGGAATTAATGTTTTTGCCAATTTTTCAATATTTGTCGTCCGAAAGTTTGAGCTTCAAAATGATACCAATTTCGTGAAAATCTGTTGCTTGTGTTGAAAGTTTTTGTGAGGCATGCACACAAACGCACTTTGCTTTATATATATATATATATATATATATATATATAGAAGAAGATATATATATATATGCACATAATAAAATTAAGCTGAAAAATAAATTTTCACTTGTAAGGTAAACTTATCTCGATTTATTTAAATATATATATATATAGTCTATTTATTATACAAACAATATTGGTTACATATGTCCATACATGTTTCAGTGGAATCTCAATTCAGAGAGACCACCTCATCAGATCAAATGAAGTGATCTCTTTGAGTTGAGATTCCACTGAAAAATGTATGCTCATATGTAGCCAACAATGTTTGTATATTAAACAGACTATTTACCAGCTCTATCCTCCACTGAGCACTCTTTAATAATCATGCGGGTTTCGTTGGATTTACATCTAGGAAACCAATCTATACAGCATTATATATATATATATATATATATATATATATATATATATATATATATATATATATAATTTACTTCTTGAAAAAAATAGAGAACAATCTAAAAATAAAAAATAAATCTAATTTCTATGTATCGATGTGCAACTCTTCCAATTTATTTCGAGGTGGAAATAATGAAACGTTCATCTGTAATTTTCGTGTCGTCATAAAACATCTCATAGGATTGGTCACTCTCATCATGTGACTTATATCATTAGAGATATAATGAATTGTGCAGTAATTAGTAACCTTAAGAAAGAATACACAGGAGTGTCTTTTTATTGTGCTACCTTGAATACATATATTGATTCAGATATCGCAATATTGCATTGTTTAAACATTTTCTTTTTAAGGATGGGGTCTACTGACCAACTCTTTATTTAGATCAATCTCAAGAGAATACTTTTATCTCAGAAAAGTTTGGTGTGGTTTTTCATTGTTATGGCATATCAACCCTTTTTCATTGTTTTTTGGGTTTTTTTAACTAAAGCATAAACGTCTTGTGGAAGATTCACTATAAACGACCAATGGTTCTACTCTAATGGCTTCTCCTCTCGAACCAATTGCTTTGGGAATTCTTTCCTTACACCCTGTTTCCGTGACTGTATGAACATGCAACTCACCTTCCTCCGAAAAAAGAATAAAAAAACAACAATTTTCTAAATGTATTTGATACAGAAAGAACCTGCATCAAATTTTGACTTATATTAAGTTGCCGTTGGTAGAACTCGGATATGAGTATACATTTTACTCACATTAAATAATACATTTTTAAAAGTAAAATCAACAGTAGGTTCTCTACAGTGCAATATAGACTACAATGTATTGTGAACTAAGTCGCTGTAGGGAAGCATGTGAAGCTTACTCCAATTGCATCATGGTGCGACCCCAACTAGAGCAGGTAATCAATCGATTTGATTGAAAAATGGGATATTTCATCGATTTTGATGACAATAAGAATATGGGAGTGTGAAACATTCGTTGATCATCATTCAATCCCGGGCAACGTTAGGTTACCATACTAGTATGAAAGAAAACAAAATAAAAAATAAATGTTTTTGTGGGTTACATTAAGCATTGAAGAAAAATAAGTTTTTTTTTTGTGGACTGATTCCAGTGAGTATTAGTGTACTGAAACAATGGAATTAGAAAATCTTTTTGAATAAAATTGTTTTCTATAAACAAAGAAATGAGGAAATAATTGACGTCACCTCATTCACTCGAGACACTGAGGGAATAGCAAAGTTTTTATATAAACTAATTAACAAAGTTTTTATATTAACTAATTAGCAAAGTTTTTATATTAACTAATTAGCAAAGTTTTTATATTAACTGATTAGCAAAGTTTTTATATTAACTAATTTGAAAAGTTTTTATATTAACTAATTAGCAAAGTTTTTATATTAACTAATTAGCAAAGTTTTTATATTAACTAATTAGCAAAGTTTTTATATTAACTAATTAGCAAAGTTTTTATATTAACTAATTAGGAAAGTTTTTATATTAACTAATTAGCAAAGTTTTTATATTGACTGATTAGCAAAGTTTTTATATTAACTCATTAGCAAAGTTTTTATATTAACTGATTAGCAAAGTTTTTATATTAACTAATTAGCAAAGTTTTTATATTAACTGATTAGCAAAGTTTTTATATTAACTAATTTGGAAAGTTTTTATATTAACGAATTAGCAAAGTTTTTATATTAACTAATTAGCAAAGTTTTTATATTAACTAATTAGCAAGGTTTTTATATTAACTAATTAGCAAAGTTTTTATATTAACTGATTAGCAAAGTTTTTATATTAACTAATTTGCAAAGTTTTTATATTAACTAATTAGCAAAGTTTTTATATTAACTAATTTGCAAAGTTTTTATATTAACTAATTAGCAAAGTTTTTATATTAACTAATTAGCAAAGTTTTTATATTAACTAATTAGCAAAGTTTTTATATTAACTAATTAGCAAAGTTTTTATATTAACTAATTAGGAAAGTTTTTATATTAACTAATTAGCAAAGTTTTTATATTGACTGATTAGCAAAGTTTTTATATTAACTCATTAGCAAAGTTTTTATATTAACTGATTAGAAAAGTTTTTATATTAACTAATTAGCAAAGTTTTTATATTAACTGATTAGCAAAGTTTTTATATTAACTAATTTGGAAAGTTTTTATATTAACGAATTAGCAAAGTTTTTATATTAACTAATTAGCAAAGTTTTTATATTAACTAATTAGCAAAGTTTTTATATTAACTAATTAGCAAAGTTTTTATATTAACTAATTAGCAAAGTTTTTATATTAACTAATTAGCAAGGTTTTTATATTAACTAATTAGCAAAGTTTTTATATTAACTGATTAGCAAAGTTTTTATATTAACTAATTTGCAAAGTTTTTATATTAACTAATTTGCAAAGTTTTTATATTAACTAATTAGCAAAGTTTTTATATTAACTAATTTGCAAAGTTTTTATATTAACTAATTAGCAAAGTTTTTATATTAACTAATTAGCAAAGTTTTTATATTAACTAATTAGCAAAGTTTTTATATTAACTAATTAGGAAAGTTTTTATATTAACTAATTAGCAAAGTTTTTATATTGACTGATTAGCAAAGTTTTTATATTAACTCATTAGCAAAGTTTTTATATTAACTGATTAGAAAAGTTTTTATATTAACTAATTAGCAAAGTTTTTATATTAACTGATTAGCAAAGTTTTTATATTAACTAATTTGGAAAGTTTTTATATTAACGAATTAGCAAAGTTTTTATATTAACTGATTAGCAAAGTTTTTATATTAACTAATTAGCAAAGTTTTTATATTAACTAATTAGCAAAGTTTTTATATTAACTAATTAGCAAAGTTTTTATATTAACTAATTAGCAAAGTTTTTATATTAACTAATTAGCAAGGTTTTTATATTAACTAATTAGCAAAGTTTTTATATTAACTAATTAGGAAAGTTTTTATATTAACTAATTAACAAAGTTTTTATATTAATTAATTAGCAAAGTTTTTATATTAACTAATTAGCAAAGTTTTTATATTAACTAATTAGCAAAGTTTTTATATTAACTGATTAGCAAAGTTTTTATATTAACTAATTAGCAAAGTTTTTATATTAACTAATTAGCAAAGTTTTTATATTAACTAATTAGCAAAGTTTTTATATTAACTAATTAGCAAAGTTTTTATATTAACTGATTAGAAAAGTTTTTATATTAACTAATTAGCAAAGTTTTTATATTAACTAATTAGCAAAGTTTTTATATTAACTAATTAGCAAAGTTTTTATATTAACTGATTAGCAAAGCTTTTATATTAACTAATTTGCAAAGTTTTTATATTAACTAATTAGCAAAGTTTTTATATTAACTAATTATTAAAGTTTTTATATTAACTAATTAGAAAAGTTTTTATATTAACTAATTAGGAAAGTTTTTATATTAACTAATTAGCAAAGTTTTTATATTAACTAATTAGCAAAGTTTTTATATTAACTAATTAGCAAAGTTTTTATATTAACTAATTATTAAAGTTTTTATATTAACTAATTAGCAAAGTTTTTATATTAACTAATTAGGAAAGTTTTTATATTAACTAATTAGCAAAGTTTTTATATTGACTGATTAGCAAAGTTTTTATATTAACTCATTAGCAAAGTTTTTATATTAACTGATTAGCAAAGTTTTTATATTAACTAATTAGCAAAGTTTTTATATTAACTAATTAGCAAAGTTTTTATATTAACTAATTAAGAGTTGCTCAACTATTGTCCATCTATATTCCTGAATTTTTGAGATGAGGATTAATTATTTATAATATTTTCATTCTTCAAACTACTCTTCTCATTTAAGTCTGGATAAATATTTAAATGCACCTTTTTTTTGTAAATTATTTTCATTGTCATTTTTTTTTAATTAATTATTTTCATTGTCATTTTTTGTTTATGGAAATTAATTAATTTTATTGTCATTTTTTGTGTTTTTTTTGTTTAGTTAGAAATCTTCTTTGACTCGTTTTTATTTGCTCCTCAGTTGTAATTACTCCAAGGTCCACAGTGGTGACATGCTTCTAGGGTTTCTTCTATTGGAAACTATTTTTCAACAAACCGATCACTTACAAACCAACCTAAAATGGCCCAACAACTAACCAAATTCACTTAATAAATACTTTATAGCCATAATATCAGTACTACAGCTTCACACACATATACACACATAAAAACAGATACTACACTTTGATCCATTGCTCATTTCTAAGTAAACAACCAGCCTCAGTCTGGATAATTTTTGAATAGTCGTCTCATTAATTTTTAGTTTTGTAAAACATTTGCAATCTGAATAAATATTTAAAAACACTTTTTTTTCTTATTGTAAATATTTTTCATTGTCATTTTTTAAATATTTTATTAGAAATCTTTTTTATATAAATTTTTATTTTTAACTTTGTTAATCACTTATTTAAAATATTTCAGACTTTCAACATTATTGCAGGGATTATCACATGATGATGTCTGAAGTCTAAACTTACCTCTAAAGGGATTAGGGGATTAGTCGAGAGATAAGTCATGTAATTGTAGGTTTCATTTACATTTACATCTTTTTAGCTTCAGCAAATAGCTAGGATTATAAAACCTGAAAACAATTTAATTTGTTTGAAGCCATTGGCACATAAGACCACATTATTCTACTGAATAAATTGTATCTTGTTTTATATATATATATATATATATATATATATATATATATATATATATATATATATATACAGGGTGTCCACAAAGTCTGGCTACATTATGTAGCCAGACTTTGTGGGCACCCTGTAGATATATATATATATATATATATATATATACAGGTTGGCCGCAAAGTCTGGCTACATAATGTAGCCAGACTTTGTGGACACCCTGTATGTATGTATATATATATATATATATATATATATATATATATATATATATATATAAATATATATACAGTTTGCCCACAAAGTCTGGCTACATAATGTAGCCAGACTTTGTGGACACCCTATATATATATATATATATATATATATATATGTAGGGTGACCCCCCCCCCCAAATAAAAGCTAAATGGAGGCCGTCTAGAACATACGCTGTAGAACAGAGAAAAAAAGGCCAAAGACCCTAGTGTTTTGATGTGATGTTTTGAATATAATAAACTAGTTATGACCAAAGTTTCATTTCATTTGGACAAAACACTAAGAAACGGGGCCTAATTAGAGTTGGGGCCTGTTTTTCTGGGGTCACCCTGTATATATATATATATATAATCATCATTATGCAGTCCTTCATAACTGAAGATGACTAGTCTTGGTGCTTTATCCTACAGTGTTGTAGCATTTCCCCACAAGTATTGCATGGGTAGTTACCAGGGTTGTTGCCTTTGGTAATGTTTTTGTTCAGACCTGGCCTTTATTTTTGTCGTTATTTCTGCCTTTTCTTTGTGAAGACTACTGCACCAGCAACTTCGGTCTGCTGCTCTTTCCAATTTTTGTGTTCATGTTCATTGCCTTTAGGTGGTGCTTTATCACATCCTTGTAGCGGAGTTTTGGCCGACCAATCTTTCTGTACCGATTTTCCAATTCTCCATACAATAGGATTTTTAGGATGCGATTGCTTTCAATTCTGGCGACATGTCCAGTCCATTGCAGTTGTGTGGTGGCGAGTACGGTTTCTATGCTGTCCATCTTGGTTCTGTTGAGTACTTCAACATTTGGTATAAGATCGTTCCATTTATTTTTCATAATTTTTCTTAGGTGGCGCTGTTGTATTGCTTCTAACTTCTTTATGTGCTCCCTGTACAATGTGTAGGTTTATGCTGAAGATAGTAGAGCAGGTAATATCACTGCTTTATAATCTTTGCATTTTGATATATATATATATATATATATATATATATATATATATATATATATATGAGATGTAGTTTCCTTGAAGCATTGTGTAAGATAGGTATATAGAAGAGATTTAGAAGGCTATTACAATGCAGGGAATGGAATGTAGTCGGTGTTGAGGAAGAAAGACAAAAACAAGTGACAATCTATAAATCAATATGTATATATATATTTAATTATGTTACGTATCAAGAATATGTCTTACTTGAGGAGTCCAACTTTGGCACAGTGGTCTACTGTGTGTGACAGTGTTCCATGATATATTATATTTTTGTCAAATGATAGATGTTACAGACCTATTAAAAACATGCTAATATCGCTTTAGAAAATATACTAGCAGGCCACCCAGTGTTTCCCGGTATCAAACATAACATTAAATTGCTTAAAAAAATGAAAAACCGAAACTGAGACATGTGCATACGAGTATTATATTTTTTTCTAATCAGTCCACTTCTTGTAAGAAAAAAAAAAATCCAAACTGAGACTGAAACCTTAAGACAATGAGTCAAGTACGATAACCTATGCATGGAATATTTTCATACTAGCAGGGTATGCCCAGGCTTGCTTGGTCATAAAATTATATAAATATTGATTTACAATTAAAAGTAACGGTTTAATGTAATGTTGATAATTATTCCAAAATTATCTTATTTAGGAATTTAAATGTATATCTATATTAGACAACTTGTGAGGCAGGGGGAGGGGGTCCATATTTCCCTGATCGTAAAATACACTTAAATATATTTTAACTCATGCACATTTTATATTTATTATTATAGAGCCAATTCTCTATTGAATATTATATTCTACCTAATATATAGTAGTCATTTCAAAAGTTAAAAAAAAAAAAAAATGACTTGGATGCCATCATCTAGATTCGAAACTGAAACAGCACTTCAGTTGCATTCCCTACTGGTGGAGATATCAAGAGATAGATAAGATTTAATATTAAACGACTTGAAGAAATAAATTGAATTTGGGCAAGCACAGAAAGTAATAGAAATATGCTGGCAAGTTGAAATGAACATTTTGCATTTCAACTTGCTGACATATTTCTGTATGCGTTATCCATCCAACCAAAGATTTTACTTGTTATAAACTATCTTTGGTGTGTGATTACCAATTCCTGTTAATTTCAGTGTTATGTAACCAGTATTTTAAGAGTTTATCGGTTAAATATTTACACACAGACACACACACATACGTCTACTGTTTTATTTATATAAATATGGGCTGGTACATCAACCACTATTTTATCTCTATTGGACAGAGTTCAAAACAGAGTCTCCAATCTAATAGGTCCTGTCCCAATGTTGCATTCCTGTGCTTGTTTAGAAGAAACTATTAAAATAAAAGACTTTCTGACATCTAAGGATCAACAGTGATGGGGTGGGATTTTGCTGCTAGTCAGATTAGTCGGGAGTATGTATGCGAGTGCTGTGATATCATCAGAATACAGTCCATGAAAGTACTAGTAAAATACGCACAGGGATGCGACATTGTGGTGATGAGACAAAGGTTGTAGCTTGGCCGACAGTGCAGGACCTATTAGGTTTGAGACTCGGGTTTAAACGCTGCCTAAGAGAGAGAAACTAGTGGTAGATGTATAAGCCCAGATTAATTATATCAAAAGGTAAGGTCATCGAAGTGTAGTCATTAAAGTTCATTTTTCCAGTTTCTTCAAAAATGTTGGTTTATAGAAAAGTACTTTTGCTAAACTCGCAAAACATTCACGATGATTATTTAAATTTCAATCAACTATTTTCAGTTAATAACCTCCAATTAAGATGCCGCCTATGACTCCACCCAATCAAGGTCTCTCCTCAGCAATTAGATGAAGTAGGTCAACTCTTTAGGTTTCTGTTTGATCTAAAATAAAATATTGCTCATTAATGAAATGCCTTAGGTATTGGTTCATCTATTTAGGCTAATCCACTTATAATATAAACTGTCTGTATGTCTATCCGTATTTTGATCTTGTTTTTTTATCAAGGGAAATAATTACATGACAACTTCCGATATCAAATGGCAATGATGTTGTGGATAACAGATACTTCACTTTGAAATATTTATTTGAAGAAAATATAAAATCATCAACAAAAAAATTAAGCAAAAAAAAAAAAAAATGAAATAATGAATTTTGTGTTATAAAAGTGCAAAAATCTTTGGGAATAAAAATAAAACAAAGTTATTTTATTTGAATACTTCTGACTACTATTCTCATCTTGAGTGGTATTTTCACAATGCTTCGATCGATCTAACCTCCGACCTTCTTCAGGTGTGTTTTATTGAACTCAGAGAATCTTTCTGTCAAATTCGGAAATCTGCACAGAATTTCAAACATAACCTTTCATTTTATTCATAAAGGTCCTAAGTAATTTCACAAGAATCTATGCCGCAGTGGTTAGAGTACTAGAAAAATTCAGTTCTAAAAGTTATGTTCTCCTGAGGTTTAAGTTTAATCTTCAGTGTGGGCAATCAGAAATACAATTGCAAATTACTTAGGACCTCTATCCAGTCATTGGCTGATGGAACGAGAACATGTTATTCTTGTAAATTGAATAAAGTGTTCCGTTCAATATTCTGTACAGATTCTTGAATTCAACAGAAACATTCCCGAGTTTGACAAGATACAGCTAAAGAAGGTCGGAGGTGGCATTGACCAAAACATAAAAATCACACTCAAGATGAGAACGGTAGTCCGAAGAATCCAAATAATATGAATAACCAATCCTGATTTCAAGAATATATTACTAAATGCTGCTATCATTTCTGACTTGTAGCTTTTCTCTGAAATACTATTTTAAATTTTTTTCTCCAAGCAAGACATATTGTCTCACTAAGACGTAATGGGCTGATATGATTATAGAGATCCTAAGTGTGGACTTGTGGAGCAAGATGTTTGTTTTCATTACATTTAAATTTCTGTATGTTGGTACAGTCGGAGCATTATAGGAATTTCAAATTCAATCAGTCTGAGGATAGAAATTATAAGAGGGGAAAGATTTTTTTGGTATTTGATGACCTGTACAGTAAAAGGTTGGGATTTTTTCGCTAGTCAGGTTGATCGAGGGTATTTACATTGAGGGAGTACAAGTGCAGTCAGTTCATCAGAGCATATTCCGTGGAAGTACTTGTAAAACGAACACGAAGATGCAACATTGCAAAGATAAGACAGTGGTTGAAGCTTAGTAGATGGTGTGGAACATATTAGGTTAGAGACTCTTTTTTGCGCCCTGTTCAAGAGGGAGAGATTTGGTGCACCAGCCAAGATGTGAGAACAATACTCCATGTATAAGCAGATGGTGGTTTAAGAACAATATATTTTCTGAAACGTCAATTTTCTATATTTTATGTGACATCCTTTGCCTTGGAATCTTTTTCTATTCGTTCAACTACTGTTCTCATCTTGAGTGCTATTCACACAACGGTTGATGTAACTTGGCATAGTGGATCAAGTACTTGGGAAAATTCAGTTTTAACTTACACTCTCCTAGAGGTTGATGGTTTAATCCTCAGTGCAAGGCATACCCAAAATACAATTGCGAATTATTTAGGACTTCTACCCAGTCATGGCTGATGGAACAAGGGCATGCTTACATCCTAGGATTAAATAAAGGGTTTCGTTTTCAATTTGGTGCAGATTCCTGAGTTTTACAGAAAAATTCATGAGTTCAACAAGATTTGCAGGTACACTATTGTGAGACTAACCGTAGCCCTCGGCGCAAGAGGGTCCGTGTGTGCCTGGCGTGTGGGGTGGTGGCTGATCCTGTGGTCGGGGCAGCGGACGAAAGAGTTTCAAGATGGCGCCTGCCTGCTTTTATTAGAGACGGAATCTCGCAGGATCGCGCGGGGATGCAAATTAGCTAGGCCATCTTGAGGAATAAAAATCGGTCCATTGGAGGTGCGAGGCAGTCGGGTTCTGATGTTCGTGGCGATCAGTACAGTGACCGTTGGGTTCCGTTTCTATTCATGCAGTCAGCTGAGCTTTGTTAGTTACCTTCGCGCCGTGGCTGTCATTGTTTGTTGGTTCGCTGTGTGTTGCCGTGGTTCTTCAGTGAAACGCTTCGTCGCCCACGACGAGACTTCCCGTCTCCTACACAAGATACTCATACAACTATTTATGGAGTTGGGCAGGTAGATGTCTTTTTGCATGTCAGTAAAGTCAGGGGTCTGGGAGGGAATTCCAAAGTGTAGTCCGAGGGAAAAAGCTCTTCAAATAGAAGGCTTTATGGTATCTAAGGATCTCTAAAGTGTAAGGGTGGGATTTTGCTGCTTTTCGGGTTTGTCAGGGATATTGTTGTTGAAGGTGTATTAGTGCTTGGATTTCGTCAGAGCATTTGCCATTGAAATACTTGCAAGGATACCACGTTTTGGCGATTGGACAGAGATTGGAGTCCAGGTTGATATTAAGTTAGCGTCTCTCTTTTTTTTTTTTTTTTTTTTAACTCTGTCTAGAAGCAAGAGACTAGTGACACATTACACCAGCCCAGATGTGGTAACATACTCCATGCATGGGTGAACCATGGCCTTGTAGAGATACAGGATACTCTCTGTGAGTAACCTTTTAGCATGGTAGAGAGAGCCCACCTTCCTTGCAGCAGCCTTGGTAATTGCCTCAATGTATTTGTTCCAATTCATGCTGTCTGTGAATGTTAACCCTGGGAGCTTGAGGGAAGTATTTTCAGGCAGTGTATCATTAGCCACGCCAATCAGTGGTTGAGAAGGTTAAAGGAAATGAGATTAGTCTTGGCAGCATTGAACGTACCCAACCAGTTACGGTTCCATTCCACTACAGACCGGGGGTCTTCCTCTAGAGTTTTAGCAATTTACTTAGATATGTGTTTATTCGTTTTATCCTTGTATCTGTTATAGAGCATGGTGTCATCAGCAAATATCCCTACATCAGAGAAAATTTTATCAGGGAGGTTATTTATGGATATCAGGAATAATAAAGGTCCAATTTGGAAATTTTATTATATATCATTTTAATTATATATAATTTTAAAAGCCATTCTTAACACGTGAAAGGGAGGATATTTTGTAACTGTTCTGTACTTCCACCTAACAATTTAAAAAAAAAATATTGTGGAACTTGAATTTAACTGAAAAATATTATTTAAAAAATAGCACGGTAACATAAGTGCATAAGCATCTTTTTTATGAAAAAAAAAAGAAAAGAACTATAATAAATATTTGAGAGTATATAAAAAATATTTAAGAAATTAAAATTAAAAAACTTATTTAAAAAGAACGAAAACCAAGCATTTATATTTATAGGCCGTTCTTATTTGTTTTACTTTTTAGAGATCAACGCTCACTGCTATTTCAATGTGCAGTGTCATATGCAAAAGAGGGCAACCATGTTGCATTCATCTGTCAAACACCTGTTTCGCAGCTTCCTTTGCCAATCCATGGAATGCCGAAACCAAATCCAGCAACTTTGGCTACTGTCAAGTTTATGTAAGTAAATGTTTGCTTTTTTTTTTTTTTTTTTTTACGTAATAATGATGTTTTGGCAAGGATTAAAGTGCAGTCTATAAAATTTTTGTATGCATATTTATGAACAATAAATTTTTTAATCATTTGGGGATGTGCGAATATGGTATTGTGGTTGTTCATTTACTCTTCACATAATTCCTTTCACAGACTTCTGGTAATTTTCAAAATCATCATCTTTGTTTTCTAGTCAATGAATCTGCAATAAGAAGCAAGGGAGATCACTCTCGGCACTTAACACAAAAAACAGAGCTTCTTTTATTTGAAGACAACTTTTATTTTCTTGTGAAGATTAGAGTTGCTTAAAAACATAATAAATGAAACAAAATTAAAACAAGACTTTCTTGCAGCAAGTCTCTCAGAATTTCAAGAGATACCGCCATCTTCATCAAATAATCTGCAACCTGTTCTTGGCCCCTGATCCATCATTTTCTTCAGTCTAGCCACATTAATTCTTAGTGGTAATTGAGATAATTCTAGTTCATCACTTTTCCACACTTTTGAATGGCCTTGTGCCTAATTTATTTAAAATGTAAATTTTTTTTATATTCTTGCAAATATTTCAAAGTTTAGAATCTGATGTGACAGAAAAATATTACTTTTCTCGAAATTCAACAAAACGTGAATAATCATTGTGAACTTGTGTGTATGAAAAGGAGACACATGTTAGTATATGTTCCCTGGTATTTTTGCCCCTCCCCCATTAAATTAACCTCTTATCTAGTCTAATTGTAATGTTATAGGGACAAACAAGAGGAAATAAATATCTGGGTCGACATTTTTTTCTTTTTTACAAAACGTTTTTGTTACCGTTATTTTTGGCACCACTTAAAAAGTCTCTCGCTGCCACCTGTCCATTTTAGCCTGGCATATGTTTCTCTTTATTCCGACCACATGCTAGCCACAGCCAGCCCATTCTCATCTTCGCTTTTCACATTCGGTGCTGACTTTTTTTTTAGCATGTGGTGAATTTTTTCTCTTTTCCCCCCCTTTTTTCTTCTTGTGCACACTTCCTAATTTGCATATGCCTTTTTTCGGCTGCTGCTAATTTCTTCACAGCCATCTTTTGCTGCTGATACTTCCCTGCGCGTCCATATACACTATGTTACATAATGAGTGATTCCCATTTTCATTTTTACTTTTTTGGTAATAATGTTCATCCAAGGTGTTCACTCCCCACATATTGACCTTAGCCTCACAAAATTCGATTCATCCTAAAGGACATTGTCTCCTCCCAAACTCTATCCTTTTTTCGTTTTTTTTTTTCCCACATGTCCGACTTAGTGATCAACCTACTTGTTTTCAGTTCTAAATAAACCAGAAAATAAATGGTGGTTTACACTTTAGAAAAATTCCAACTCACCATTATTTTGTTTTCTTATTTCACTCCCAATGAATTTATCTATTCTATCTATAGAAGTGAGAATGTGTGTGAGTGTGAGGACACTTCTCACTTTAAATACTCAACAAATCTTTGATCTACAAATTTTTGAAAGTTCGTATATAGGGTATTCAGAAATGTAGAAAACTTTCTAATCGGTTTGCATTTGGAAAAAAGGGCTGCTAAGAAATCAAAATTGTAAAATTGGTATGTGGGTCATTGGTGTAAAGTAGACTTAATAGTCTACCGAGACTAGTGCTGAATTTATAACACCGCATGATGACCGGTGTTCCACTTTTTTCCAATCCGTCTCATCGGTCGTTCCCATTCTCTACATACCCTTCCACATAATAATGGCCGTCGTGTTTTGTGTTCACTTGTTTTTAACACGTTCCTTTTTGCCATCACCCTTTCTCAATTCTTTGGTTTCTGTCTAACGATCATGAATCCAGTGCTTCTTGCAAAGTATAGGGATGTGATCCCTTATTGTTCGAACATATAATATTTCAGCTGGTGATAATCTGAGGTCCTGGTGGGGCATGTTCCTGTGTGTCATCATAGCCTGTACTGCCTGCCTGATCATGGCGTAGGTGGCCGCAGCCGTCAATACCGTCCGTGAGCATTCTTTTAGCTGTTTTTTTATGGCCAGTTCAATTCGGCCATTACTTTGAAGATAATTTGTGAATGATATACGTCTCTTTATGCCCCAATCTTCCAAGAACGATTTATTCTCCAATGAGTCGAATAGTGGCCCTCCATCTGATGATATCCCGTCCGGGGCACCATATGTGCAGAACCAACGCCTCAATGCATCGCATACTGCTGTAGCCTTCCCTGATGGTAGCAGGACAGTTTTTAACGTCCGCTAGTTGACATCTCTCTTTTGGCTTGCTCGTTATAATCCAGCATTTTCTGGTTTGTTTTTGCTGGGCATTGTCGAGCACGTCTCATGGAAAAACGAGCACTAAAGTGCAGAAGTACCGATTTGAGATTTGGATGTCAGAATAGCAAGTAATGTCAGCAGTGCGTCATGTTCTAGAGTTGAATTTTGACATTAGAGTGTTACGTTTTGTTGAGTTTTGAGATTTGGAGTAGCGCATTTTTGGCAGCAGTGTGTCAAATTTAACACCTGATTATTTTAACCACATAGATTCATTAATTTGAGCACAGATTTCCATCGAGAGGAGTATAATCTCCCCCCCCCCGCTCCCCGCACTTCTATGCCCAACAAAAAAGTGAGAAAGGCTAAAAAATTTTTAGCATCTATAAAGGGATATTTGTAAAATGGGATATTATAATAATAAATACCTTGAGATTTGGGTAATTATTAATTGATATCTGTTATACCGGCCTTCCTTGAACAGAGAAATTTACACCGATTAGCACTATAAATAGCGCTAGTAATTCCAACATCGGTGAGAGAGATGCGACTGCACTTCAACTGTTAGAGGAGTGCCCAGCAGATATACACGCTTTCCTATCTTTGTACATTATTGTTAATACACTTGTTCCTTAACCGAACCTCGATTTGATTGTTCTTATTTTCACTGTTGTTCCATGACACAACAATATCTAATTCCTATTTAAAAAATTTCACAAAAATATTGCAGCTATCTGAATTTTCACAAAGGGTTTCCACCCCATTTTTTTCTCCCTTTGCATAAAGCTATCTAATTTCTTAATAGGAATCCTTTCTTTCAATCCAAATGAATTTACACAAACATAAAAAACATGTTCTTTTTAAAGTCCAAACACTATAAATGATATATCATAAGTGTAGGCTGATATGCCGTCAAGTAGAAACTAAACCGTCCCTCGGCAAAAGACCTCCAAAGTTGCGAAATATTGCAACATGAAAATTAAATGATTAATGCTGGTGTAGTTGCTTGTCAAGTTGCTCTCAATTAGCATCTCTGATGGAGCACAGCTTATTGAAGCAGGAGGAAAGCCGGGAATCACCTTCTGATTCGTCATCTGGTATTACTGAACCGCAAGAGGCATCGTTCCATATTTATTTGCTGCTTTACTGTCGTAGCCGCACCCGAAATACTATTTTTTTTTTTTTTTACACAGGCATCACATTTATCAACAATAATTTACTTGTGTGAACTTCATCGGTGCAAAAAAAAAAAAAAAAAAAAAATAGAATCTTTGTTTCTTTCTTTATCAAGTCAGTCATATGGTGTGCATTTACTTAGAATTATAACAAATTTCTCCTCTTGCCCTCTCTCTCTCTCTTTTCCCTTCCCTTTATCTCTCTCTCTCTCTCTCTCTCTCTCTCTCTCTTTCCATTTCTATTTCTTTCAATCTCCCTTTGTTTCCTTATCTCTCTCTATTTCTTCCTAGGGAATGCTTCATTTTATGCTGCCAGATGTGCTGATATTCAACTACAAGTGAGCAATTACTTCGCTTCTCAGTAAATCAGGTGTTTTGAGTTTTTTCACCTCAGAAAACTATTGTGCACTATCTGTGTTAAATTGGATCAGAGGTTTTTCTGGCTTGTTTACAACTGTTCATTTTTAAGGTTATATATATATATATATATATATATATATATATATATATATATATATATACTAGCAGGGAAACTCGACGTTGCCCGGGATTGAATAATGATCAACAAATGTTTCACCCTCCCATATTTTTATTGTCATCAAAATCAGTGGAATCAATCATTTTTCGGTCAAATCGATTGATTAATTGCTTTTTATTGGAAAATCCCTGCGGTGCACCGGGAGGAACCTTCACATACCTCCCCACAATATATTGTAGTCGATATTGCACTGTAGAGAACCTATTATTGATTTTACAAAAATTATTTTTCCATATAATGACTTGGATTAAAGTTTAAAATGCAAAAGTCAACTATCATGCTTCAATTGTGCTCCAAGCAGAAACATTCATTTCGAATGCATCCCTGTCATATCAAAGAACCTACTATTGATTTTATATGACAAATCTTTCTGCTGGTTCAATAATAAAACTTTTCAAATGCACTTGTGATGTTAGGCTGTATAAGGTGTTAAGTTTAATAAAAATCGCCTGTTCCTCTTTCCTCAGATTTTTTTCAATTATCGGTACTTATCAAAGACATTCCGATATGAAACCTATCTAAAAGCACTACCAGGCACATACAGTACATTTGTGTGAAATTTCAAAAAGATCGACCCAGCTGTTTAAGAGTCTATAGGGAACGAACTCATACACACACGAAGTTCCTTTTATATAATATATATAGATATATAAATTTGTTTATATATTCACATAAAAGGAGATATATTTTATGCATTAATTTACAGTGTTTACTTTAATAATGCTCAATACATTAGTAGAGCTAGGTAATAAGTTTTGAAAATATATGGCAATTAAGCTGAACAGAATCTTCAGTGTTTCATTCCCATAGGAAAATGTCAGGCTAAAATGACGGTTCCCTATGAGGATGAAATGTGGAAGATTCTGTGTAACTTAATTGCCATATATGTTCGTAAAAAATTATAAATACACCACGCCTCAAAGAAAACGAAAACAACAATCGCTACTGATGATAATCGGATGAACCGATAGAAAGCGCTTGAGAAGAATATGGCCGAACAACAACTTTTGAGCACCATTCTGTATAACTTGCCTACTGAAATTATCGGCAAATTGAAAAGTTATCCATAAAGATCGGAAAAAAGAATAACTCTGTTGTGTTCAAAAACAATCCCAAACAGATAAAAAAAAAGCTCAATAGGCGAAATAAAGCAGTAATATAAATGAAAATTCTGAGTTAAATTATGTAGAATTGCTACAAATTTATTTTTTGACAAAAGAATACAGATAATTATTAAAATTTTTGCCTTAACCCATGTATTTTCAATGAATGGCTCATCTCATCAGAGGAAATTCATTTATTCAGATTTAAAAGATTCTAGGGATCAAAGAAAGTGATTAAACTACCAACCAAAAAGTCAGAAAAAAACTCTAACCAATTGGTAATATCATTAATAATCTGCAAACAACGTCTACGCTGGCTCGGACATACCCTAAGATTTGCCCCAGGAAGAATTACCAACCAAGTGTTCAAAAGAACCCTTGATGAGAATAAGAAGATGAAGACCAAAAATGAAATGGAAGCATACAATCGAGAGAGATTTGGTTGCAGTAAAAAAAAAATGGACGGGTTCTATAGATCTGGCTTCAGACTGAAATTGATGGTATGCTTTGACTGCCTCATACATTGCAAGATGCAAGAGTCCCTAAGTTTAAGTCTGAAATCATTATTTTATTATTCAAATATTCTAATGAACTAGATTTGGTTGCATACACAATTGTTTTGTCAATTCTCTCTCCTCTGATCTTGAGCACGTAGTACAATGGGGAAAGGAGTGGCTGGTTACTTTTAATGCATCTAAAACCAAGCTTCTCTCTTTACATCATCAACATTCTAATCCACATTTGTCATCAATTGAAATGAATGGCTCTCGTCTTCAGGAGGCCTCAAGTTTTGACAAGCTTCTGGGCTTGACCATTACTCCTGATCTTAAATGGAACACGTATATCAAATCTGTTGCCAAGGCCGCTGGAAAAATGGTGGGATCTTTCTATCGATCCAGTAGATATCTCACTGCTGATGCTATTCTCTACCTATATAAGAGCCAGGTACGTCCAAGGATGGAATACTGTTGCCACATCTGGGCAGGAGCTGCTAGAAAGGACTTGTCCTGCCTTGATAGAGTTCAAAATAGACTTCGTAGCCTCGTAGGAGATGTCCTTTTCTCCTCCTTGCAACCTCTATCTCACAGAAGAGATGTTGCGAGTTTGTCTCTGATGTATCGTTATTTTCATGGAAAGTGTTCAACTGAGCTTCAATCTTTGGTCCCCCCTCGCCAAACTTTCACAAGAAACACTCGTCTAGCTGTAAACACTATCAATAATTTCCCCCACTCTTTATCTGTGGCTAAACCTAAACGTAGATTCCATGAACAAAGCTTCTTTCTTAGAACTGCACGCCTGTGGAATTGTCTTCCGTTTTCCTGCTTTCCGGCTGACTACAATATGGTTGTGTTCAAGTCTAAAGTAAATAAGTTCTTGATGAGCCGTTCCATATAAGTTATTAAATTTACCAAATTTTCATTACTAATGATTACTATATTGACCAATTTCTACTGTACACTCTTTAACCCTTATCCTTGAGTGGCCTCTGGGCCTTGATAATGTGGTGATGCCTTTGTAAAAAAAAAAAAAAAAAAAAAAAAAAAAAAATGTCCTAAAAAAAAACAATTAAGTTCAGCCAACGAAAAACAGTTTAATTAAAGCCATCGATCAAATTGATTCTGAATAAAAAAAAAGAAAGTACTTTTTTTTTTACTCATTTAAAAGTTGCAAATTTTGTAGTGAAGAATTATTCAATAGCTAGACTTAAAAGTTCATAACATTTTTTACAGAATATTTTTATCACAAATACAAATAAGGTTATAATTTATTTAAAATACACGCAAACTTTATGGATACCCCGTATATATTTCTTTTTTTCCCCTATTTTCCATGTTTTTTTGCCCTTTTCAGTTTCAATTTTCAGTTTTAATTTTTTGCTTTTCCATTCTGTATGTTGCCTCTTATATACGGTATAATCCTGTTTGCCACACTGGTTCCCATCAGATCACTGAAGTTAAGCAACGATGAGCCTGGTCAGTGCCAGATGGGTGACCTTTCGAGACTGAATAGAGGCATCGATGTTGCCTATTGTAACGAATGTTATTTTACTCTATAACAGGCACGACAGGAAAACAAATGAACACATATCTAAAGAAATGGCAGAAACACTAGAGGATGACCTCCGATCTGTAGTGGAATGGGGACATAAATGGATGGTCACATTCAATGCTGCCAAGACTAAACTTGTCTCCTTCAATAACTACAAGAAACCTTCTCTACCACCAATAGCAATGGCCAAAGACTCTTTATCTGAAAGCATATCTTTTAAACTCCTCGGCCTAACGTTCACAGGAAACGTGAGTTGGAACAATTACATTGAGAGCATTGCCAGGACCGCTGCGAAAAAGGTAGGTTCTCTCTAGCGTGCTAGAAAGCTACTGACCCCTGAAAGTATCATGTACCTTTATAAGGCCACCATTCGCCCATGTATGGAGTATTGTTGTCATATTTGGACCGGTGCATCTGCTACTAGTCTATCACTACTAGAAAAGAGAGTCGCCAACCTAATAGGTCCTGAACTATCATCCAAGCTTCAGTCTCTGTCCCATTGATGAAATGTAGCATCCCTTTGCCTGTTCTACAAGTACTTTAACGGTGAATGCTCCAACAAACTGCAAGCACTTGTATCCCCTCTATTTAAATACCCCCGACAAACCCGACAAGCAGTACAATCCCACCCCTTCACAGTAGAGATCCCTAGATGTAAGAGAGCCTTCTACTCCAGTAGTTTCTTCCCCAGAACCACTAGACTTTGGAACTCTCTGCCAGGTTCCTGCTTCCCCAACTGTACTGACATGCAGAAGTTCAAGAGTAACGTAAACTGACATCTTGCTGCCCAACTCCCCACATAGTACCCCTGTAGCTTATGTCCCTGATAGTAGCCCCTACATCAAAGTAGCAGTGTGCCTTGTTTGTGGTGAAAATGTAATAAAAAAAAATTCTTTTGTCCAGGGCCATTTTTTATTCTTCTTTAATAATTCATTTAATAGTTGTCTCCGTGCATATTTGGGATATAAGAATTATAGTAGTTTGCTAGACCCAAGAATGACTGTAACTTCACTACATTGTCTGGTCTAGGCATGTCTCTATTTGCTTCTGTCCTATTTGGGTTAGGTCTTCTACCTTTCCAATCAATTATTTGTCCCAAATATTCAATCTTGTCCATACGAAAATTACATTTTTCGAGAGCCCCTTTAAATCCGTAGTCTTCTATTTTCTCGAATACCTTCCGAATATGGTTTTTATGTTCTTCAACATTTTTGCTTCTTATCAAAATGTCTAAATAAGCCATTGCAAAATACAAGCCTGCTAGTATGGCATCCATAATTTGTTGGAATAAATTTGGTGCTACTTTCAACCCAAACGGCAATCGTTTTAAGGAGAATAATCCTTTATGAGTATTCACTGTCAGGTATTTAGAACAATCTTCGTCGTCTTTGACCAGCAAATATGCTTCTGATAAGTCAATTTTTGTGAAAATTTTTCCTCCATTTAACTTAGAAAATATTTCCTCAGGGGTAGGGACTGGATAGTTATGATCCTTTAAGGAATCATTCAGTCCCGTCAAAAAATCCCCATATACCCTGATTTTTTTATTTTTATTTTTCACATAAACTGTGGGTGATGCCCATTCAGAGGAGTCCACTTTTTTTATTACTCTGATTTCTTTGAGTCTATTTAATTCTTTCTCGATTGTTTCTAATGCCGAATACGGAACCTTCCTTTTGGGTATAAACACTGGTTTCGCTTCATCTTTCAGTTCAAATTTCACTTCCGTTTTAGTGCAGCAACACAGACCTTCAGAAAATACATTTTTAAAATCCTTCTTCAAATCCCCAACAAATCTTCTTAGCAGTTTGGGACTTTCAGATCCTGTCACATTTACTCTTCTCTTTTGCAAAATGAGTTTATTGGTTTCTACCATAAATTGAAAAGTCTCATCAAATCTATACCGAATAGATTCAAATTTTTTCCAGGTATCATATATATTTTAGTTTTTAACGTCTTTTCATTCAGGGTCACATTAGTATAAAATTCACCCTTAAATTTTAATCTATTTCCAGACATTCCTCTGGCACTTTTCTTTGTGTTTTGCAGCTTTGGAGAACCAGTTTTCTTCCATGTTGTTTCATCAATTAAGGATATGTCACTTACAGTATCCAAAAGACAGTTTACTTTCCAGAAATTAATTTTAACTTCAATATATTTCCATTTTTACCATACATGGACTCTTTTTTTAGAATCAATGGTCTTTATTTCAGGCTTACAGTATTTCTTCTTTTTGCATACTGTTGATTTGTGTCCTTTACACCCGCACTTATAACATATTTTGCTTTTGAAGTAGCACTCTTTTGTGAAGTGATTCTTTCCTCCACACGTCTTACAGTATTTTTTTACATAGTGGTCACCTTGCTTTACCCTTTGTATTTGTCAACATTTTTCTCTTCGATACTAGTATTATCTTGTTTTAAATTTAACAGTTTCTGGCATTCCTCAGTAACTTTCTGTGAGGTTATTTCTATGCATTAGTTCATAATGGATAACATCCTAGAACGAATCTCTTTATCTTTCGAGGATGTTAACCCTTGCAAAATATCAAGCATTTAAACCTGTCATATTTTAGGTCTTTCAACTTAAATAACTCGCATTGGGCATTTACTCTCCCAGTATAGGCGATAAAGTTTTCATCATCTTGTTTCAAAATATTTAAACACCTATAACGAGTATAAAATAAGCTATCCCATTCCCCGAAAATGTTCGATAAAATTTCTATAGTCTCTTTAGAAAAAAATATCTCTGCGTTTCCTTGGGAGTATAAAATTGGTTTACTTGGTATTTTCATGAGAACCCAGTTTTTGCAACAGTAAAATAACTTCATCCGACCATGCCTGACATCATTTGGAAAAATATTTTTATATCTACGATAATATGCTGGAAACGTTAAGCCATTAGTTGGTTCATATAAAAATTCTGTCAATGAATTTGCAATTCCTTCCAGGGTGAACCGACAATCCTTCTTTTCTTCTTGTTTCATTAATATTTTTTTTAATACTTCATTTTGTTTTAACTGTTCTTTTTGTAAAAATTCCATCTGGCTTTGTTGAGCCGCCAGTGCTAATTGTATCGTTTTTGTAAACTTGGCTAATTGTTCCATGTTGAAGAATTTTTTTTTAAACACAGTAATAAAACAAAAGGTTAACAGTACCTGCACAAAGCATTGAATAAATTCACTGAATATTTTTTTTAAACCACAAAAAAAGAAATTCTTTTGTAGACAAGATTTTTGGAGGGGTTACACACACGAAATTGACACCGAACCAACAGCATACAAGCGTTCCTTTCCGCATATTTTTTTTCTTCTTATGAAGCAAAAGAAATTTGAAATTGACAACTTTCAAAAATTGTTCTTTTAAATGCTTCGTGAAATGTCAATTTCTCTTTTTTCAGTAGGACCGTAACAGACTGAATTAAAAAGAATAACTTACTTTTTGTGTGTCTTAGTTTTTTTGTTTTTTTTCAGTAGTTGAATTTTTTTGTGCAGTATTTTTTCTCTTCGTTTTCCAATATGTTTTTGCCTTAAAGTTTCCTTCTGTGAATTCGAATCCTGTCGCCATTTATTATATCCTTACTTTAAATAAGAATATAACAAGAAACACGGGGTTATGGGTGAAAGACAAAGGGGTTTATTTACAAGGGAATACATGTGACATAAGAGTTACTCGACATATTTTCTTATTCTCTTCCTGTCTTTTTTCCTTCTCTCTCAGTCACGTGAGAGGGTCAATATATCTATAGTTCATTTCATCGATGAAGGGATGTTAGGTTATTCCATTATCTCACTACTGATGCAATTCTCTATCTATATAAAAGCCAAGTACGTCCAAGGATGGAATACTGCTGCCATATCTGGGTAGGAGCTGCTAAAAATAGCATATCCTGCCTTGACAGAGTACAAAATAGACTTTGTGGCTTAGTGAAGGACGCCCTTTTCTCTTCCCTGCAACCTCTCTCCCACAGAAGAGACGTTGCAAGCCTATCTTTGTTTTATCGTTATTTCCATGGCAGCTGAATCCACTGTCAAAAACTTTCCCCACTCTTTATCTATGCTCAAATCAATACGTAGATTCCATGAACAAAGCTTCTTTCTTAGAACTGCACGCCTGTGGAACTCTGTTCTGTCTGCCTGCTTCCCTCCTGACTACAACTTGGATGTCTTCAAGTCCAACGTAAACAAATTCCTGATGAACCGCCCCCTTAAGTAGACACTTTAAATATCCACACTAACGTACTATACTTACAATAACCCTTATCCCTGAGTGGCTTCCGGGCCTTGATAAGTGGTGACCACCTTGTAAAAAAAAAAAAAAAAGGGGGGCTTATCAGTTTCCTTTTTCTTCCACAGTGTTGAATAGAATTGAACTGTAATCTGATGCGATCACTGAGTCTTGTTGTGGTTCACCAGTCCTTGATATTAACCGGGATAGGCTGTCTGCATGTCCTAACTTCTCTGACAGAAGGAACTCTGTATCAAAGTCATAATTCAAAAGGATTGTTCCCCATCGTTGGAGCCTATTTGCCGTATGTCTAGGTAACCCTTTCTTTGATCCAAAGATAGAGATCAGTGGCTTGTGATCCATTTGTAAATTTGAAATGTTGTCCGTGCAGGTATCTGTGAAATCTTGTTACCACAAAGATGATACTTAATGATTCTTTCTCTATCTCGGAATAATTCCTTCCTGCGACGTGGTTGCCATAGGTTTCGTGGATCTGTCCAGCATTTTATGTAGGATACACGCGCTGATTCCATATATGCTTGCGTCGCTTGCAATGATAATGTCTAAATCTGAGTTGCAGTGAGTCAGGAATAGTTTTGATGTGAGCACCTCTTTCAGCTTTTCGAATATCATCTTGCATTCAGTGGTCCAGTCCCAAACCATGTTTTTCCGTGTAGTGTGTGCATATTGGGAATGAAGGATTGGTAGCAGTTAGTTAGGCCTAAAAAAGCTTTGCAATGTTGTTGTATTGTGTTTCTCAGACATATTTTTTATTGCTATGGAATTTTCTGGATCAGGCCACCTACCGTTTTTGTCTATTATCTGCCCTAAGTACTTTATTTTGTTGAAGAAAAATTCACATTTAGTGTTTTTAAGTGTGAAGCCGTACTCATTTATCCTTTCGAATACCTGAAAAAACGTGTTTTCTATGTTGCTCTATAGTTTCGCTTTTCATTAGAATATCGTCCTAGTATCTGATGGAAAAATTAAGGCCGCTCAACATCGTATCAGTTATCTCTTGAAAAATAGCTGGTGTGACTTTGATTCTGAAAACTTAACTATTGAATTTAAATAATCCCTTGTGAGTGGAAATACACTAAAGTTTCAAGTTTTCTTCTTCAACCGGAATTTATAAGTACGTACCGCTCAGATCTATTTTTGAGAATGCTTTTCCTCCATTTAGTTTAGGCTGGGTAGCGGATAATGATGATCCATTAGTGCTGCATTCAACTTAGTTGAGAAGTCTGCACAGACTCTGATATCCTTATATTTTTTCTTTACATACACAGTGAGGGCAGCCCCCTCATTGTAGTTGACTGTGGTCAAAATTCCTGTTTTGACGAATCTGTCCAGTTATTTCTTGATCTTTTGCATAGAAGCAAATTGTACGCTCCGTTTCTTTTTGATATTATCTTGTAATTTGCACTTCGTCTCTATTTTTGTACAGTGGTCTAGTTTATCCGAAAAAACATTGGGGAATGACTTTTATAGGTCTTTCTTTAGTTTTTTAGCTTTGGCTTTCTGACAAAAATCGCTATTGGGTGAGTCCAAGAGTTCAAAGTTTTGGATCCAGCCCATACTAAAAAGGTTATTAGTGTTTCTTAACACAAACATCTTAAGTTTGAGTTATGTTAGTAGTAACTTCACCTTCAAATCTTATTCTTTCTCTAGTTATTGAACGAGCAACTTTCTTTGCTCTCATCTTCAGTTTATCAATTTTGCACTAAGTATGGTGGTTTATGATGGACAAATCCGAACCACTAACATTCTTATTCCCAATTTTAACTTCTGTACATTTTTGTTCTCTGATTGAGTCCTTGTTGTTTTTAAGTGGCTACTGTGGGGTCCTTTTGCTCTGCAATGTGAGCCTTTGTGTCCATTGCATCTGTACTGATCACATTTCCTGGACAATCTGTCTGCTAGGGAAGTTCTTTACATCTTTTGCATAGATAACAGGGCAAATCCGGCTTTTTTGAGATTTTTCCGGAAAATTATGTTTGGCTTTTGCTTGACTGTTTGGAGAATAAGATTTTTTGTTATTTCGTACCTTTCTAATGTGTGCTACTCCTGCTTCTTCTATATTTTTGGAGTCTTGATTCTCCAAGATGATCCTTTGGTATTCTTCTGCTAATTGTTGAAGGGTTATATTTGTTCCCTTTTCCAATCTGTTTAATACCCGGCATCTGAGTTCAGCGTCCTTGGTTGACGCTAAGCCTTGAATGAAAATCAGAACCTTAAAGTTGTTGGCAGTCAATGTGGATAGTCCGAAGTCGTCACAGTGTCTATTTATGTCTGAAGCAAATATGTAATTTTGGTCTTCTTTGCGTGTCAAGTTGATACAACTCCATCTTTTCTGGAATAAGTTGGTTTTTAGACAGTATAATTCCATCAAAGATTTCACTGTCTCGCTAAAGGACAATTCGCTTGTCTGTTTAGGGATGATGTAGTCCACGAACTTATGTTCTGCAGTTCAAAATTTTTGTAATAAAAGACAAACCTTCATTTGCATACTCCATGACTTACAATTAATCCTGAATATGTCACCAAATCTGCGAAAATAGGTTTCAAAAGGTTACTCTTTTTTAGGACGATAGTGAAATATCGATTGCTGACCAGATCATGGTTGGGGAAAAAACATTCTGGTCTTTCTTTGCTTTAATTTAGTAATTCCATTAGTTTTTGCCTTGTGTCTGCATTTCCAGTATTTTTTTTCGCTGAATTACTTTCTTTCTACTCTTTCTCTTCTTTTCACTTCTCTTTCTCTTTTTCTTTCTCTGTCTTCTTTTTCTTTTCTTTCTCCTCCTCTTTGTTTCTGTAATTCCAAAGTCTGAGTCAGCTGAAAACGTATCATTTCAACTAGTTGCCTTGAAAGCTCTTCCATTTTGAAAAATAAATAGACTCACAAGGTTAATCTGTATCTAAGAAATGATAAACAGAAAAGCCACAACTTTACGGAGAAGATATATTAAATTAATATTCATGAAAAGAAAAAGTTATGTACATGTGGTTTTAATAGAAAAAAAAGTTCAGTTTTCCAGAGAGAACAAAAGACAATTGAGAATTTAACTCTCTCGAGAAAAATATGAAGAATTTTGAGTCCAGAAGAATTTGGAATAATAAAACGAATTAAAATCCATTTTCATAACAAAAATCCGGTCGAGTATTCACGTTGTTGTCCTGAATTTTCGTAGAATTGATATATGTTTTTTTTCTTTTCTCATTGTTTTACCGAAAAAACAAAAATCATGCAGACAGAGGAATTTTTAGGTCACAGTAATAAATTTTTTTTCTCGAATATATACTGTAAAATGAAAATGGCTTCTTGCAAAAAAGGAAAAATTAAGATATTTGCACAAGCGAAAGTCGGCCAGCCTGCAAAAAAAAAAAAAAAAAAAGCTAGTTTCTTTTTCTCTTCTTTTTTTTTTTTCGTTTGTGTGTTCAAAACTCAAAAGTTTACTTTCAACGAACAGTCCAAAAATAAAGGCTTTTGGATAAAGAAAAAATTCCAGGGCAATAAAACTGTCTGATTTCAAATTTGAAAACTTTGCATGACGTGCACAAATCAAAAGTTAGAAATGAATTAAGTCAATTCTTTAGCAATAGACAGCGTTGTAGATTTTTTTTACTCACGACTTTTTGAAAAATAAACTTTTTTTTTTATTGAAAAAACTTTGTGGAACTAATCTTAACTTTTTTAAAGAATGTAGAAAAGTACGAGTTTGTTGAACAGAAGTTGGTCGTTTATCCAAAAGAGTTCCTTGTGGGTCCTTTTCCGAATCCACATATGTCGCCAATGTTGTGGTCCTGTTTAGGGGGTCACAATATTAAGGTGAAAGAGTTCTGGTGTTCACTGTGAGCAGTTACGCATGTGCTCTCTGCTCGATGGCAGAAATGTCTGGCTTACATAGTGCCAGACGAATCCATACTATCATGGATATAGAACTCAGAACAGTACTGTGCAGTTATAAAAGGCCTACCTTTCCAGACTTTGCATTCTCTCTTTGAGAAGAGATTAGTTTACTGCTTATCGTCTGAGGCACTTCTTCTGGGGAATGCTAGCGAGGCTGCACAGGCATCTTTTGCAGTGCCGAAGTGCTCACTGATGGACATGTTGAAACATTTTATTCCATCATTTTAGGGATTTTCTTCAATATACCTTTCAGTTATACGTAAAATGTTGCTAATGCCCCCAAACATTGCCATCTGAAAGCCATCTATATATTTTTTTTATTCAATTTTCACCCCAAACAATGCACAGTGCTACTTTGAAGTGGAGGGCTACTATCGGGGACAGATGTTGCAGGTATATTATGAAGGGAGCAGAGTAGCAAGATGTCTGTTCACATTACACTTGAACACACATGTCAGTACAGTCGGGAAAGCAGAATTCCGGAAGGGAGTTCCAAAGTCTAGCAGTTCTGGGGAAGAAACTATATGAGTAGAAGGCTTTCTTACACCTGGAGATCTCTACTGAGTAGGGGTGGGATTTAGCTGCTTATTCGGTTTGTCAGGGGGGATTTACGTTGAGGGGGCACAAGTGCTTGTAGTTTGTCAGAGCATTTACCATTAAAGTACTTGTAGAACAGGCAGAGGGATGCAACATTTCGTCAATGAGACAGAGGCTGAAGCCTAGATGACAGTTCAGGACCTCTCAGGTTGGCAACTCTCTTTTGAACTCTGTCCAGGAGTGAGAGACTAGTAGCAGATGCACCAGCCCAAATGTGACAACAATACTCCATACATGGGCGAATGGTGGCCTTATAGAGGTACAGGATACTTTGAGGCATAAGTAACTTTCTAGCATGGTAGAGAGAGCCCACCTTCTTCGCAGCAGCCTTGGAATGCCGACAGGGCTGCTTAGGCATTTTTTGCAGAGTCAGAGTGCTGTCCCTCAAGAGCGCTGACTTTTCAATCCCATTTCCGACCCTTGTGTCGCATTTTTTTGTGGTGGAAAAGAAATACCTTCTACTGACTAATCATTTGTCACACTTGAGTGAATGTCGATTAGCTGCTGCTGTTCCCTGGGGAGCTGAGTAGTCGGATGCCAGCGGATGCTAAATGTGAAAGAAATAAATGTGATGATAATCAAAAAAGCGTATCACAGATTGCTGCAATTAAACGCCAGTTTTCTCGCCTATTTGCAAGTTCCATTAAAAAATTGTCAATCTTTCACCCACCTCTTCAATCCCATTTAGATAGACACTCTTCTACCGCCATGTACGATCACACTGTTTACATATTTATGTTATATGTTCGATTATTTAAAAATTATCAAATCGAACTTCTTAATAGATATGTGAGCGACTTTATGAAAGTTAAAAAATTTGCATATTCCTTTGAAAAGCGAGCGTTCATTAATTAATTGTTCATTTTAATTTTTTTTTATTAGATGTTTAGTTTCATTTAACTATTACGCTTAATTATTTGTATGCATAAGTTTTACGTCGTGCATAATTGCATAGAATTTAGGATGGAAACGTTTTAGCACACCAACGTTATATATATATATATATATATATATAGTAACTTTGTCTGTGTGTGTACAAAACGTCTCTACCAAACTCTTCTCTGGATATTAGGTCTATAGACTTTAAACTTCATATATAGGGTATTTGGATCTCGGGAACACTTTCGATTTGGTTGTTACTCTGTAAAAAGAGTTGCTAAGGGATCAAAATAAAAAAACAGTTGATCTTGGCAGGAGTCAAGTCGACTATCTTCTGAACATGTATACATATACATTTTTAACTTGAAGTCGCTTAATTTATAGCCTTTTTTATTCAGCTGGTGATAGCTCAGACAGTAACAACTATGGCTGGAATGCTGAATGTTTTGGTTTCGATTCCAGCTAATAGCACCAATATAATATTTTTTAACCTTTGAAGTGATTATTATATATTATGGGTACAATGCAATAATCAATAGACAATTTGATCTACAATAATAAGTTTTTTGGAAATAGGGTACGATTGCGAATATCTCCAGTATCAAATAATCCTTATACACTGTGAAATTTACTTTATGTATGAAAACCAAAGAGGGGATATATAACATATGAAAAATATTTGGAATCAAGTATCCCCTTGCTGTTATTTCAGATCATTTGATCTGAAAGCAGCAAGTTTTAGTCTCCCCTCCATCAAGGTCGGAAGTTCTGGGAAAATATCAGATATTTTGTAATCCATATGCAAAACTAGACGACCATGATTGAAACATCTTATGGCTGTAAAAAAAGTGCCAAAAATAGGCTCTAGATGATGGATGATGCCCTTAATGTGCGACCTTAAAGGCAAATATCACATAGCCCACTATACAATTCAGATCGTAACCTTTCCAACAAGCCTTCATTTGTTCAATTCTGATGAATAGTCGCTGAAATTTGGAACTCATAAATCGCCAAAAAAGATGGTGTATATATATATATATATATATATATTACAAAAAATAACCAAAGTTATGAGCATTTCAATACTCAATTTGGCTACCAGTATATATATATATATATATATATATATATATATATATATATATATATATATATATATATATATATACTGGTAGCCAAATTGAGTATTGAAATGCTCATAACTTTGGTTATTTTTTGTTTGAAGACAAAGGCTGTAGAAATATGTAAAAATTTAACAGTGGAAAGAAAAAAGAAATTACCCCAAATAATTTATGTGGCAGGGACAGCTACTATAAATGGTTATCAGATAAAAAAAATAAAAGTAAAAACAAAGAAAAGATTTTCATGTTACAAGTGGTTTGGCCAACATATTTTAAATGTAATTCAAATAATTATGCAAACATTTAATTGTATTATTTGGATTATTCCGACTACTGTTCTCATCTTGAGTGTTATTTTCAAAACGTTTCGGTCGATGTAACCTCCGATCTTCTTTAGGTGTATCTTGTTAAACTCAGGAATCTTCCCGTCGAACTCGAGCACTCGATCATAATTCTAGCATGAATTTTAGCAGCCTTACACTTATTTTGATTTTACATGTACGGCCGTACTATATATCAATATTTATTACTACATATTATTATTCATCATTATCATCAGCGGTCACTCGAGTAAGACTGTCCTCCGTTGTGGCTTCTGTGGGTCCTCAGGTGAGCATAGAGCCCAATCCTAGACCCAATTTGTCTTGTGCAATTTGGGCAGATAAAGGTAGTGGTGGTGGGGTGGGGTTGGGTGTGTCTGGTTGATAATCTGTCCTTTCTGTGCTTGCGTTTATCCTCAGCAGCTTGATTTAGGTCACTACTATAAAGCGCAGCACCTTTGTGGACAGCGCTCCTCCATGCCAACCTGCTCCCAGCCACGTCCTCCCATGTCTCAAGGTCCATGTGAAACCGCTATATTATTATTATACATGTTTTATTGTATATATACATTTATATATAAAATTATATGAACATAAAATTCATACTAGAATTGTCCACAAGGCTCTGTAACATAGTGGATAAAATACTTGGTAAAATTCAGTTGTAAATTACACTCTTCTGGAGGTTGAAAGTTCAATCCTCAGTGTGGGTGACACTAAAAAAATACAATTGCGAATTGTTTAGGACTTTTACTCAGTCATGTCTGATAGAATTAGAGCATGTTGTGGATTAAATAAAGATTAAATAAAGATTAAATAAAGATTAAATAAAGATTAAATAAAGATTAAATAAAGATTAAATAAAGATTAAATAAAGGCTTCCATTTGAAAGTTCGTGCAGATTCCGGAGTTTGACAAGAACCACATAAGGAAGGTCAGAGGTAAATATTGTGAAAATCACACTCAAGATGAGAACAGTAATCCGAATAATCCAATTAATACGAATAATTAATCCTCATCTCAAAAATTCAGAAACATTATTTGAAGTATTTCTAAAATTTTCCACATACCTTTGAATTCACAAAAAATAGTCAAGGATAGCAGGTTTATATAGAATATTCTTCAGAATTCCTTTAAAGTAAAATAAACTATTCATATTTCACATAGGAAGTGGCTTATATAATTTGTAAAAAATCTGATTCAATTATTTTTCATTTAATTTTTTATGTTGGCATTTCATATCTCTAAAATATTTTAACAAAAGTATTTTTTAATTAATCTACTTGCAAATGAATTGGGTGTTAGTAAATATTATCTTTGTTTTCAATCATCAAAAATCACATTATTGAAATTTGAAAAGATTTTTTGACATAGGTATATAGTCTTGGAAGTTTTCAACCTTTGAAACTATATTAAAAAAAAAATCTTTGAAACTATATTAAAAAAAAAACCTTTGAAACTATATTAAAAAAAAAACCTTTGAAACTATATTAAAAAAAAAATCTTTGAAACTATATTAAAAAAAAAACCTTTGAAACTATATTAAAAAAAAAATCTTTGAAACTATATTAAAAAAAAAATCTTTGAAACTATATTAAAAAAAAAATCTTTGAAACTATATTAAAAAAAAAATCTTTGAAACTATATTAAAAAAAAAACCTTTGAAACTATATTAAAAAAAAAACCTTTGAAACTATATTAAAAAAAAAATCTTTGAAACTATATTAAAAAAAAAACCTTTGAAACTATATTAAAAAAAAAATCTTTGAAACTATATTAAAAAAAAAATCTTTGAAACTATATTAAAAAAAAAACCTTTGAAACTATATTAAAAAAAAAACCTTTGAAACTATATTAAAAAAAAAACCTTTGAAACTATATTAAAAAAAAAATCTTTGAAACTATATTAAAAAAAAAACCTTTGAAACTATATTAAAAAAAAAATCTTTGAAACTATATTAAAAAAAAAATCTTTGAAACTATATTAAAAAAAAAATCTTTGAAACTATATTAAAAAAAAAATCTTTTTTTCCCAATTCCTTCTTCGTTGGAAAACTGTTTTGCTTGTAAGTGACTTAATCTCTTGCAATCACTGCATTAGTTTGCTTCTAAAAATTCACACTAGTCCTAATATTATTTGGGGGATCATCGTTTGTTTACCATGAAAAACTGTTTCAGGTAGTTGAAACAAAATAGTATATTAAATCATTGCTCCCCAGCAGAGTTGAGTGAACACCACCTCCTTTAAAAAACAAGAACAAAAAAGTTTCGGATATCGGATCTAGTTTTTGTCTTTAGATTAATCTTGTTAACCTATTCATGTTATTAAAAAAATGTCTTTCTTACATGTCATTCCTTTTATAAAATTGTAAAACATTTGAGATTCTTTTTTGAATTCTATACAAGACTGAAAGACTACTGGCAGATTCACTAGCCACTAGATATTGTACTTAGATTCCAGTTAAAAAAATGTTTTGGCATTAAATAACGCCTAAAAAAGGTTTGATCTGTGATAAAACATACGAACGAAGGCAAAATGAATTGCAGGGATCGAGATATCCCTTTACCTAACGAACAGTCTTCACTACTCGTAATAATCATGACATGTAATAGTTTGAACGTTTGTTAGCTTAAAACGACTGACTAATGAAACTCAGATTTCCCTGGTAAAGACACCGTAATTTAACGCCAGAAATCATTAATGTCTGTCAAAAAAAAAACTAGCTTAAGCAGTGTTAGGATTACTTCTATTATCTTTTAGGTTTCAGAATGTGAAAAGAAAAAAAAAACAACAACGAAAGTGTGTTAGGAAAGGTTGAAGAGAAAGATGCGATCAATTTATTGTTGAGTGGTTTTATCGCTTTTATCTGCAATTGAGTTTTGATTTAAGACGCATTCTGTTTGGGGAGATAGTGTATTGAATGAGTAAATATGGTTCAATAACTGTCCAGAATAGTTATTACAATTTCTGAATTTTTGAGATGAGGATTGATAATTTGGATTATTTGAATTATTCGAATTACTTTTGAACAGAGTCTTTCATTTAATCCATGCATGGGGGGATAGCATGCTTCCATCAGCTATGATCGGGAAGAAATCTTAAGTAGTTTGTAATTCTATTTTTAGTAGGATTGAACCTTCAACCTTCAGAAGGATGTAAAGGATGTAACTTACAATTGAATTTTACCAAGTACTTTATCCACTGTGCCACAAGTTTGCAAGGAGTTTGATAGAAAGTTCTCAAGCTTTGCAAAATGTACCTGAAGAAGGTCGGAGGTTACACCAACCAAAACTTTGTGTGAATATCACTCAAGATGAGAACAGTAGTTTGAATTATTATTTTTACTGCCCCAGGGTAAATACTCCTAATGTAAATACTCCTAATGTAAATACTCCTAATCAAAACGACTGCAGAATCCGATGCTTTCACTTTTTATTCTAATAGTTTCTTTGGATTTCTTGACTTTAGAACTTGCTTGCTCCCTGGTTCCCCAAATATAGCAGTATGCAGAAATGTAATGTGAACAAACATTTTAATGCACAATTTCCCACTTAGAATTTCTCTTTAAATTTGATTCCCAATCACAGTAGTCCTTTACGTCTCAGTGGTGATATGCCTTGTTTGGAGTGAATATGAGTTTAAAAAAAAAAAAAAAAAGCTGCGAAAGTCCAGAAAATAAACTTTTTTTTTTAAAAATAAAAAAATTGTCAATGATTTTTTTCCTTGACGAACTTTGACAATTTCCTAAAGTTTAACTGGTAATACCTGAAATGAAACACCTTTTTATGAAGAAGTTACTGCATTATTATTTAGTCGTGTTTTTTTTTTTTTTTTTTTTTATTTGGCTGCTAGATGGGCCACCTAGTGTTGCACGGGATCTTGGATAAGAAAATAGATTTTAAATAAAAATGTGTACATAATATTTTATCCTCCCACGTTGCAATTCTTAAGTATTTTGTTTTAAGACACCACGGACTACCCTTCTCTCTTTCTCATATGTATTCTTTTTCTCTTTCTCATTTTTTCTCTTTCGCATTCTTTCTTTCTCTTTCTCTCTTTCATGTTTCTTTCGCATTATTTCTCTCTCTTTCTCGCATTCTATCTCTCTCTCTCTTTCTCTTTCTTTCTCTCTCTCTCTTTTGCATTCTTTCTATCTATCTCTCATTCTCTCGCGCATTCTTTCTCTTGTCCTTTCTTTTCATGCGTCATTTTTTCCAGCCATTTCAGTATAATAGAAGGCAAGAAAGTCATCATCAGCTGACTGACTGTTTGACCTACTTTCAGTATTCTGCATCCGAATATACAATGTTTGTAAATTCTGACTTTTACACAATCCGTTTTTTTTTGCCTTTGTCTTTTATATAATAAAAGATACACAACAAAACTATGAACGTCATCTGTTGTCATGGCAGTTTGTAAAAATTATCGTCTGCTCCTTTCAATAAGAAAAGTGCTTCGAGTTCATCGGAACACATTTCATTAAAGTAGTTATGAAACAGACATAGGGATGTGACGTTACAGTGAGGGACAGGGGCTAGGTCAATAGTGCGGGACCTTTTAGATTTGAGACTCTTTTTTGAACCCTGTCTAAGAGCGTGAGACTACTAGTAGATGTACCAGTTCAGATGTGGCAACAATACTCCATGCATAGGCGAATTGTGGTTTTCTAAAGATATAGAATGCTGTGAATAATTTTCTTGTATGGTAGAGAGAACAACACCCTCAATGTATTTGTTCCAATTCATGTTGCCTGTGAATATTAGGCCGAGGAATTTGAAAGATAGGATGTTATTTCTCATTGCAATCGTTGGTTGAGAACGTTTCATCCCTGCCTTATCAAGTGGAACAGACAGACGGACAGACTAAGAGACATGTTATATAGATTAGGGATGAAAAAAGTTTGATTTTGATAAAATGTTTGATGAGCTGAAACACGTTGTTGACTTGGAAGAATGCAGACATTGGATGCGTTGGATAGAAATTGATCCGTTTTATCATTGTGCATGCATCCTAATTAAATTAGAGTTGATGTGATTGGTGATGCGCTATTTCGAGAACAATTACTAGTATTTCTTATCCGTACAAGTCTGTGCACGGAACGGCAAAGATGATCAGGTTTGAAAGTGTTTGAACGACATGAGGTCGCGTGGATGACCTTAAACTGCATTCAATGGTAAGCTTCTCCCCCCATTTAGGAGCTGTGGGGAATATGAAATTATTCATGAGTTGCTACTACTTCCAGCATTCGCTTAGAGTATTGTTGCCACATATGAGTTGGTGCATCCATCACTAGTCTTTCGCTCTTAGACGGGGTCGAAAAAAAACGAATCTCAAATTTAATAGGATCCACAATATCGACTAAGCTCCAACCTCTGTCTCATCACCACAATTTTGCATGCCTGTGCCTGTTTTACGAGTACTTTAATCAAATGTGCTCTGATGAACTAGCACTTGTGCTCTCTGAAAGGAGATACTCCTGGCCAACCTGACAAGCAGCAAATCTCACTTGTTCACTCTGGAGGACTTTCTACTCTAATAGTTTCTTTATTCGAACTGCTAGCCTTTAAAATTCTCTTCCTATTTCATGCTTGCCTGACTGTACTGACATTCATAAGGTTAAATGTAATGTGAATCAACATCTTGCTACTCAACTCCCCACAATTTTCTGTTTGATAGGATCCTAAATAGTAGCCCTTTACATTCCAAGTGTGAGTATGCTGTGTTTAAATTGAAAAAGAGTAAATGAACAAAAATAACATTTTTGTATTACCAATAATGTAATATAAACCATCACTTAAAACTTTTTTGTATTACCAGTAATGTAATATAAACCATCACTTAAAACTTTTTTATATTACCAGTAATGTAATATAAACCATCACTTAAAACTTTTTTATATTACCAGTAATGTAATATAAACCATCACTTAAAACTTTTTTGTATTACCAGTAATGTAATATAAACCATCACTTAAAACATTTTTATATTACCAGTAATGTAATATAAACCATCACTTAAAACATTTTTATATTACCAGTAATGTAATATAAACCATCACTTAAAACTTTTTTGTATTACCAGTAATGTAATATAAACCATCACTTAAAACATTTTTATATTACCAGTAATGTAATATAAACCATCACTTAAAACATTTTTATATTACCAGTAATGTAATATAAACCATCACTTAAAACTTTTTTATATTACCAGTAATGTAATATAAACCATCACTTAAAACATTTTTATATTACCAGTGATGTAATATAAACCATCACTTAAAACTTTTTTATATTACCAGTAATGTAATATAAACCATCACTTAAAACATTTTTATATTACCAGTAATGTAATATAAACCATCACTTAAAACTTTTTTGTATTACCAGTAATGTAATATAAACCATCACTTAAAACTTTTTTGTATTACCAGTAATGTAATATAAACCATCACTTAAAACATTTTTCTATTACCAGTAATGTAATATAAACCATCACTTAAAACTTTTTTGTATTACCAGTGATGTAATATAAACCATCACTTAAAACTTTTTTATATTACCAGTAATGTAATATAAACCATCACTTAAAACTTTTTTGTATTACCAGTAATGTAATATAAACCATCACTTAAAACTTTTTTATATTACCAGTAATGTAATATAAACCATCACTTAAAACATTTTTATATTACCAGTAATGTAATATAAACCATCACTTAAAACTTTTTTATATTACCAGTGATGTAATATAAACCATCACTTAAAACTTTTTTATATTACCAGTAATGTAATATAAACCATCACTTAAAACTTTTTTATATTACCAGTAATGTAATATAAACCATCACTTAAGACATTTTTGTATTACCAGTGATGTAATATAAACCATCACTTAAAACATTTTTATATTACCAGTAATGTAATATAAACCATCACTTAAAACTTTTTTATATTACCAGTAATGTAATATAAACCATCACTTAAAACTTTTTTGTATTACCAGTAATGTAATATAAACCATCACTTAAAACTTTTTTGTATTACCAGTAATGTAATATAAACCATCACTTAAAACTTTTTTGTATTACCAGTAATGTAATATAAACCATCACTTAAAACTTTTTTGTATTACCAGTAATGTAATATAAACCATCACTTAAAACTTTTTTGTATTACCAGTAATGTAATATAAACCATCACTTAAAACTTTTTTGTATTACCAGTAATGTAATATAAACCATCACTTAAAACTTTTTTGTATTACCAGTAATGTAATATAAACCATCACTTAAAACTTTTTTGTATTACCAGTAATGTAATATAAACCATCACTTAAGACATTTTCGTATTACCAGTAATGTAATATAAACCATCACTTAAAACTTTTTTATATTACCAGTGATGTAATATAAACCATCACTTAAGACATTTTTGTATTACCAGTAATGTAATATAAACCATCACTTAAAACTTTTTTATATTACCAGTGATGTAATATAAACCATCACTTAAGACATTTTTGTATTACCAGTAATGTAATATAAACCATCACTTAAAACTTTTTTGTATTACCAGTAATGTAATATAAACCATCACTTAAAACATTTTTATATTACCAGTAATGTAATATAAACCATCACTTAAAACTTTTTTATATTACCAGTGATGTAATATAAACCATCACTTAAAACTTTTTTATATTACAAGTAATGTAATATAAACCATCACTTAAGACATTTTTGTATTACCAGTAATGTAATATAAACCATCACTTAAAACTTTTTTGTATTACCAGTAATGTAATATAAACCATCACTTAAGACATTTTTGTATTACCAGTAATGTAATATAAACCATCACTTAAAACTTTTTTGTATTACCAGTAATGTAATATAAACCATCACTTAAGACATTTTTGTATTACCAGTAATGTAATATAAACCATCACTTAAAACTTTTTTGTATTACCAGTAATGTAATATAAACCATCACTTAAGACATTTTTATATTACCAGTAATGTAATATAAACCATCACTTAAAACATTTTTATATTACCAGTAATGTAATATAAACCATCACTTAAAACATTTTTGTATTACCAGTAATGTAATATAAACCATCACTTAAAACTTTTTTGTATTACCAGTAATGTAATATAAACCATCACTTAAAACTTTTTTGTATTACCAGTAATGTAATATAAACCATCACTTAAAACATTTTTATATTACCAGTAATGTAATATAAACCATCACTTAAAACTTTTTTATATTACCAGTAATGTAATATACACCATCACTTAAAACTTTTTTATATTACCGGTAATGTAATATAAACCATCACTTAAAACTTTTTTGTATTACCAGTAATGTAATATAAACCATCACTTAAAACTTTTTTGTATTACCAGTGATGTAATATAAACCATCACTTAAAACTTTTTTATATTACCAGTAATGTAATATAAACCATCACTTAAAACTTTTTTATATTACCAGTAATGTAATATAAACCATCACTTAAAACTTTTTTGTATTACCAGTAATGTAATATAAACCATCACTTAAAACTTTTTTATATTACCAGTAATGTAATATAAACCATCACTTAAAACATTTTTATATTACCAGTAATGTAATATAAACCATCACTTAAAACTTTTTTATATTACCAGTGATGTAATATAAACCATCACTTAAAACTTTTTTATATTACCAGTAATGTAATATAAACCATCACTTAAAACTTTTTTATATTACCAGTAATGTAATATAAACCATCACTTAAAACTTTTTTGTATTACCAGTGATGTAATATAAACCATCACTTAAAACATTTTTATATTACCAGTAATGTAATATAAACCATCACTTAAAACTTTTTTTTATATTACCAGTAATGTAATATAAACCATCACTTAAAACTTTTTTGTATTACCAGTAATGTAATATAAACCATCACTTAAAACTTTTTTATATTACCAGTAATGTAATATAAACCATCACTTAAAACATTTTTATATTACCAGTAATGTAATATAAACCATCACTTAAAACTTTTTTATATTACCAGTGATGTAATATAAACCATCACTTAAAACTTTTTTATATTACCAGTAATGTAATATAAACCATCACTTAAAACTTTTTTATATTACCAGTAATGTAATATAAACCATCACTTAAAACTTTTTTGTATTACCAGTGATGTAATATAAACCATCACTTAAAACATTTTTATATTACCAGTAATGTAATATAAACCATCACTTAAAACTTTTTTATATTACCAGTAATGTAATATAAACCATCACTTAAAACTTTTTTGTATTACCAGTAATGTAATATAAACCATCACTTAAAACTTTTTTGTATTACCAGTAATGTAATATAAACCATCACTTAAAACTTTTTTGTATTACCAGTAATGTAATATAAACCATCACTTAAAACTTTTTTGTATTACCAGTAATGTAATATAAACCATCACTTAAAACTTTTTTGTATTACCAGTAATGTAATATAAACCATCACTTAAAACTTTTTTGTATTACCAGTAATGTAATATAAACCATCACTTAAAACTTTTTTGTATTACCAGTAATGTAATATAAACCATCACTTAAGACATTTTTGTATTACCAGTAATGTAATATAAACCATCACTTAAAACTTTTTTATATTACCAGTGATGTAATATAAACCATCACTTAAGACATTTTTGTATTACCAGTAATGTAATATAAACAATCACTTAAAACTTTTTTATATTACCAGTGATGTAATATAAACCATCACTTAAGACATTTTTGTATTACCAGTAATGTAATATAAACCATCACTTAAAACTTTTTTGTATTACCAGTAATGTAATATAAACCATCACTTAAAACATTTTTATATTACCAGTAATGTAATATAAACCATCACTTAAAACTTTTTTATATTACCAGTGATGTAATATAAACCATCACTTAAAACTAAACAAGTTTCAGGATATTTGAAATATTTAAAAATTTGATAAGGAAGTTTTACCCTGAAATATTATGGAGCACAGTTATACACATTAGATCAGAAGTCATTGTAGAAGTCATTTATATTCTGTTTGAAGATATTAACTATGTCAAGTCTAAAACTTTTATCAAAATAACTACATTCAGGTGGTATACTATGAAAACTAACAAGCAAACAAGATCTACTTGGTGATCGTCGGATTGAAATCGTGTGGCTTGTGTTCAGAAAAATCTCTTCATCTTTTTTTTTTTTTTTAATTTTCTTCCTTTGTAAATTGTAACGTTGGGTATGGGGCAGTCAAACCAGCTGCTAATATTGCCCTGATTTTTATTGAAACCAACCGAGAGCTCTTTTTAGTATCCTCGTTGTTGCCTTAAGTGCAATTGTCTGGATCTCTTTTGCACTTGGTTCACCAGGAATATTAGTTAGGTAGGACTTCAAATTCTTCTTCATAAGCCCTGTGTCACCTATAATAACTGGTATGATTGATATCTCCTTAAGATTCCAGTTTCTTTTCATATCGTACATGAGACCTTGATAATTGGTCTTTTTCTCTCTTTCAGCTCTGTTCAGACCTCCATCATTAGGGACACTCACTTCAACCAAGGTTGCAACTCTCCCCGACTTATTCCATATAACTATGTCAGGTTTCACAGCAGCATTTTCAAGTTAGGTGGCTGTAGGGATTACATGATCGTAATGTATGGGATATAAGTCATTTTCAACTGTTCTTTCAGGTTGGATGTAGCTGTGATTGAGGAGATAGCTTGCAGATTGTCAGGTACTGACCAAAAACTTTAATGTTTTCTCTGTATATGGAAATCTCCAGGGTAGAGGTTTTTCCTTGTGAAACACTCCTTGTCTTTGGCAGTGAATGTTAGCCATAAAGATGCAAAAGATGTTGTTCTAAAAGATTGTGAGTTTCAGATCATCATAGTTCACATACCAAACAACATTTAGGACAAGATCTTTTTTTGTCAGTTTAAAGGTATGCGTCACAGGTCTGAAACACATTATTTTAATGAGGAATTGAAATGTCATCCTTGATTCCAAGATCGATTTTATATCGATTATCTCGGGCAGGAAATGTGAACATGGATTAATAATGTGTCTTTGCATCCAAAGACTTATTCTGGTAGGATGCTAGCTAGAAGAGAGAAGGTAAATTTTATCTCAGGTCCTGTCATAACCATTAGTGATCTGTCTTCTAATGGTTATGCCAATCGTGCCATAACCATTAGTGATCTGTCTTCTAATGGTTATGCCAATCGTGCCATAACCATTAGTGATCTGTCTTCTAATGGTTATGCCAATCGTGCCATAACCATTAGTGATCTGTCTTCTAATGGTTATGCCAATCGTGCCATAACCATTAGTGATCTGTCTTCTAATGGTTATGCCAATCGTGCCATAACCATTAGTGATATGTCTTCTAATGGTTATGCCAATCGTACCATAACCATTAGTGATCTGTCTTCTAATGGTTATGCCAATCGTGCCATAACCATTAGTGATCTGTCTTCTAATGGTTATGCCAATCGTGCCATAACCATTAGTGATCTGTCTTCTAATGGTTATGCCAATCGTGCCATAACCATTAGTGATCTGTCTTCTAATGGTTATGCCAATCGTGCCATAACCATTAGTGATCTGTCTTCTAATGGTTATGCCAATCGTGCCATAACCATTAGTGATCTGTCTTCTAATGGTAATGCCAATCGTGCCATAACCATTAGTGATCTGTCTTCTAATGGTTATGCCAATCGTGCCATAACCATTAGTGATCTGTCTTCTAATGGTTATGCCAATCGTGCCATAACCATTAGTGATCTGTCTTCTAATGGTTATGCCAATCGTGCCATAACCATTAGTGATCTGTCTTCTAATGGTTATGCCAATCGTGCCATAACCATTAGTGATCTGTCTTCTAATGGTTATGCCAATCGTGCCATAACCATTAGTGATCTGTCTTCTAATGGTTATGCCAATCGTGCCATAACCATTAGTGATCTGTCTTCTAATGGTTATGCCAATCGTGCCATAACCATTAGTGATCTGTCTTCTAATGGTTATGCCAATCGTGCCATAACCATTAGTGATCTGTCTTCTAATGGTTATGCCAATCGTGCCATAACCATTAGTGATCTGTCTTCTAATGGTTATGCAAATCGTGCCATAACAATTAGTTATCTGTCTTCTAATGGTTATGCCAATCGTGCCATAACCATTAGTGATCTGTCTTCTAATGGTTATGCCAATCGTGCCATAACCATTAGTGATCTGTCTTCTAATGGTTATGCCAATCGTGCCATAACCATTAGTGATCTGTCTTCTAATGGTTATGCCAATCGTGCCATAACCATTAGTGATCTGTCTTCTAATGGTTATGCCAATCGTGCCATAACCATTAGTGATCTGTCTTCTAATGGTTATGCAAATCGTGCCATAACCATTAGTGATCTGTCTTCTAATGGTTATGCCAATCGTGCCATAACCATTAGTGATCTGTCTTCTAATGGTTATGCCAATCGTGCCATAACCATTAGTGATCTGTCTTCTAATGGTTATGCCAATCGTGCCATAACCATTAGTGATCTGTCTTCTAATGGTTATGCCAATCGTGCCATAACCATTAGTGATCTGTCTTCTAATGGTTATGCCAATCGTGCCATAACCATTAGTGATCTGTCTTCTAATGGTTATGCAAATCGTGCCATAACAATTAGTTATCTGTCTTCTAATGGTTATGCCAATCGTGCCATAACCATTAGTGATCTGTCTTCTAATGGTTATGCCAATCGTGCCATAACCATTAGTGATCTGTCTTCTAATGGTTATGCCAATCGTGCCATAACCATTAGTGATCTGTCTTCTAATGGTTATGCCAATCGTGCCATAACCATTAGTGATCTGTCTTCTAATGGTTATGCCAATCGTGCCATAACCATTAGTGATCTGTCTTCTAATGGTTATGCAAATCGTGCCATAACCATTAGTGATCTGTCTTCTAATGGTTATGCCAATCGTGCCATAACCATTAGTGATCTGTCTTCTAATGGTTATGCCAATCGTGCCATAACCATTAGTGATCTGTCTTCTAATGGTTATGCCAATCGTGCCATAACCATTAGTGATCTGTCTTCTAATGGTTATGCCAATCGTGCCATAACCATTAGTGATCTGTCTTCTAATGGTTATGCCAATCGTTCCATAACCATTAGTGATCTGTCTTCTAATGGTTATGCAAATCGTGCCATAACCATTAGTGATTATTCTTCTAATGGTTATGCCAATCGTGCCATAACCATTAGTGATCTGTCTTCTAATGGTTATGCCAATCTTGCCATAACCATTAGTGATCTGTCTTCTAATGGTTATGCCAATCGTGCCATAACCATTAGTGATTATTCTTCTAATGGTTATGCCAATCGTGCCATAACCATTAGTGATCTGTCTTCTAATGGTTATGCAAATCGTGCCATAACCATTAGTGATTATTCTTCTAATGGTTATGCCAATCGTGCCATAACCATTAGTGATCTGTCTTCTAATGGTTATGCCAATCTTGCCATAACCATTAGTGATCTGTCTTCTAATGGTTATGCCAATCGTGCCATAACCATTAGTGATTATTCTTCTAATGGTTATGCCAATCGTGCCATAACCATTAGTGATCTGTCTTCTAATGGTTATGCAAATCGTGCCATAACCATTAGTGATTATTCTTCTAATGGTTATGCCAATCGTGCCATAACCATTAGTGATCTGTCTTCTAATGGTTATGCCAATCGTGCCATAACCATTAGTGATCTGTCTTCTAATGGTTATGCAAATCGTGCCATAACCATTAGTGATTATTCTTCTAATGGTTATGCCAATCGTGCCATAACCATTAGTGATCTGTCTTCTAATGGTTATGCCAATCGTGCCATAACCATTAGTGATCTGTCTTCTAATGGTTATGCAAATCGTGCCATAACAATTAGTTATCTGTCTTCTAATGGTTATGCCAATCGTGCCATAACCATTAGTGATCTGTCTTCTAATGGTTATGCCAATCGTGCCATAACCATTAGTGATCTGTCTTCTAATGGTTATGCCAATCGTGCCATAATCATTAGTGATCTGTCTTCTAATGGTTATGCCAATCGTGCCATAACCATTAGTGATCTGTCTTCTAATGGTTATGCAAATCGTGCCATAACCATTAGTGATCTGTCTTCTAATGGTTATGCCAATCGTGCCATAACCATTAGTGATCTGTCTTCTAATGGTTATGCCAATCGTGCCATAACCATTAGTGATCTGTCTTCTAATGGTTATGCCAATCGTGCCATAACCATTAGTGATCTGTCTTCTAATGGTTATGCCAATCGTGCCATAACCATTAGTGATCTGTCTTCTAATGGTTATGCCAATCGTGCCATAACCATTAGTGATCTGTCTTCTAATGGTTATGCAAATCGTGCCATAACCATTAGTGATCTGTCTTCTAATGGTTATGCAAATCGTGCCATAACCATTAGTGATCTGTCTTCTAATGGTTATGCCAATCGTGCCATAACCATTAGTGATCTGTCTTCTAATGGTTATGCCAATCGTGCCATAAACTGGTGATCGTCTGTTTAAAATAAAAATATAATAAGCCTAAACTAGTCACTTACTTGAAACTGAATACCTCCTTGCTAGAAATGCTTGACTAACAAAAGATAAGAAATATAATTAATACTAGAAGGTGTATCTGACATTGCCTGCTATTAAACATCACGTTAAATACTTTGTAAGAAAATGAAGTAAAAAAAAAAAAACGAAAGAAACTGAGACATGTGCATACGAGTATTGTTTTTTTGCAAACAGTTCACTTCTTATAAGTGAAAAAATACTCAAGCTGTAACGATAACCATTAGGCCAGCTTGACACGAATTTAAAGAGTATTTTCAAACCTACTTATTCTTAATATCGTGTGAACTATTCATGCATGCACAATCGTGAAACAGTTGGCAAACAAAAATCTGATGACTCCCACTGCATACTAATTTTTCAATTTTAACACCTTAGCCGCCCTTTTTTCCGGATGAAAACTGATTAAAAATTTTTTCATATTCCTGAATACACTATCCACCAAGTTTCACGTCTGTAGATCAAGAATAGATGTCCTTACACACACACACACACACACACACACACACACACACACACACACACACACACACACTTTTATGTGCAGTAGAACTCCGGGATACGGTGGCCCTTGGATACGTTTTTTTCAGGTTACAATGTGGAATACGATGTTTTCCAGACCCTGGTTACGGTATTTACCCCGCCTTACAGTGTTATTTATAATGTTATTTGATTATATACATGTGTATTATATACTGTATTTTTATGCCGTATCTCGGGGTTTTACTGTATATAGATTAAACAACATGAGAAAATGATGTATATAGATTAAACAACATGAGTAAATGATGTATATAGATTAAACAACATGAGTAAATGATGTATATAGATTAAACAACGTGAGTAAATGATGTATATAGATTAAACAACATGAGAAAATGATGTATATAGATTAAACAACATGAGTAAATGATGTATATAGATTAAACAACATGAGAAAATGATGTATATAGATTAAACAACATGAGAAAATGATGTATATAGATTAAACAACATGAGTAAATGATGTATATAGATTAAACAACATGAGAAAATGATGTATATAGATTAAACAACATGAGTAAATGATGTATATAGATTAAACAACGTGAGTAAATGATGTATATAGATTAAACAACGTGAGTAAATGATGTATATAGATTAAACAACGTGAGTAAATGATGTATATAGATTAAACAACATGAGTAAATGATGTATATAGATTAAACAACATGAGTAAATGATGTATATAGATTAAACAACATGAGTAAATGATGTATATAGATTAAACAACATGAGAAAATGATGTATATAGATTAAACAACATGAGTAAATGATGTATATAGATTAAACAACGTGAGTAAATGATGTATATAGATTAAACAACGTGAGTAAATGATGTATATAGATTAAACAACGTGAGTAAATGATGTATATAGATTAAACAACATGAGTAAATGATGTATATAGATTAAACAACATGAGTAAATGATGTATATAGATTAAACAACGTGAGTAAATGATGTATATAGATTAAACAACATGAGTAAATGATGTATATAGATTAAACAACATGAGTAAATGATGTATATAGATTAAACAACATGAGTAAATGATGTATATAGATTAAACAACGTGAGACAATGATGTATATAGATTAAACAACATGAGTAAATGATGTATATAGATTAAACAACGTGAGTAAATGATGTATATAGATTAAACAACATGAGAAAATGATGTATATAGATTAAACAACATGAGAAAATGATGTATATAGATTAAACAACATGAGAAAATGATGTATATAGATTAAACAACATGAGTAAATGATGTATATAGATTAAACAACATGAGTAAATGATGTATATAGATTAAACAACGTGAGTAAATGATGTATATAGATTAAACAACATGAGTAAATGATGTATATAGATTAAACAACATGAGTAAATGATGTATATAGATTAAACAACATGAGAAAATGATGTATATAGATTAAACAACATGAGTAAATGATGTATATAGATTAAACAACATGAGAAAATGATGTATATAGATTAAACAACATGAGTAAATGATGTATATAGATTAAACAACATGAGTAAATGATGTATATAGATTAAACAACGTGAGTAAATGATGTATATAGATTAAACAACGTGAGTAAATGATGTATATAGATTAAACAACATGAGTAAATGATGTATATAGATTAAACAACGTGAGTAAATGATGTATATAGATTAAACAACATGAGAAAATGATGTATATAGATTAAACAACGTGAGTAAATGATGTATATAGATTAAACAACATGAGAAAATGATGTATATAGATTAAACAACATGAGTAAATGATGTATATAGATTAAACAACATGAGTAAATGATGTATATAGATTAAACAACATGAGTAAATGATGTATATAGATTAAACAACGTGAGTAAATGATGTATATAGATTAAACAACGTGAGTAAATGATGTATATAGATTAAACAACATGAGTAAATGATGTATATAGATTAAACAACATGAGTAAATGATGTATATAGATTAAACAACGTGAGTAAATGATGTATATAGATTAAACAACATGAGTAAATGATGTATATAGATTAAACAACATGAGTAAATGATGTATATAGATTAAACAACGTGAGACAATGATGTATATAGATTAAACAACATGAGAAAATGATGTATATAGATTAAACAACATGAGTAAATGATGTATATAGATTAAACAACGTGAGTAAATGATGTATATAGATTAAACAACGTGAGTAAATGATGTATATAGATTAAACAACGTGAGTAAATGATGTATATAGATTAAACAACATGAGTAAATGATGTATATAGATTAAACAACGTGAGTAAATGATGTATATAGATTAAACAACGTGAGTAAATGATGTATATAGATTAAACAACATGAGAAAATGATGTATATAGATTAAACAACATGAGAAAATGATGTATATAGATTAAACAACGTGAGTAAATGATGTATATAGATTAAACAACGTGAGTAAATGATGTATATAGATTAAACAACGTGAGTAAATGATGTATATAGATTAAACAACATGAGTAAATGATGTATATAGATTAAACAACATAAGTAAATGATGTATATAGATTAAACAACATGAGTAAATGATGTATATAGATTAAACAACATGAGTAAATGATGTATATAGATTAAACAACGTGAGTAAATGATGTATATAGATTAAACAACATGAGTAAATGATGTATATAGATTAAATTACATGAGTAAATGATGTATATAGATTAAACAACATGAGTAAATGATGTATATAGATTAAACAACGTGAGTAAATGATGTATATAGATTAAACAACGTGAGTAAATGATGTATATAGATTAAACAACGTGAGTAAATGATGTATATAGATTAAACAACGTGAGTAAATGATGTATATAGATTAAACAACGTGAGACAATGATGTATATAGATTAAACAACATGAGTAAATGATGTATATAGATTAAACAACGTGAGTAAATGATGTATATAGATTAAACAACGTGAGTAAATGATGTATATAGATTAAACAACGTGAGTAAATGATGTATATAGATTAAACAACGTGAGTAAATGATGTATATAGATTAAACAACGTGAGTAAATGATGTATATAGATTAAACAACGTGAGACAATGATGTATATAGATTAAACAACATGAGTAAATGATGTATATAGATTAAACAACATGAGAAAATGATGTATATAGATTAAACAACATGAGTAAATGATGTATATAGATTAAACAACGTGAGTAAATGATGTATATAGATTAAACAACGTGAGTAAATGATGTATATAGATTAAACAACGTGAGACAATGATGTATATAGATTAAACAACATGAGTAAATGATGTATATAGATTAAACAACATGAGTAAATGATGTATATAGATTAAACAACATGAGTAAATGATGTATATAGATTAAACAACGTGAGTAAATGATGTATATAGATTAAACAACGTGAGTAAATGATGTATATAGATTAAACAACATGAGAAAATGATGTATATAGATTAAACAACATGAGTAAATGATGTATATAGATTAAACAACATGAGTAAATGATGTATATAGATTAAACAACGTGAGTAAATGATGTATATAGATAAAACAACGTGAGTAAATGATGTATATAGATTAAACAACATGAGTAAATGATGTATATAGATTAAACAACATGAGTAAATGATGTATATAGATTAAACAACATGAGTAAATGATGTATATAGATTAAACAACATGAGTAAATGATGTATATAGATTAAACAACATGAGTAAATGATGTATATAGATTAAACAACATGAGTAAATGATGTATATAGATTAAACAACGTGAGTAAATGATGTATATAGATTAAACAACGTGAGTAAATGATGTATATAGATTAAACAACATGAGTAAATGATGTATATAGATTGAACAACGTGAGTAAATGATGTATATAGATTAAACAACATGAGTAAATGATGTATATAGATTAAACAACATGAGTAAATGATGTATATAGATTAAACAACATGAGTAAATGATGTATATAGATTAAACAACATGAGAAAATGATGTATATAGATTAAACAACGTGAGTAAATGATGTATATAGATTAAACAACATGAGTAAATGATGTATATAGATTAAACAACATGAGTAAATGATGTATATAGATTAAACAACATGAGTAAATGATGTATATAGATTAAACAACATGAGTAAATGATGTATATAGATTAAACAACATGAGTAAATGATGTATATAGATTAAACAACGTGGGTAAATGATGTATATAGATTAAACAACGTGAGTAAATGATGTATATAGATTAAACAACATGAGTAAATGATGTATATAGATTGAACAACGTGAGTAAATGATGTATATAGATTAAACAACGTGAGTAAATGATGTATATAGATTAAACAACATGAGTAAATGATGTATATAGATTAAACAACGTGAGTAAATGATGTATATAGATTAAACAACATGAGTAAATGATGTATATAGATTAAACAACATGAGTAAATGATGTATATAGATTAAACAACATGAGTAAATGATGTATATAGATTAAACAACGTGAGTAAATGATGTATATAGATTAAACAACGTGAGTAAATGATGTATATAGATTAAACAACGTGAGTAAATGATGTATATAGATTAAACAACGTGAGTAAATGATGTATATAGATTAAACAACGTGAGTAAATGATGTATATAGATTAAACAACATGAGTAATAGATGTATATAGATTAAACAACGTGAGTAAATGATGTATATAGATTAAACAACGTGAGTAAATGATGTATATAGATGAAACAACATGAGTAAATGATGTATATAGATTAAACAACGTGAGTAAATGATGTATATAGATTAAACAACGTGAGTAAATGATGTATATAGATTAAACAACATGAGTAAATGATGTATATAGATTAAACAACATAAGTAAATGATGTATATAGATTAAACAACATGAGTAAATGATGTATATAGATTAAACAACATGAGTAAATGATGTATATAGATTAAACAACATGAGTAAATGATGTATATAGATTAAACAACGTGAGTAAATGATGTATATAGATTAAACAACATGAGTAAATGATGTATATAGATTAAACAACATGAGTAAATGATGTATATAGATTAAACAACATGAGTAAATGATGTATATAGATTGAACAACGTGAGTAAATGATGTATATAGATTAAACAACGTGAGTAAATGATGTATATAGATTAAACAACATGAGTAAATGATGTATATAGATTAAACAACGTGAGTAAATGATGTATATAGATTAAACAACGTGAGTAAATGATGTATATAGATTAAACAACGTGAGTAAATGATGTATATAGATTAAACAACATGAGTAAATGATGTATATAGATTAAACAACGTGAGTAAATGATGTATATAGATTAAACAACGTGAGTAAATGATGTATATAGATTAAACAACGTGAGTAAATGATGTATATAGATTAAACAACGTGAGTAAATGATGTATATAGATTAAACAACATGAGTAAATGATGTATATAGATTAAACAACATGAGTAAATGATGTATATAGATTAAACAACATGAGTAAATGATGTATATAGATTAAACAACGTGAGTAAATGATGTATATAGATTAAACAACGTGAGTAAATGATGTATATAGATTAAACAACGTGAGTAAATGATGTATATAGATTAAACAACATGAGTAAATGATGTATATAGATTAAACAACGTGAGTAAATGATGTATATAGATTAAACAACGTGAGTAAATGATGTATATAGATTAAACAACGTGAGTAAATGATGTATATAGATGAAACAACATGAGTAAATGATGTATATAGATTAAACAACGTGAGTAAATGATGTATATAGATTAAACAACGTGAGTAAATGATGTATATAGATTAAACAACATGAGTAAATGATGTATATAGATTAAATTACATGAGTAAATGATGTATATAGATTAAACAACATGAGTAAATGATGTATATAGATTAAACAACGTGAGTAAATGATGTATATAGATTAAACAACGTGAGTAAATGATGTATATAGATTAAACAACGTGAGTAAATGATGTATATAGATTAAACAACGTGAGTAAATGATGTATATAGATTAAACAACGTGAGTAAATGATGTATATAGATTAAACAACGTGAGTAAATGATGTATATAGATTAAACAACGTGAGTAAATGATGTATATAGATTAAACAACGTGAGTAAATGATGTATATAGATTAAACAACGTGAGACAATGATGTATATAGATTAAACAACATGAGTAAATGATGTATATAGATTAAACAACATGAGTAAATGATGTATATAGATTAAACAACATGAGTAAATGATGTATATAGATTAAACAACATGAGTAAATGATGTATATAGATTAAACAACGTGAGTAAATGATGTATATAGATTAAACAACGTGAGTAAATGATGTATATAGATTAAACAACGTGAGTAAATGATGTATATAGATTAAACAACATGAGTAAATGATGTATATAGATTAAACAACGTGAGTAAATGATGTATATAGATTAAACAACGTGAGTAAATGATGTATATAGATGAAACAACATGAGTAAATGATGTATATAGATTAAACAACATGAGTAAATGATGTATATAGATTAAATTACATGAGTAAATGATGTATATAGATTAAACAACATGAGTAAATGATGTATATAGATTAAACAACGTGAGTAAATGATGTATATAGATTAAACAACGTGAGTAAATGATGTATATAGATTAAACAACGTGAGACAATGATGTATATAGATTAAACAACATGAGTAAATGATGTATATAGATTAAACAACATGAGTAAATGATGTATATAGATTAAACAACGTGAGTAAATGATGTATATAGATTAAACAACGTGAGACAATGATGTATATAGATTAAACAACATGAGTAAATGATGTATATAGATTAAACAACATGAGTAAATGATGTATATAGATTAAACAACATGAGTAAATGATGTATATAGATTAAACAACATGAGTAAATGATGTATATAGATTAAACAACATGAGTAAATGATGTATATAGATTAAACAACATGAGTAAATGATGTATATAGATTAAACAACATGAGTAAATGATGTATATAGATTAAACAACATGAGTAAATGATGTATATAGATTAAACAACATGAGGAAATGATGTATATAGATTAAACAACATGAGTAAATGATGTATATAGATTAAACAACGTGAGTAAATGATGTATATAGATTAAACAACATGAGTAAATGATGTATATAGATTAAACAACATGAGTAAATGATGTATATAGATTAAACAACATGAGTAAATGATGTATATAGATTAAACAACGTGAGTAAATGATGTATATAGATTAAACAACGTGAGACAATGATGTATATAGATATAAACAACATGAGTAAATGATGTATATAGATTAAACAACATGAGTAAATGATGTATATAGATTAAACAACATGAGTAAATGATGTATATAGATTAAACAACATGAGTAAATGATGTATATAGATTAAACAACATGAGTAAATGATGTATATAGATTAAACAACATGAGTAAATGATGTATATAGATTAAACAACATGAGTAAATGATGTATATAGATTAAACAACATGAGTAAATGATGTATATAGATTAAACAACATGAGGAAATGATGTATATAGATTAAACAACATGAGTAAATGATGTATATAGATTAAACAACGTGAGTAAATGATGTATATAGATTAAACAACATGAGTAAATGATGTATATAGATTAAACAACATGAGTAAATGATGTATATAGATTAAACAACATGAGAAAATGATGTATATAGATTAAACAACATGAGTAAATGATGTATATAGATTAAACAACATGAGAAAATGATGTATATAGATTAAACAACATGAGTAAATGATGTATATAGATTAAACAACATGAGTAAATGATGTATATAGATTAAACAACATGAGAAAATGATGTATATAGATTAAACAACATGAGTAAATGATGTATATAGATTAAACAACATGAGTAAATGATGTATATAGATTAAACAACATGAGTAAATGATGTATATAGATTAAACAACATGAGAAAATGATGTATATAGATTAAACAACATGAGTAAATGATGTATATAGATTAAACAACATGAGTAAATGATGTATATAGATTAAACAACATGAGTAAATGATGTATATAGATTAAACAACATGAGAAAATGATGTATATAGATTAAACAACATGAGTAAATGATGTATATAGATTAAACAACATGAGTAAATGATGTATATAGATTAAACAACGTGAGACAATGATGTATATAGATTAAACAACATGAGTAAATGATGTATATAGATTAAACAACATGAGAAAATGATGTATATAGATTAAACAACATGAGTAAATGATGTATATAGATTAAACAACATGAGTAAATGATGTATATAGATTAAACAACATGAGTAAATGATGTATATAGATTAAACAACATGAGTAAATGATGTATATAGATTAAACAACATGAGAAAATGATGTATATAGATTAAACAACATGAGTAAATGATGTATATAGATTAAACAACATGAGTAAATGATGTATATAGATTAAACAACGTTAGACAATGATGTATATAGATTAAACAACATGAGTAAATGATGTATATAGATTAAACAACATGAGAAAATGATGTATATAGATTAAACAACATGAGTAAATGATGTATATAGATTAAACAACATGAGTAAATGATGTATATAGATTAAACAACATGAGAAAATGATGTATATAGATTAAACAACATGAGTAAATGATGTATATAGATTAAACAACATGAGTAAATGATGTATATAGATTAAACAACATGAGTAAATGATGTATATAGATTAAACAACGTGAGTAAATGATGTATATAGATTAAACAACGTGAGACAATGATGTATATAGATTAAACAACATGAGTAAATGATGTATATAGATTAAACAACATGAGTAAATGATGTATATAGATTAAACAACATGAGTAAATGATGTATATAGATTAAACAACATGAGTAAATGATGTATATAGATTAAACAATGTGAGTAAATGATGTATATAGATTAAACAACATGAGTAAATGATGTATATAGATTAAACAACATGAGTAAATGATGTATATAGATTAAACAACATGAGTAAATGATGTATATAGATTAAACAACGTGAGTAAATGATGTATATAGATTAAACAACATGAGTAAATGATGTATATAGATTAAACAACATGAGTAAATGATGTATATAGATTAAACAACATGAGTAAATGATGTATATAGATTAAACAACATGAGAAAATGATGTATATAGATTAAACAACATGAGTAAATGATGTATATAGATTAAACAACGTGAGTAAATGATGTATATAGATTAAACAACATGAGTAAATGATGTATATAGATTAAACAACATGAGTAAATGATGTATATAGATTAAACAACATGAGTAAATGATGTATATAGATTAAACAACGTGAGTAAATGATGTATATAGATTAAACAACATGAGTAAATGATGTATATAGATTAAACAACATGAGTAAATGATGTATATAGATTAAACAACATGAGTAAATGATGTATATAGATTAAACAACGTGAGTAAATGATGTATATAGATTAAACAACATGAGTAAATGATGTATATAGATTAAACAACATGAGTAAATGATGTATATAGATTAAACAACATGAGTAAATGATGTATATAGATTAAACAACGTGAGTAAATGATGTATATAGATTAAACAACATGAGTAAATGATGTATATAGATTAAACAACATGAGTAAATGATGTATATAGATTAAACAACGTGAGTAAATGATGTATATAGATTAAACAACGTGAGTAAATGATGTATATAGATTAAACAACGTGAGTAAATGATGTATATAGATTAAACAACGTGAGTAAATGATGTATATAGATTAAACAACATGAGTAAATGATGTATATAGATTAAACAACATGAGTAAATGATGTATATAGATTAAACAACATGAGTAAATGATGTATATAGATTAAACAACATGAGTAAATGATGTATATAGATTAAACAACATGAGTAAATGATGTATATAGATTAAACAACGTGAGTAAATGATGTATATAGATTAAACAACATGAGTAAATGATGTATATAGATTAAACAACATGAGTAAATGATGTATATAGATTAAACAACATGAGTAAATGATGTATATAGATTAAACAACATGAGTAAATGATGTATATAGATTAAACAACGTGAGTAAATGATGTATATAGATTAAACAACGTGAGTAAATGATGTATATAGATTAAACAACGTGAGTAAATGATGTATATAGATTAAACAACGTGAGTAAATGATGTATATAGATTAAACAACATGAGTAAATGATGTATATAGATTAAACAACATGAGTAAATGATGTATATAGATTAAACAACATGAGTAAATGATGTATATAGATTAAACAACATGAGTAAATGATGTATATAGATTAAACAACGTGAGTAAATGATGTATATAGATTAAACAACATGAGTAAATGATGTATATAGATTAAACAACGTGAGTAAATGATGTATATAGATTAAACAACATGAGTAAATGATGTATATAGATTAAACAACATGAGTAAATGATGTATATAGATTAAACAACATGAGTAAATGATGTATATAGATTAAACAACATGAGTAAATGATGTATATAGATTAAACAACGTGAGTAAATGATGTATATAGATTAAACAACGTGAGTAAATGATGTATATAGATTAAACAACATGAGTAAATGATGTATATAGATTAAACAACGTGAGTAAATGATGTATATAGATTAAACAACATGAGTAAATGATGTATATAGATTAAACAACGTGAGTAAATGATGTATATAGATTAAACAACATGAGTAAATGATGTATATAGATTAAACAACGTGAGTAAATGATGTATATAGATTAAACAACGTGAGTAAATGATGTATATAGATTAAACAACATGAGTAAATGATGTATATAGATTAAACAACATGAGTAAATGATGTATATAGATTAAACAACGTGAGTAAATGATGTATATAGATTAAACAACATGAGTAAATGATGTATATAGATTAAACAACGTGAGTAAATGATGTATATAGATTAAACAACATGAGTAAATGATGTATATAGATTAAACAACATGAGTAAATGATGTATATAGATTAAACAACATGAGTAAATGATGTATATAGATTAAACAACGTGAGTAAATGATGTATATAGATTAAACAACATGAGTAAATGATGTATATAGATTAAACAACATGAGTAAATGATGTATATAGATTAAACAACGTGAGTAAATGATGTATATAGATTAAACAACGTGAGTAAATGATGTATATAGATTAAACAACATGAGTAAATGATGTATATAGATTAAACAACATGAGTAAATGATGTATATAGATTAAACAACGTGAGTAAATGATGTATATAGATTAAACAACGTGAGTAAATGATGTATATAGATTAAACAACGGTAGTAAATGATGTATATAGATTAAACAACATGAGTAAATGATGTATATAGATTAAACAACGTGAGTAAATGATGTATATAGATTAAACAACGTGAGTAAATGATGTATATAGATTAAACAACGTGAGTAAATGATGTATATAGATTAAACAACATGAGTAAATGATGTATATAGATTAAACAACATGAGTAAATGATGTATATAGATTAAACAACGTGAGTAAATGATGTATATAGATTAAACAACGTGAGACAATGATGTATATAGATTAAACAACATGAGTAAATGATGTATATAGATTAAACAACGTGAGACAATGATGTATATAGATTAAACAACATGAGTAAATGATGTATATAGATTAAACAACATGAGTAAATGATGTATATAGATTAAACAACGTGAGTAAATGATGTATATAGATTAAACAACATGAGTAAATGATGTATATAGATTAAACAACATGAGTAAATGATGTATATAGATTAAACAACGTGAGTAAATGATGTATATAGATTAAACAACATGAGTAAATGATGTATATAGAGTAAACAACATGAGTAAATGATGTATATAGATTAAACAACATGAGTAAATGATGTATATAGATTAAACAACGTGAGTAAATGATGTATATAGATGAAACAACATGAGTAAATGATGTATATAGAGTAAACAACATGAGTAAATGATGTATATAGATTAAACAACGTGAGTAAATGATGTATATAGATTAAACAACATGAGTAAATGATGTATATAGATTAAACAACGTGAGTAAATGATGTATATAGATTAAACAACATGAGTAAATGATGTATATAGAGTAAACAACATGAGTAAATGATGTATATAGATTAAACAACATGAGTAAATGATGTATATAGATTAAACAACGTGAGTAAATGATGTATATAGATTAAACAACATGAGTAAATGATGTATATAGAGTAAACAACATGAGTAAATGATGTATATAGATTAAACAACGTGAGTAAATGATGTATATAGATTAAACAACATGAGTAAATGATGTATATAGATTAAACAACGTGAGTAAATGATGTATATAGATTAAACAACATGAGTAAATGATGTATATAGATTAAACAACATGAGTAAATGATGTATATAGATTAAACAACATGAGTAAATGATGTATATAGATTAAACAACATGAGTAAATGATGTATATAGATTAAACAACATGAGTAAATGATGTATATAGATTAAACAACATGAGTAAATGATGTATATAGATTAAATTACATGAGTAAATGATGTATATAGATTAAACAACATGAGTAAATGATGTATATAGATTAAACAACGTGAGTAAATGATGTATATAGATTAAACAACATGAGTAAATGATGTATATAGATTAAACAACGTGAGTAAATGATGTATATAGATTAAACAACATGAGTAAATGATGTATATAGAGTAAACAACATGAGTAAATGATGTATATAGATTAAACAACATGAGTAAATGATGTATATAGATTAAACAACATGAGTAAATGATGTATATAGATTAAACAACATGAGTAAATGATGTATATAGATTAAACAACGTGAGACAATGATGTATATAGATTAAACAACATGAGTAAATGATGTATATAGATTAAACAACATGAGTAAATGATGTATATAGATTAAACAACATGAGTAAATGATGTATATAGATTAAACAACGTGAGTAAATGATGTATATAGATTAAACAACGTGAGTAAATGATGTATATAGATTAAACAACATGAGTAAATGATGTATATATATTAAACAACATGAGTAAATGATGTATATAGATTAAACAACATGAGAAAATGATGTATATAGATTAAACAACGTGAGTAAATGATGTATATAGATTAAACAACATGAGTAAATGATGTATATAGATTAAACAACATGAGTAAATGATGTATATAGATTAAACAACATGAGTAAATGATGTATATAGATTAAACAACATGAGTAAATGATGTATATAGATTAAACAACGTGAGACAATGATGTATATAGATTAAACAACATGAGTAAATGATGTATATAGATTAAACAACATGAGTAAATGATGTATATAGATTAAACAACATGAGTAAATGATGTATATAGATTAAACAACATGAGTAAATGATGTATATAGATTAAACAACGTGAGTAAATGATGTATATAGATTAAACAACATGAGTAAATGATGCATATAGATTAAACAACATGAGTAAATGATGTATATAGATTAAACAACATGAGTAAATGATGTATATAGATTAAACAACATGAGTAAATGATGTATATAGATTAAACAACGTGAGACAATGATGTATATAGATTAAACAACATGAGTAAATGATGTATATAGATTAAACAACATGAGTAAATGATGTATATAGATTAAACAACATGAGTAAATGATGTATATAGATTAAACAACATGAGTAAATGATGTATATAGATTAAACAACATGAGTAAATGATGTATATAGATTAAACAACATGAGTAAATGATGTATATAGATTAAACAACGTGAGTAAATGATGTATATAGATTAAACAACGTGAGTAAATTATGTATATAGATAAAACAACATGAGTAAATGATGTATATAGATTAAACAACGTGAGTAAATGATGTATATAGATTAAACAACATGAGTAAATGATGTATATAGATTAAACAACATGAGTAAATGATGTATATAGATTAAACAACGTGAGACAATGATGTATATAGATTAAACAACATGAGTAAATGATGTATATAGATTAAACAACATGAGTAAATGATGTATATAGATTAAACAACATAAGTAAATGATGTATATAGATTAAACAACATGAGTAAATGATGTATATAGATTAAACAACATGAGTAAATGATGTATATAGATTAAACAACGTGAGTAAATGATGTATATAGATTAAACAACATGAGTAAATGATGTATATAGATTAAACAACATGAGTAAATGATGTATATAGATTAAACAACGTGAGTAAATGATGTATATAGATTAAACAACATGAGTAAATGATGTATATAGATTAAATTACATGAGTAAATGATGTATATAGATTAAACAACATGAGTAAATGATGTATATAGATTAAACAACGTGAGTAAATTATGTATATAGATAAAACAACATGAGTAAATGATGTATATAGATTAAACAACGTGAGTAAATGATGTATATAGATTAAACAACATGAGTAAATGATGTATATAGATTAAACAACATGAGTAAATGATGTATATAGATTAAACAACGTGAGTAAATGATGTATATAGATTAAACAACATGAGTAAATGATGTATATAGATTAAACAACATGAGTAAATGATGTATATAGATTAAACAACGTGAGACAATGATGTATATAGATTAAACAACATGAGTAAATGATGTATATAGATTAAACAACATGAGTAAATGATGTATATAGATTAAACAACATGAGTAAATGATGTATATAGATTAAACAACATGAGTAAATGATGTATATAGATTAAACAACGTGAGTAAATGATGTATATAGATTAAACAACATGAGTAAATGATGTATATAGATTAAACAACGTGAGTAAATGATGTATATAGATTAAACAACATGAGTAAATGATGTATATAGATTAAACAACATGAGTAAATGATGTATATAGATTAAACAACATGAGTAAATGATGTATATAGATTAAACAACATGAGTAAATGATGTATATAGATTAAACAACGTGAGTAAATTATGTATATAGATAAAACAACATGAGTAAATGATGTATATAGATTAAACAACGTGAGTAAATGATGTATATAGATTAAACAACATGAGTAAATGATGTATATAGATTAAACAACATGAGTAAATGATGTATATAGATTAAACAACATGAGTAAATGATGTATATAGATTAAACAACATGAGTAAATTATGTATATAGATAAAACAACATGAGTAAATGATGTATATAGATTAAACAACGTGAGTAAATGATGTATATAGATTAAACAACATGAGTAAATGATGTATATAGATTAAACAACATGAGTAAATGATGTATATAGATTAAACAACGTGAGTAAATCATGTATATAGATTAAACAACATGAGTAAATGATGTATATAGATTAAACAACATGAGTAAATGATGTATATAGATTAAACAACGTGAGACAATGATGTATATAGATTAAACAACATGAGTAAATGATGTATATAGATTAAACAACATGAGTAAATGATGTATATAGATTAAACAACATGAGTAAATGATGTATATAGATTAAACAACATGAGTAAATGATGTATATAGATTAAACAACATGAGTAAATGATGTATATAGATTAAACAACATGAGTAAATGATGTATATAGATTAAACAACATGAGTAAATGATGTATATAGATTAAACAACGTGAGTAAATGATGTATATAGATTAAACAACATGAGTAAATGATGTATATAGATTAAACAACGTGAGTAAATGATGTATATAGATTAAACAACATGAGTAAATGATGTATATAGATTAAACAACATGAGTAAATGATGTATATAGATTAAACAACATGAGTAAATGATGTATATAGATTAAACAACATGAGTAAATGATGTATATAGATTAAACAACGTGAGTAAATTATGTATATAGATAAAACAACATGAGTAAATGATGTATATAGATTAAACAACGTGAGTAAATGATGTATATAGATTAAACAACGTGAGTAAATGATGTATATAGATTAAACAACATGAGTAAATGATGTATATAGATTAAACAACATGAGTAAATGATGTATATAGATTAAACAACGTGAGACAATGATGTATATAGATTAAACAACATGAGTAAATGATGTATATAGATTAAACAACATGAGTAAATGATGTATATAGATTAAACAACATGAGTAAATGATGTATATAGATTAAACAACATGAGTAAATGATGTATATAGATTAAACAACATGAGTAAATGATGTATATAGATTAAACAACATGAGTAAATGATGTATATAGATTAAACAACATGAGTAAATGATGTATATAGATTAAACAACGTGAGTAAATTATGTATATAGATTAAACAACATGAGTAAATGATGTATATAGATTAAACAACGTGAGTAAATGATGTATATAGATTAAACAACATGAGTAAATGATGTATATAGATTAAACAACATGAGTAAATGATGTATATCGATTAAACAACATGAGTAAATTATGTATATAGATAAAACAACATGAGTAAATGATGTATATAGATTAAACAACGTGAGTAAATGATGTATATAGATTAAACAACATGAGTAAATGATGTATATAGATTAAACAACATGAGTAAATGATGTATATAGATTAAACAACGTGAGACAATGATGTATATAGATTAAACAACATGAGTAAATGATGTATATAGATTAAACAACATGAGTAAATGATGTATATAGATTAAACAACATGAGTAAATGATGTATATAGATTAAACAACATGAGTAAATGATGTATATAGATTAAACAACATGAGTAAATGATGTATATAGATTAAACAACATGAGTAAATGATGTATATAGATTAAACAACATGAGTAAATGATGTATATAGATTAAACAACGTGAGTAAATGATGTATATAGATTAAACAACATGAGTAAATGATGTATATAGATTAAACAACGTGAGTAAATGATGTATATAGATTAAACAACATGAGTAAATGATGTATATAGATTAAACAACATGAGTAAATGATGTATATAGATTAAACAACATGAGTAAATGATGTATATAGATTAAACAACATGAGTAAATGATGTATATAGATTAAACAACGTGAGTAAATTATGTATATAGATAAAACAACATGAGTAAATGATGTATATAGATTAAACAACGTGAGTAAATGATGTATATAGATTAAACAACATGAGTAAATGATGTATATAGATTAAACAACATGAGTAAATGATGTATATAGATTAAACAACGTGAGTAAATGATGTATATAGATTAAACAACATGAGTAAATGATGTATATAGATTAAACAACGTGAGTAAATGATGTATATAGATTAAACAACATGAGTAAATGATGTATATAGATTAAACAACGTGAGTAAATGATGTATATAGATTAAACAACGTGATTAAATGATGTATATAGATTAAACAACATGAGTAAATGATGTATATAGATTAAACAACATGAGTAAATGATGTATATAGATTAAACAACATGAGTAAATGATGTATATAGATTAAACAACATGAGAAAATGATGTATATAGATTAAACAACGTGAGTAAATGATTTAAATTTGGGCACAGAAACAAGTAAAAATGTCAGTAAATTGAAATGAACATTTTGCATTTCAACTTGCTGATAATATGTCTGTAATGCGTTATTCATCCAAAGATTTTACTCTTTTTAAATCATCATTGGTGTATGATTACTATTTCCTTTTAATTTCAGTGTCATGTGATCAGTAGTTTAAGATTTTACCGGTTAAATATTTACAGACACACGCACACAAATACAGTAGAACCCCGGGATACGGTGGCTCTTGGTTTTTATTGTTTTTTCCGGTCTTTGGTTACGGTATTTGCCCCGCCTTACGGTGTTATTTATAATGTCATTTGATTAGGATGTGCATGTGCACTGTATTTTGTTGCAAATTTTTAATGTCATCTTCCGAGGTTCTACTGTGCATATAATTTTGTTTTATTTGTATGGATGAAGTAAAAGTATATAAGTATTTTAAGATAATAAAAACTGAATCATAACTTTTGCGAAAATCACTAAATTTGATTTCAAATAATCCAAAACGGTTGATATGCTGTCAACCATCCAAACTTCGTTATTCCATATTTTTTTTCTTTCCTTCATTTTTGCCGTGATTCCTTTTTTTAATTCGGCCAATCTCTACGAAATATTCACAAATTTCTTTCTCCTCCATTTTGACTTTCTATATTTTCTTTTCATCTTGTCATCATCCTGAACAAAAATGTCGATCTTGTCTCCATTAGATAAGCAATTCTTTGAATGCATGTCAGTTTATCTTGACCCGAGAACAATTACAAGACAAATCGGAATTCATGTAAACAGAATGTTTATACTTAAAATGGGTGCCGACCATTTTCTTATCTTTCCAAACAAACGTGTTCGCATAGAAATTTTCGTTGATGATATATAAACTCGTTGTTAACAATTTCTGACTTCCTGAAATTTTTGGGTTAATAACGAAAATGACTGCAGACCAAAAAAAAAAAAAAAAAAAAAAAAAAATCAATCGTCTTTGAAAAGAAGATCAAAAAGATTTTCGCGTTTTGCTATTTCTTCGCCCCCACCCCCCTTTTTTTTACTTTCATTATTTCCCGATTTCCGTTGGTTTTATTTCCTTTTATATTTTCTTTGCCTTGTCTTTGTTTAGTTTTTAATTCTTTCTTTTTACTTTTTTCTTTTCTTTTTCTTCCATTTTCCCCCTTTCTTTTTCTTTCGTCTTTCTCTTTTTTTATTTCTTTGCTCCCTTTCTGTTCCTTTTCTTTTTTCTTTTTCCTTTTGCTTTCTCTTTTCTTTTCTTTTTTCCGTTTTTCTGTTCCTTTTTCCGTTTTTCTTTTTCTTTTCTTCATTGTCTTTTTTTTGGTTATCTTTTTTCTTTTTCTTCCTTTCCTTTTTTTTTCCTTTTTTTTCTTTCTAGGTTTTTCTTCTATTTTTTCTCTCTTCTTAGTTTTCTTCTTTTCTCATCCTTTTCCCTGTTTCTTGTTTTACCCTTTATTTTTTGTTTCGTTTATTTCTTTTTCATTTTCTTTTTTTTTTTCTTTTCTCCTCAATTTACTTTTAGAAGGAAAATCAAGAGATAAAAAAATTCAATATTTCTTTGATAAGATCACAGAAAAGATTTGTTTTCTTTTGACTTTATGAATCATCAACACGAAACCGAAAAAGAAACCAACAAGCAACAGTTCCACCCAAAATCAACAAAAACTGAAGACATCCTTTGATTTTTTTTTAATTTCAAAATTTTCACACAAACAATATTTTATCAAAAAACAAAAATTTGACCTCAGAGATTTACTAGGGAAATGGTTGGGATAAGGGTATTATGGTCAACCATTTTTTTTTTTTACAAAGTTACCTCCCTTTTAAATAGGTAAATTTAAACCAATCGACTTATCAAGAGTGAAGTGAATAAATAAGAACAAAATAAAACTTGAATAAAATACGCATAAAATTATAAATACACGGAAATAGAAATGAAATAAAAATGAATACAATAAAATAGAATATTAATACTGATCCTTACATTATTAGGTTTAAAGAATAAAAATAGATTTTAAAAAAATTTAAAAAAATAATTTCAGGTCCATTTCAATTGCTGGGAAACTGCTTTCATTTACTACAGTCTCCATATGCACGTTTAAACTTTAGTTAACATCTATCTGAAGAAGGGAATTTTCCCGAAATATCGTACGACACAGAAACTTCCATCATACCACACTGGCGCAGGTAAGAACACAATACAATGTTATAAAAGTATTAAAAAGAACACAATTCAATGTTTAAAATATATAAAAACTAGCAGATGTACCCGGCGTTGCCCGGTATTAAATGTAACTTGCCAAGATATTTCTGTCTGCGTTATTCATCCATCTAAATAGATTTTACTTGTTATAAAACATCCTTGGTATATGATTAGTATTTCCTGTTAATTTTAGTGTTATATTACTAGTAGTTTAAGAGTTTATAGGTAAAATATTTTCACACAGACATACACACATACACAATCTACTGTATTATCTATATAGCATTACTTATAATGTTATTTGGTGACAAAATAAAAAGGGAAAAAAAGTTTTCCTCTTTCATCTTTCTTGTACTCACACTTCCTCTGACTACTCCCCTCTTTCTCTCATACTTGTGCAAACTTTAGCAACTGATAGAAACGAAAACAAGAAATAATCATCAGCAGCTGCCTGAGTGTTTGACCTAGTTTCAGCGTTGTTTTACAAACATTTACCAGTAAGAATGAAGTTTTTTCTCTATCCTCTCTCCCTAGTATGCATTAATTTGATTCCTGGTATCCCCCAAGAAAATTGTTTTTTGCCATAACCCATTGCAATAATATCAGAGCGTCTCCATTTACACTGAACATCTACAGAATGCCAACATCAATATATTACATATGAATTAGTCCCCTGTGGAATTTCCACAGATTCCGCTAGTTCATAATTATTCTTTAGTAGGATTTCTAATCATAACCTTCCCCACCATCTTCAGTGGAATTTAATAAAAGATCACATACATTTCAACATCAAAGGAAAACCTAAAAAATCCGGGATATGTCATCGGTGGGCGGATCGCTTCAATGGTTTTGTTGACTTTTAATATGTCTGTTCCGTGAAAACTATAATAACATCGATTCAACTCTTATAATAAAAAAGTTCACAAGAATTTAAACAAAAGAAATGGTTATGTGGCTCATAATTGCCCCAAAACATCTATGAAAAAGTGTCTTTTATTAATTACTAGCCGGGGGGGGGGTACCCGACGTTGCCCGGGTGTTTTTGGGTGTGTGTGGTCGGGCGAGAGTGGTGGGTGTTAATGAAAACCTAAGAATAAGCGAAGCAAAAAAACCCAGAAAAACGAACGTTAAAAAATCTGAAAAACATGTGAAAAATGGCTTAAATAACCCTGCTTCAATATTAAAATTTAAAAAATCGATAAATAAAGACATCTCACACCACGATTCGAACCCAAAACCTTTACATAATTAGGCCGCACTCTAAGCAACTGAGCTAAGACGACGTTCATGAAATTCTGTTGCTTTTTCAAATATTTAAACTAAATCAGGTTATGACGTCGTATGACGCATGCGTAGAAGTGAACTCGTCATGAGAGGACGGTTTTTGCTGACCCCCCCCCATAGAAAACTGATCGTTTTAGGGTGAAAGAATTAATGTTTTTGGTCAATTTTTCGATATTTGTCGGTCGAAGGTTGGAAGTTTAAAATGATACCGATCTCGTAAAAATCCGTGACCCGTGTCAAAAGTTTTTGTGAGACATACAAACACACACACATACATACACACATTTTTGCTTTTATATATATAGACTAGCGGGGGGAACCCGGCGTTGACTGGGTGTTTGGAGGTGTGTGTGGTTTTGGGTAAATAAAAACTCGGGGGGGGTGTTTAAACTAATAACAAAGTTTTGGTAGGTGAGTATAAGGATCGAATCTGAACCCTTGAGGCGAAGTTGGAAATTAAAGTGAGAAAAAAAAAACATGCGACGTTAACCATTGGCCCACCGCGAGATACTAACGGAAATACTTTTGAATTTATTTAATTACTTAGATTTGGCAGGTGCACGTTTTAATGACTTAATGAGGTCAACTTTGACTGCGGGATAGTATTTCATTTACTGCGGGAATGCTTTTTTTTTTATTTTCCCATTGTTTGATATAAAGAAAATATTTCCACATTGCTGGCGATAGCCGGAAAATACCGCCAGAATTAGTGTCACTTTTATTATAGGAAAAAGTCTAATCCACATGCGGCGAGCGACAAATGTTGAATATTTATCTTGCCAAAGTACAGCAAATTAAATAGACAGGCGAGCTCCGTTGTTAACTGGAAGATATTATGATTTATATGTCATATAAAAAGTTTTAAGAAGTTGCGAGCCGACCGAGCGCTTCTCTGAAAAAAGCCTTTCTTGGACATACACAAAAGCGAACATACATACACACATTTTGCCTTTTATATATATAGATTAGACTTCTTTCTTATATATATAAAACTCTACATTACACACGCCTTAGTAGTGGAATCCTTAGATCCCAGCTCCTAACCTTCACATGCTAACCGCCTTACAGTCATCACTAAACATCTATACATTTCTACCTCTAAGACATGCATTAGAGTACATTCTTATCCAGTTAAGTACTTACCAGCCAAAGTATACACTCAGATGCAAAGCGATCTTCATAACATAACAATGCCTCCTCCTAGATGGTTTTGCAACGATTAATACAAAACTAAATCCGATACTCCTTGTTATGCAAAATGCTCGATGACTCTTAAATGAAAACTGAAATTATCTTCCTTCAATAGCAGAAATACACTTAACACCTACAACTTCTATCCATTCGCATCTACTGAAAACTTACCCAAATATCTATTTACTTAATTATACATACGGAATATGCCATGACTGCTGCTAGTCTCTCGCTCCTAGACAAGGTTCAAAAGAGAGTCGCCAATCTGATAGGCCCTGAACTGGCATGTAAGCTTCAGCCTCTGTCCCATTGACGAAACGTTGCATCCCTCTGCCTGTTCTACAAGTATTTTAATGGTGAATGCTCTGACGAACTGCAGACACTTGTGCCCCCACGACGTAGATACCCTTGAAAAACCCGACAGGCAGCTAAATCCCACCCCCACACAATAGAGATCCCTAGATGTAAAAGATCTTTCTACTCCAGTAGTTTCTTCCCCAGAACTGCTAGACTCTGGAATGGGCTTTCCTGAGGCTACAGTCTTAGTTGAAGAAAGGTCAGCTGATGGTCTACTTGTGTTGCATGCTTGATACTCTGCACAACCTCTTGTTCAGCTCCCCTTACCTAACTGAAACTCTTTAAAAACATGACAGTACAATAAAAAAAATAAGCTTGAACCAGGTTTAGGGTCAAACAAATCGAACTTGCCTCCTCCCTTGAGGCTTGCATTCGCAAATATCCGTGGGTTTAGAACTGATTTAGCTGATGTTGAAGCATTTCTCCTAACAAATACTCCGGATAGCTTAGCACTAAGTGAGATTAACCTACACTCCTCCATCCTCTCTAACTACTTTAATATGCCTGGCTATCTCCCACTCTGCTATAAGGATTCTGACAGACATATGCACGGACTTGGAGTCTACATTCGTAACACCCTCCCCTTGACTAGAGAAACAAACCTAGAAACGGATGATCAAGCCTTTATGTGCTTTAGACTAAACATGCAACATAACATTAGCTACTTTTATTTTCTCTACCGCTCTCCCTCGACCCAGGACTACACCATAATAAACAAAGTCTCTGACAGCATAGACACAGCACTCTCCCTCGACACTAGCGCACAAGTACATGTATTTGGTGACTTTAATGTCCACCACAAAAACTGGCTTGGATTCTCTACTTACACAGATTCAGCGGGCAGCACAACTCATAGCTTCTGTATATCTCACTCACTATCAGAAATGGTTACGTTTCCAACCCGTTTCTCTGACCAGGAAGAACAACACGCATCACTTCTATATCTGTTTTTGATCACAGTTCCCGATGATTGTATAACAAATGCTGACAGCCCACTCGGCAACACTGATCATGAAGTGATAATGGTCGAAATCGCCCTAAACTCTAGACCCAAAACTGAAGAGCCAATGCTCAAAACAACGAGATATTATAAAAAGGCTGACTGGGAAGCCATCAGAGATCTTATCAGAGATGCCCCATGGGGAAATATTTTTTCTCTTCCTGCTGAACAATGCACAAATGAGATCACTGAATGGTTCAAAATGGCAATTGAACCATATGTTCCCATGCAGAAATTTTATAGCAAGCCCCACCCTCCCCAATGGTTTACTTCTACTTGCGCAACTGCCATTGCTCAAAGGCAGCATGCATACCACAAATTTAACCGACATAAGTCCAGTTCAAACAGACAGAAGTAATAGAAGCTAGAAGTAACGTTAAGAAAGAAATAGCGACAGCTAAGAGAGAATTTACTGAAACCACTAAAAAACGCATCGAAGCACAAAAATTAGGAACCCGAGACTTCTGGAAAATCTGCAACAGTGTAGTAAATAATGGGCAATCAACAATTCCCCCACTAATCAACAACCACGAGGTTGTTCGCTCAGCAACTGAGAAGGCTAACATGATTGCCAGCCGGTTTACCTCAAACTCCACACTGGACCCTGGCAACCACCCCCTACCTGACTTTCCTTTGCGGACAGACACCACACTAGACTATCTGAAAATCACTCCTGCTCAGGTGCATGCTATCAAAAAACCTTGACTTCAAAAGCATGTGGACCTGATCTCATCCCAGCTGTGCTATTAAAAATGTGCTCAGCCAAAGTAGCTCCAGTTCTCTCCAAACTCAAATGCCTTAATGAATCTTGCTTTCCGGGCTGTTGGAAAACTGCTTCTGTGGTACCAGTATTCAAGAATTCTGGCGAAAGAACTGGCCCAGTAAATTATCGCCCCATTAGCATACTCCCACTTTTCGCCAAAATATTTGAGACCATAATTAACCATGCTCTAGTCCATCACCTTACAGATGCTAAACTTCTGACTGACCAACTATATAGATTTAGACAAGCCCGTTCCACAGCAGACATCCTCACTGTAATCTCTGAACGTATATACCATTCACTGGACAAAGTGGGGGAGGGCAGAGCGGTAGCCCTAGATATATCTAAGGCTTTTGACAGGGAATGGCATGAGGGTCTCCTCAGGAAAATTAGATCATACGGTATCACTGGTAGAATACTTAACATAATTAACTCCTTCTTAGATGAGAGAAAAATCCAGGTTGTCCTCGACGGTCGTACATCTAAACAATATGATATAAATGCGGGAGTGCCTCAGGGGTCTATCTTTGGACCTCTATTGTTCCTGATATTCATAAATGACCTCCCCGACAAAATTGCCTCTGAGATGGGTATATATGCTGATGACACCACACTCTATAACAGGCACGACAGAAAAACAAATGAACATATATCTAAAGAAATGGCAAAAACACTAGAGGATGACTTCCAATCTGTAGTGGAATGGGGATAAAAATGGATGGTCACATTCAATGCTGCCAAGACTAAACTGGTTTCCTTTAATAATTACAAGAAACCTTCTCTGCCACCAATAGCAATGGCCAATGACTCTTTATCTGAGAGTAACCCTAACCCAAACTCCTTGGCCTAACGTTCACAGGAAACATGAGTTGGAACAATTACATTGAAAGCATTGCCAGGGCCGCTGCGAAGAAGGTAGGCTCTCTCTATCGTGCTAGAAAACTACTTACACTCGAAAGTATCCTGTACCTCTATAAGGCCACCATTCGCCCATGTAGGGAGTATTGCTGTCACATTCGGGCTGGTGCATCTGTTACTAGTCTCTCGCTCCTAGACAACGTTCAAAAGAGAGTCGCCAATCTGATAGGCCCTGAACTGGCATCTAAGCTTCAGCCTCTGTCTCATTGACGAAATGTTGCATCCCTCTGCCTGTTCTACAAGTATTTTAATGGTGAATGCTCTGGTGAACTGCAGACACTTGTGCCCCCACGATGTAGACACCCTTGACAAACCCGACAGGCAGCTAAATTCCACCCACCACACAGTAGAGATCCCTAGATGTAAAAGATCTTTCTCCTCCAGTACCGCTAGACTCTGGAATTCCATTCCAATCCCTGCTTCCCCAACTGTACTGACATGCAGAAGTTCAAGTATAACGTGAACCGACATCTTGCTGCCCAAATCCCTACATAGTACCCCAGTAGTTGTTGCATCTGATAGTAGCCCCCTACACCAAAGTGGCAATTTGTCTTATTTGGGGTGAAAATGTAATTAAAAAAAAAAGAAAAATGATCTTAGTGAATGCTTTCTATCCATATTAAATGACAAATAACGCTCTACCTGAGAGCTCATTGTTCAAATTTATTGACCTTAACAATCACAGTGGACTTAATATGCATGCATCAAAGACATTGCCAAGCTTGCTGCAAAGAAGGTGAGCTCCTTCTACCATGCTAAATTCTAATCGGTTTCACACTATTGACCAACCTCCAACTTCTGTCCCACCACCACAATGTTGCATCTCTGTGCTTGTCTTACAAGTACTTTAATGGAATTTGCTCTGACAAATCCATAGCACTTGAACCCCCTCAACGTAAATACTTCTAACTAGCCTGACAAGCAGCAAAATCCCACCCCTTTATTGTGAAGGTCTCTGAATTGCAAACAAGATCCCAAATAGTAACACCTTACGTACAAGTCGGAATATGCTTTGTTTGGTGGGAATAAGAATTTCAAAAATAAATATGTCTGCAGTGTCACCATTCTCACCTTTCCTCTTCGACAATTTGAAACTTTGTCATTTGTCAATCTCCATTATTCTGTCTTTCATAAAACTTAAATAATTTTATTTGTTTTTTTATCATTTTGTTTAGTTTCAGAGAATCTTTTTTTTTTTTTTTCAAATGTTCAAATAGCTGATTCTACCCCCCCGCCTTTCTGTCTCATAATAGCAGAATACCCATCCCATTCGTTAATCTATATATCTATAAAAGTGAGACTGTGTGTGTGAGGATACTTCTCAACCTATATACTCAACGAATTTTTGATCTACAGACTTGCAATTTGATATATAGAGTATTCAGACGTGTGGAAAACTTTTTAATCAGTTTTCATCTGGAAAAAGAGGCTGCGAAGGCATAAAAATTGAAAAATTGGGATGTGGAGGTCATCAGAGTTTTATCTGTTTGTCAACTATTTCACGAGCATGCATGAATCGTTCACTTGAAAGATTACTTATGTTAAGAATAAGTAGGTTTGAAAACACTTTTTAAAGATCATGGCAATCTGGCCTAATGGTTATCTTACTTAACTCACTGTGTTTAGGTTTTGGTTTTGATCTCAGCTCGAGTTTTTTTTTTTTTACTTACAAGAAGTGAACAGTTTAGAAAAAATATATTACTCGCATGCACATGTCTGAGTTTTTTTCTGTTTTTATTTTTTTCATTGTTTTTAAAGGAATTTAATGTTACGTTGCATACCTATGGTATTTCTGTTTATAATAAGTAAATCTGCATGATCTGAAAAAATGATATTTATGCGTATTTTATAACCGGGCAACGCCAGGCAACCAATACTAAAATTCATTCACCAAACATTTTTGCAATTGAATTCAAGATGCTACTAAACTTTATCCTTAGAATCCTTATTCCAATTGATCATTATTCTATTAAATTCGTTTGTATCTAGAAAAATTTGGCGCTTAAAATCTAAGGGGTCATAAGAAGCTATTGAAATTCAGAATTTGTTAACAAAGGTTTCCAAGTACAAAAAGATGCATCCGAAGAAGATAAGAGGTTACATCGGCCGAAACGTTGTGAATCTAACAATCAAGATGAGAATCATAGTCGAAATAATACAAATGTATATTGTGAAGCAGACGTATTTCAGCGTCCGCTCAGCTTTGGTCTGAACATGACGTCAACAGATAGATTATGTCGAGCATCACCAATAAAATCATAACAACGCTACGTAAAAGAAAATAACAAAATGAATAAATGTAAAATGTAGAAACCAAAAACAAAAACAACCTACCGTAATTAGGTGTTTTATACTTTTTTTTTTTTTTTTTGATAATAACTGTCAAGAAAAGGTTAGAAGAAGCAACAATCGAGGGGGGGGGGGCTCAAATAATTTTAAGGAAATGTTTTTAAAAAAAGTTCTAAGAAATTTTAAATGATAAAATCGTAATTCAGCGCGCTGCGTTGTGATTGGTTGATCCGCGTGTTACGTCAGTCAGCAGTTAAACCCGAGCTGTTGCTCAGCATAATCTGGCTGTTGATGTCATGTTCCGGCCAAAGCTGAGCAAATGCTGAGATACATCTGGTTTACAATATGCACCAATTAAAAAATTTCAAAACGTGTGTTTCCCCCATTTTCTCCTTGTTTTTTAATCTAACATTAATTTTCTCATGTCTACTGTATGTATTTTTTTCAATACTTGTGTTAGTTTTACTGTTTTCGGGGAAGATAGGAAGTGGGAGGCTTCTTAGTAAATTTATGTTTGTCTTCAAATACGACATTACCAGTTTGACATGCTGGTTCTCATTAGATCACCAGAATTAAGCAATATACCATGTGCTGTATGAAGGAGGACTTTCACATCACCCTGCAAAAAAAAAAAAAAATAGGGATATACATACCACTTATTAATTTGATATTCCTTAGACACTTCCTAACTGAGAGCTGACTTGGAATGAATAGATGAATATGAAAAGAGTAGAATATTTATGTTATTATTTAGTTTAATTTCATGACATCAGTCGGTTTATGAGTTGCTTCATCAAGTCTGAAAACCTGGTGGTCCTCAGGATAGAAGTTAATTGGAATAAGGATTTTAGGGATAAAGTTTAGTAGCATCTTAATTTTAATTGCTGTAAGGGATCAGCAAAGTGGTACAAAAAATGTTCTACACAGATGTCTGTAAACCATAGTTGCCACTTAACATAATTTTTTGCAACGATAACACGGACATAAATAAAAAAAAATGTACTTTTCAGTCTCAACAAATTGTTTCTTTTTTTCAATGGAGGTTACAAATAATTTTTTACAGCTGATATTTTTATTTTTATATCATTAGATACACTTTAAGTGTTGCATTCTTGGAAATTCAGTTTATTGAAAAGAACAATAAAAAAAATAATACTTTTTTTTTTTTTGCAAAGAAATTTAAGTGGTTTAACAACTTTTTCTTTATTTTTTCATCAACTTCACGAATTCATTTGTAGTTTGTCATATACTAATTGGATAATTGCATCAGCATCTTCGGGTTGTTTACACAACCGTGCCAGAAAATGCCGATGTGATGTTAAACTGTACTAATCCAAGTCGAGAAATTCATGGAATACAAAATACAATGAAGACACTTTAAAATCTCAAACTTCCCAACCAAAAATTCTGTATAAAATAAACAAAGGATTCATTTCTAGCGACAATACAAATATGTGTAAATGTCAGAATTTTTTTAGAATTGGAATAAGGATTCTAGGGATAAGGTTTAGTAGCATTTAAAATTTAATTACTGTAAGGGATCAGCAAAGTGGTGCAAAAAATGTTTTACACAGATGTCTGCAAACTCCAGCAACTGAATTAACAACTGACTCTCTCCTATAACATAACTTTGCTTAGTAAATGAGAGTACTCCCCCCCCACCTCCGTTACGAACACAGACAGTGATAAGACTGAAAATGCGACCATCAGTCTGACTGTTAAAAAGTAAATAATAATTCCTCATCTCCAAAATTGCCAAAACTGATTGACGCATACGTTCAGTGTCATCCGATAGTATTTTCTGTTTTATTGTGTAAATACATTTTTGGATGATAAGATATCTTCAAAAGTGTACTAATCCAAGCTGATAAATTCATGGAATACGAAATACAATGAAGACAAGTTCCACAGACGTTTTGCACATCAAACCTGCCAATGTACTCATCTATCGTGGCAACAATGGCGGCGGCAGATGAAGAAACAGATGAAAAAGTGCAGCTGTTTGTTTCATCAGTGAGATAAAGATGAAGATTGAAAGTTTATGTCAAATGGAATGAAAACCTGAAGCGCTTTCCATCTTCAGAATATGGGTGAACTTGAAAGGTTAACTGGATGCTCCATTTTTTTTCTTACGAATCAATCTAATCAGGTGATAACTTAAAAAATTAGGTGAGTGCGCGATTATCCAAGCCACATCATAGAAAAGTAACTTGTTTTTGTAGGTTTTAGTAACAATATTAATTTGAAATAGGCTTTACTCCCTGAAAGGCCTACTCTCAACAAAACAGGTCCATAATACAGTAGAACCCCGGGATTCAGTAACCTCAGGATTTTTTTTTTTTTTTTTTTTTTTCAGATTACGATGTGGAATACAATGTTTTTCCGACCCCTGGTTACGATATTTGCCCCACCTTACTCTGTTATTTATAATATTTGATTATATACATGTGTATTATATACTGTACTGTATTTTGTTACTAATTTTTAATGCCGTATCTCGGGGTTCTACTGTATTTGTAAAAATTTCAATAACAAAATAAAAACATCCTTTATGCATACATGTTAAAGTGTTTATATGAGCTTGTTTGGTGCTGCCACTTCTATTTATCGTCAATGTTTCGTCTAGAGGTTGCTAAAAAATAAGCTTCCTTTATGGAGAAAAGGAACACAAAAAAGACGTTTGCTGAGTTTCTTCAAGGTTTTATTTGTAGAATATTCATTTATGAGAGAGAGACTAATGTTATTGTTAAGTTTTGAGACATTGTGTTGAACAAAGATGGCAGCGTAGTTCATATCAGTAACCAAGATGGCGGCCAAGAATCAAATGCGGTCCGTGGCGTGGTTAATGGCGAACTGATTGAATCCAAAATTCGACAATTTTTATTATAATTTTTAAACGTTTTCATTGGTTGTTTAGCACAGCCGTTGGTTATAAAAATGATTGGCGAATCCATTCATTTCATACCCCCATCAGGAGTCAAAAACATTTTACAGTTATCATAGCCTATTTTTATTTCTTAACTTTTTAACTTACTGAAATGAGTGACACAGACAGATAGACATTGAGGTAATATTCCACATGGATTATCTATATAATACTAGGAAAGCATGTGTGTTATTTATTTTGTGTGTCACACTTACATCCGAGTGACTGTCGTTTAATTGTTATGGACTTCCATTTCTTGTAATAAATAATTTTATCAAGAATTCTTCATAAGTTTTGTTTCGGTTTCAATTATACCTGAAGGAACTCAAGTTTATATATATATATATATATATATATATATATATATATATATATATATATATTCATAAGTTTCAGTTTCGATTCAAGCTGATGCACCCAAGTCATATGTATATTTTTTTATTTTTGAATTTGCAACTTTATAATATATAGAAATCGATAGAACATTAACTCTGTAATAATATATATGAAATCTGCAAGAATTAAAATATCATATTTAAGCATATTTTACAACCGGGCTATGCTGGGCGTCCCTGCTAGCTTAAATAAACACTTTTGCAGTTTTAACAAAAGAGCTACAGTAATATCAGAGCATCTCCATTTATGTTGAACATCTACAGAATGCCAACATCAATATATTACATATGAATAAGTCTCCTGTGAAATTTTTACAGGTCCCGCTAGTTCTACATTATTGTCAGTGTCTCATTTGCATAGCTTCCACGGAATACTAATTTTAAAAACCTTTTTTTTTCTCTCAGCTCAAAAACATGATGTCATACGTCATCTTTTGACTGTTTTGTCTATCGTTTGACCTGTTGCCTGCTGCATCAACTTTGTCATTCATTTCTAGGAACGATTCTGTTCTATGAATCTGGGTTATCATCATGCAACCTGTGTGACCCGTGCCAAAATTCATACTAGCTAACTTAATCACTATTGACATAGGGTCTTTAGTATGTATTGCTCTTTAATAACGGGAAGAATTTGATAAAAGAGAAAAAGGTCTACTTGATTATAGCTTTCTGTTTTGAAATGGGAAATTGACAAACATCAAAAAAAAAAAAAATTGCTCATTATTTTTACTACTTACATTTTGGTGGAATTTAAAATTTTACTAGATCTCTTTTTTTAATGTTTGTATTTAACACCAATTCCAAAAATTAAAAAGAATAGTTGGATCATTTGACTGCTCCAGACGGTATCTCACTCCTGATGATATAAATTATATAAACTTATATTCAAAGTAAACTATTTTAAAAATATATACAAAATAAACTATTTAAAAATATATCCAAGCAAAAAAAATTCCATTTATAAAAATGGTTTTAATTTTATCTGTCATTTAAATTATAAAAACTAGTAAATAAACTATTTTAAAATATATTCAAAGTAAACTATTTAAAACTATATTCAAAATAAACTACTTAAGAATATATTCAAAATAAACTATTTAAAAAATATATCCAAGTGAAGAAAAGTCATTCAATTTATAAAAACAGTTATAATTTATTTGTCATTTCAATTATAAAAACTTGTAAATAAACTATTTAAAATATATTCAAAATAAACTACTTAAAAATATGTTCAAAATAAACTACTTAAAATTATATTCAAAATAAACTACTTGAAAATATATTCAAAATAAACTATTTAAAAATATATTCAAAATAAACTATTTAAAATGTATTCAAAATAAACTATTTAAAAATATATTCAAAATAAACTATTTAAAAATATATTCAAAATAAACTATTTAAAAATATATTAAAAATAAACTATTTAAAAATATATTCAAAATAAACTATTTAAAAATGTATTCAAAATAAACTATTAAAATATATTAAAAATAAACTATTTAAAAATGTATTCAAAATAAACTATTTAAAAATGTATTCAAAATAAATTATTTTAAAATATATTTTAAAATAAACTATTTTAAAATATATTAAAAATAAACTGTTTAAAAATATATTCAAAATAAACTATTTAAAAATATATTCAAAATAAACTATTTAAAAATATATTCAGAATAAACTATTTAAAAATATATTCAAAATAAACTATTTAAAAATGTATTCAAAATAAACTATTTAAAAATATATTCAAAATAAACTATTTACAAATGTATTCAAAATAAACTATTTAAAAATGTATTCAAAATAAACTATTTAAAAATATATTCAAAATAAGCTATTTTAAAATCTATTCAAAATAAACTACTTAAAAATCTATTCAAAATAAACTACTTAAAAATCTATTCAAAATAAGCTATTTTAAAATCTATTCAAAATAAACTATTCAAAAATCTATTCAAAATAAACTACTTAAAAATCTATTCAAAATAAACTACTTAAAAATCTATTCAAAATAAACTATCTAAAAATCTATTCAAAATATACTATTTAAAAATATATTTTAAAATAAACTATTTTAAAATATATTTAAAAAATATTTTAAAATGTATTCAAAATAAACTATTTAAAAATATATTCAAAATAAACTATTTAAAAATATATTCAAAATAAACTATTTAAAAATGTATTCAAAATAAACTATTTAAAAATATATTCAAAATAAACTATTTACAAATGTATTCAAAATAAACTATTTAAAAATATATTCAAAATAAACTATTCAAAAATATATTCAAAATAAGCTATTTTAAAATCTATTCAAAATAAACTATTCAAAAATCTATTCAAAATAAACTACTTAAAAATCTATTCAAAATAAACCATTTAAAAATCTATTCAAAATAAACTATCTAAAAATCTATTCAAAATATACTATTTAAAAATATATTTTAAAATAAACTATTTTAAAATATATTTAAAAAATATTTTAAAATGTATTCAAAATAAACTACTTAAAATATATTCTAAAAGAACTATTTAAAATATATTCTAAAAGAACTATTTAAAAATATATTCAAAATAAACTATTTAAAAATGTATTCAAAATAAACTATTTAAAAATATATCCAAAATAAACTATTTAAAAATATATTCAAAATAAACTATTTAAAAATGTATTCAAAATAAATTATTTAAAAAATATATTCAAGATAAACTATTTAAAAATATATTCAAAATAAACTATTTAAAAATGTATTCAAAATAAACTATTTAAAAATATATTCAAAATAAACTATTAAAAATATATTAAAAATGAACTATTTAAAAAATATATTCAAAATAAACTATTTAAAAATGTATTCAAAATAAATTATTTTCAAATATATTTTAAAATAAACTATTTTAAAATATATTCAAAATAAACTACTTAAAATATATTCAAAATAAACTACTTGAATATATATTCAAAATAGACTACTAAAAATATATTCAAAATAAACTATTTAAAAATATATTCAAAATAAACTATTTAAAGAATATATTCAAGCAAGAGAAGATTCTATTAAAAAAAGACGGTTTTAATTTATTATTTGCAATACGTTTTTATTTTCATTTATGATGATGAGCTTGATTTTCTGATGTGTTAATAATTTAAAATAAAATTATAAAAAAGCTATTAATTGCCCACCCCTTCCAAAAAAAAAACCCCAAAACATTTTGCCTTAAATATAATGGGTAATATTTCTGATTATTTGTAATAATTATTTTGGATTTTTTATTTTCATTTATAAAGACCAGTTTGATTTTGATATGTTAAAAAATGCCTAAAACAAATTAATTGCTCCCCCCTTCCTTTAAAAAAACATTTGGCCTAAACTATAATAGGTAACAGATTTTTATAAATGCTGCTTATCTGTTTCTGATTTCAAAACTGAAAACTGTCATCAAGTAGTCTGTTTCTTTTTTACCAAAAATTCTGACAAAATACTTAAAAGCAATCATAAACGTACTAACATGCTATAATGTAAACAGTAAATTTTACTTGACTAAAGTGTGGTTAAATAATCAACAGTTAACTATTCTACACTTTCAAAGTAATACCTTGATACTCCAAATCCGAAACTCTGCTGTCAAAACTTTCTACTCCAACGTCCAAATCTAAACTGCCGCAGTCTCTGAAAAATCAACCTTTTTATTCAAAACCGGAAGCCTTTTATTTGCATATCAGGTGACGAGATGGCAAATATATAAAAAAAATAAGACATTTTTTTTCTTTTCTTGCCAACATACACTACAGACTGCATAAAAACAGGTTTGTACCAATTTTCTTTTAAAGCATTTAATTACATTTTTTTTTTACACAATGATCACCACTTATCAAGGCCCGGAAGCCACTCAGGAATAAGGATTATTGCAAGTACATTACTTAAGTGTGGAGATTTGATGAAGTGTTTACTTAAGGGGGCGGTTCATTAGGAATTTGTTAACATTAGACTTGAAGACATCCAAGTTGTAGTCCGGAGGGAAGTAGGCAGACGGAACAGAGTTCCACAGGCGTGCAGTTCTAAGAAAGAAGCTTTGTTCATGGAATCCGCGTTTTGATTTAGGCACAGATATAGAGTGGGGGAAATTTTTCACAGTGGATTCAGCTAGACGGGTGTTTTTCGTGAAAGATTGGCGAGGGGGGACCAGAGATTGGAGTTCAGACGAGCACCTGCCATGGAAATAACGATAAAACAAGGATAGGCTCGCAACGTCTCTTCTGTGGGAGAGAGGTTGCAGGGTAGAGAAAAGGGCATCCCCCACTAAGCCACAAAGTCTATTTTGTACTCTGTCAAGGCAGGATAGGCTGTTTTTAGCAGCTCCTGCCCAGATATGGCAACAGTATTCCATCCTTGGACGTACTTGGCTTTTATATAGATAGAGAATTGCATCAGTAGTGAGATATCTTCTGGAGCGGTAGAAGGACCCCACCATCTTTACAGCGACCTTGGCAACAGACTTGATGTACGTGTTCCATTTCAGATCAGGAGTAAAGGACAAACCCAGAAGCTTGTCAAAACACGGGGCCTCACCCAGACGAGAGCCATCCATCACAATTGATGCCAGCTGGGGATCAGAGCGTTGATGATGTAAGGATAGGAGTTGAAGTTATGGGTTTAAAAAGTTTGTTTTTATGAAGTTAAACTCCAATTGAGATTGATGTTTGATAAAGTTTAGAAAATCAGCAAAATTTTGGTGTTTGATGTTTTTAAGCCGAGTTGGAAGAGAGTCATAAGATTTGGTCAAAGAATTCTCAGTTGGAGTAAGATTTTTCATCTTCAAAGACTCAACAGATAATCTGAATATTAGAAGATTTTAAAATATGGAATCGGAATCTGATATGATGGAATCCTAGGAGTTGGACCTCATACCTTCTGAATCTTTATTAGGATTAACTACAAGACAGAAGAATGAGATGTGATTTCATTGAATCTTTCAAATAATGTCAGAGAGATTTTCAAAACTGTGTCGTAGAATTCCTGGTAAATCGAGCGAAGATGATCAGTTTGTATGCAAGATGTATAAGACAATGGAGACGCACGACCAAGTTTGTCATATTAGAAAATACCTTCAACTAACCTGACAAACAGCAAAATCCCACGCCTTCACTGTAGAGACTTCCCTATGATTCTTCCCTCCAACTACCAAACTTTGGAATTCCCTCCATGTATCCTGCTTCCCTAAGTGTACTAACATGCAGAAGTTTAAATGTAATGTAAACAGACATCTCACTACTCAACTCAATACTTAGAATGCCCCTGTAGACATGATCCCTAATTGACAGTATTACAGTAGCCCCTTATGTCTCAGCAGTAATCTGCTTTGTTCGGAGTGAATATCAGTTAAAATATTTCTACATTCAAATTATTAGCGACTGGCCTTTCATGAAAAACACTCGTCAACTGAAATGACTATCAATAAATTGCCCCACTCTTTATCTGCGTTTAAACCTAAATGTAGATTCCATGAACAAAGCTTCTTTCTTAGAACTGCACGCCCGTCGAACTCTGTTCCATTTTCCTGCTTTCCATCTGACTACAATATGGTTGTCTTTAAGTTCAACATAAACAAGTTCACTAATGATTACTACAGCATTCTCCCATTGAATACTGTACATTCATTAACCTTTATCCTAGAGTGGTGGTTCCTTTGTAAAAAAAAAAGGAAAACAAAAAAAACGCAACAAGCTATATAAAAGATATTTAAAAAACGCAACAAGCTATATAAAAGATATTTAACTGTTAAAAACTAATTAAATTTGGATGTGGCAGTTATCATTCTAACCTTTTCTGACCACATAGACATAAACAGAAAATACGCCTACGGATACCATAACTCTCGTCGAAAAGCAAGGACGTGCAGAGGTGGAGGGGGCGCTAGGGGTACACAAGCACCTGCCCCTTTTACTCCCATTTTAAAAGTACCCTTTTCAGAGGAATGTATTATAGGTCTGTGCCCCACTATTAATATATTTTTTGCCGTTTTTTCTCACTTGAGCACCTGCCCTGAAAAAGTTCTTTACACGTCACTGCCGAAAAGGTTGATTTAAATTTTTGTCAATGATGTTGTACGCCAGAATCACGTCTCCTCATATTCTTTGCTGCTCAACTGAGAACAGATTTTAATATTTGAGGCCGCTTTTTGTAGGTAGGCATAAAAAGTCTTGTTCGTCATCCTCAGCGTCACTTGTTGAACGCACTCCAGTTGTAGATTATCGTTTGCACATTTCTTCACATATGAATAAAACGTACATAATGTTCGATTATATGTACCAGTTAAAGCTTCTACAGTTTACCTGAATTGATTTTTTTTCAATAAAAGTTCTAAAATAAAGCTGTAGTGTTGTTTTCTTTAGGGCGACAATTTTATCGTTTCACCTTGTATTTGTAGTAGTTAAAGGTTCTTGTATGCTTCAAAGAAATATGAAGTATTTGAATATAAAAAAAGAAGAAAAACAATTCCCTACAAAAAGTGGGTTTTAATGTAATGAATTTAGATGAAACTCACAAAAAGGATAGCATTTCCGGTCGGTTCGTAATTTGAAACCATGTTTTCTAAAACTGTCCAATTGCTATACAATTTAAGAATAAACATAAGTCAGTTGATAGTAAAAGAACAAAATCAAGTCGGTTCAAATGCGTCTTACAAAAATAAAATGTTTTGAAAATCTTTATTCTTAACAGTAATGATCTTTGTTCTCTACAACTTGATTTTATTTGTCAACGATTTTTTCGTATTTTTTTTTCCCCATCCTTTTTTCAAAAATGTAACACTTTGAGTGCTACCTTTAATAACCAAAAAATGTGGAAGGATTTTTATACTTTAAAATGGTAAGAAAATAAACTGCCATTGTTTTTCTGCCAACTGAATAGTTGGAAGTATCTTCAGCTATTAAGTTCGAGCCGCCAACTGTTTGGCATAATTCAGAACGGGATGAATCTCCCGAATCAAATTCCAAGATGTTTTCATTTCATTTGACATAAACTTTCAATCTTCATCTTTATCTCACTGATGAAACAAACAGCTGCACTTTTTCATCTGTTTCTTCATCTGCCGCCGCCATTGTTGCCACGATAGATGAGTACATTGGCAGCTTTGATGTGCAAAACGTCTGTGGAACTTGTCTTCATTGTATTTCATATTCCATGAATTTATCAGCTTGGATTAGTACACTTTTGAAGATATCTTATCATCCAAAAATGTATTTACACAATAAAACAGCAAATACTATCGGATGACACTGAACGTATGCGTCAATCAGTTTTGGCAATTTTGGAGATGAGGAATTATTATTTACTTTTTAACAGTCAGACTGATGGCCGCATTTTCAGTCTTATCACTGTCTGTGTTCGTAACGGAGGTGGGGGGAGTACTCTCATTTACTTAGCAAAGTCATGTTATAGGAGAGAGTCAGTTGTTAATTCAGTTGCTGGAGTTTGCAGACATCTGTGTAAAACATTTTTTGCACCACTTTGCTGATCCCTTACAGTAATTAAAATTTAAATGCTACTAAACCTTATCCCTAGAATCCTTATTCCAATTCTAAAAAAATTCTGACATTTACACATATTTGTATTGTCGCTCGAAATGAATCCTTTGTTTATTTTATACAGAATTTTTGGTTGGGAAGTTTGAGATTTTAAAGTGTCTTCATTGTATTTTGTATTCCATGAATTTCTCGACTTGGATTAGTACAGTTTAACATCACATCGGCATTTTCTGGCACGGTTGTGTAAACAACCCGAAGATGCTGATGCAATTATCCAATTAGTATATGACAAACTACAAATGAATTCGTGAAGTTGATGAAAAAATAAAGAAAAAGTTGTTAAACCACTTAAATTTCTTTGCAAAAAAAGAAAAGTATTATTTTTGTAATTGTTCTTTTCAATAAACTGAATTTCCAAGAATGCAACACTTAAAGTGTATCTAATGATATAAAAATAAAAATATCAGTTGTAAAAAATGATTTGTAACCTTCATTAAAAAAAAGAAACAATTTGTTGAAACTGAAAAGTACATTTTTTTATTTACGTCCGCGTTATCGTTGCAAAAAATTATTTATTAATTGAAAACCAAAGAAAAACATGCTTTTTTATAGAGAAATAAATAATATTCAGTACTATTCAATAAATAATATAGTTTTTTTTAACTTTATTTCTTCTTCTTCTTCTTCTTCTTCTTCTTCTTCTTCTTCTTATTATTATTATTATTATTATTATTATTATTTAAAAAAAAGCAAAGATGAAACACTTGTTTATAGATATAGTTTTTTAAAAACTTTTCTTGAAAGAAAAACAAAAAGCTTTTTACATGTTTTCGTTGTAAAAAATATATTTATTAACTGAAAAAAACACAAACTAATTTATTTGACTGGTGTTCTTATTTGAATTCTTTTCTCAACGAAATTGAATGATAGCAATTAGAAAAGTGAAGAACCTCCATAAGAGGATTGAGGATGACTTATGAAATAAGCTTAAGCTTAATTACTTTTGGGGATAGTATATCATTTTGAATTTGAAGACAGCAATGCTGTAATCAGCAGGGAGGCATTCCTGCAGCAATATATTCCACAAACAGGGAGCCCTTGCCAAAGGAGTTCTGTTGATGAATTTGTCCATGAAGTAGGCTAATATAGCTCCATAAACACCAACTTAATAAAGAATCCTGGTTTATCTGATGTTTTGTGATGGGACTCAACCGTGTGACTAAATATATTTACGGTGCAATCCTGTTGACACAGCAGTTCCCATTAGATCACCAAAGTTTAGCATTGTTGAGTCTGGTCAGCACTAAAATGAGTGACCATTTGCGAATATCACGTGTTGGATGTGCTGTCTGCTTGTCTCGGCATTGTTTCCGGTCATCCTGGACTTTTCCTTGCCACCGAAATCAAGCAGTGTTGGCTCAGGATAGAATCGTTAGGAATTGCACAACCATTTCTTTGCAATTCAGTGCGTGTCACCCATCACTCCTTCTGGATGATCATTGTCATTCCGACAGATGAATATTTAAGGAGAGCAAAACTGGTTGGAGTCAGTTGAAGCCGTGAGTTGGAATATAAGCACTTAGCGATGTACTTATCAATTCAATTAATAGTGTTGCTTCTTAACACGGACTTTTATTATTGTACCTAGCAGAATAAATCTATTCTATATTTTATATCAGTGTATTGTTTTTTCTCTTGACGCTATAACAATATGCTTTAGTTGCTGAGTAATATGTGCTTTTAGGAAATAAATTGAATTTTGTTTGAATCCACCATTTTCTATATTTTATTCACTATGCTGTTTTCTCTTTGCTTAGTCATTTCAGGAGTTGGAGTGAATCCTCCCTCTCATAGAAATCAGTCCTAATTCTTCCACCTAAATTATTGCAGAGAAATGTGTTATGAAATCACGTTTTTGTGTTTCATCATGCATCACTTGGTTTTAATCAGTCTGTGCGATGCCGGTTACACGACCAATACAAAACCTTTACAAATTTATAAACTAGACATTCTTCACGATGACGTTTTTGCAATGTACATGCATGCAAACGGTCCAAGTTTTCATTGATTTTTAAGTCATATTTAATAAACCTTTTCTGCATCCATCGCTGCTGCTTGAGTTTGTTGTTTTCCAAATGTGACCATTTCCACCTTTGTTGCTTAGAAAGTTGCTTTTTCATTTCAACACTTTCAACATGGCAGATCAAACAAGTGAAAGTGTCTTCATGATGACTTGGTGAAAAGCATTTGCGCACATTTTTTTTTTACTGCTTATTATTTGTACTCACTAGGAGTTTTCACACAGGTCATCATCAGAGATTACTCTCTGACAACAACCAATGGTGTTCCATGGAGTCTGGATGATCACAAGCCTCTCCAGATTTACAGTACTCTCGACATTTTTGATAACCTTTTCAAATGAATTTGCATTATTACAACATCTGCTTACCATTGACTTCTTGTTAGCATTAACCATTGATCTTCAATGAAATTTGGGTTGCAACAATCCAAGGTCCCAGTCTTCTTTGCACTCATCCAATGGTTGATGCTTTTTTTATCTTTTCCATTCTCCTTAACTTTTATTTGCAACTGACATCATTATATATATATATTTTCTTTTTTTTGAAAAGGAGGTGTAGTTAACTCACAGTTTTGCCATGTGGTGGTCCTCTGTATCTTATTATTAACTAGCCTGGGTGCCCGGCATTGCCCGGGGGTGGTGAGGTGTGAAGGTGGGGAGTAAATCAAAACAAAATGGAAAATAAAGAATAAGAAAACGTGATAACTCTGTTTAAATATAACTTTTTTTTAAATTGGAAAAACAACCCCCCCCAAAAAAAACAGCGAACGTGATGCAAAAAGAAAAAAAATGAATAAGCGAACGAAAAAGAAATGGCTTAAATAACCCTGTTTAAATGTTAAAAACTTCTTTAAAAAATGGGGGAAAAACAGCGAACGTGATGGGGGAAAAAAACAAAAAACGAAAAAATGGCATAAATAACCTGTTTCAATATGAAAACGTTAAAAATCGAAAAAAAAAAATATCTAATATGTCGACTCGAATGTGCAATCTTAAGATAACGACGCTGCTACTATAACGACTGATCTATGATTACATGAGCAAATTTAGGTCAGTTTTTTTATATTTAAACTGATTCAAGAAAGAACGTTTTTTGCGCATGCGTGTTTGGTTAAATTTTCATGAAAGAACGATTTTTTGCTACCCCTCCCTGTAGAAAAGTGCCCTGTCAAGGATGAAGGAATTAATATTTTTAGCCACTTTTTCGATATTTGTTGTCTAAAGGGTCGAGCTTCAAAACAATACCTATCTCATGAAAATCCATCGCCTCTGTTTTAGGCAGACATACAAACATACATACATTTAAGCAGACATACAAAATACATACATTTAGGCAGACATACAAACATACATACATACATTTATTTTTTGCTCTTTATTGATGTTGTTGTTATCAGTAGTAGTACTTTTTTAAATAAAACTAAAATCCTTATTATATCTATAAAATTATATCTATAAAATTATATGTATAAAATTATATCTATAAAATTGTATGTATAAAATTATATGTATAAAATTATATCTATAAAATTGTATGTATAAAATTATAACTATAAAATTATAACTATAAAATTATATCTATAAAATTATATCTATAAAATTATATGTATAAAATTATATGTATAAAATTGTATGTATAAAATTATATCTATAAAATTATATGTATAAAATTATAACTATAAAATTATATCTATAAAATTATATGTATAAAATTATATCTATAAAATTATATGTATAAAATTATATCTATAAAATTATATCTATAAAATTATATGTATAAAATTGTATGTATAAAATTATATCTATAAAATTATATCTATAAAATTATATCTATAAAATTATATCTATAAAATTATATGTATAAAATTATATCTATAAAATTATATCTATAAAATTATATCTATAAAATTATATCTATAAAATTATATCTATAAAATTATATCTATAAAATTATATCTATAAAATTATATCTATAAAATTATATCTATAAAATTATATGTATAAAATTATATGTATAAAATTATATCTATAAAATTATATCTATAAAATTATATCTATAAAATTATATGTATAAAATTATATCTATAAAATTATATCTATAAAATTATATCTATAAAATTATATCTATAAAATTATATCTATAAAATTATATCTATAAAATTATATGTATAAAATTATATCTATAAAATTATATCTATAAAATTATATCTATAAAATTATATCTATAAAATTATATCTATAAAATTATATCTATAAAATTATATCTATAAAATTATATCTATAAAATTATATCTATAAAATTATATCTATAAAATTATATCTATAAAATTATATCTATAAAATTATATCTATAAAATTATATGTATAAAATTATATCTATAAAATTATATGTATAAAATTATATCTATAAAATTATATCTATAAAATTATATCTATAAAATTATATCTATAAAATTATATCTATAAAATTATATCTATAAAATTATATGTATAAAATTATATCTATAAAATTATATCTATAAAATTATATCTATAAAATTATATCTATAAAATTATATCTATAAAATTATATCTATAAAATTATATCTATAAAATTATATCTATAAAATTATATCTATAAAATTATATCTATAAAATTATATGTATAAAATTATATCTATAAAATTATATGTATAAAATTATATGTATAAAATTATATCTATAAAATTATATCTATAAAATTATATCTATAAAATTATATCTATAAAATTATATCTATAAAATTATATCTATAAAATTATATCTATAAAATTATATGTATAAAATTATATCTATAAAATTATATCTATAAAATTATATCTATAAAATTATATCTATAAAATTATATCTATAAAATTATATCTATAAAATTATATCTATAAAATTATATCTATAAAATTATATCTATAAAATTATATCTATAAAATTATATGTATAAAATTATATCTATAAAATTATATGTATAAAATTATATCTATAAAATTATATCTATAAAATTATATCTATAAAATTATATCTATAAAATTATATCTATAAAATTATATCTATAAAATTATATCTATAAAATTATATCTATAAAATTATATCTATAAAATTATATCTATAAAATTATATCTATAAAATTATATCTATAAAATTATATCTATAAAATTATATCTATAAAATTATAACTATAAAATTATATGTATAAAATTATAACTATAAAATTATAACTATAAAATTATATCTATAAAATTATATTTATAAAATTATATCTATAAAATTATAACTATAAAATTATACCTATAAAATTATAACTATAAAATTATATCTATAAAATTATATCTATAAAATTATATGTATAAAATTATATCTATAAAATTATATCTATAAAATTATATCTATAAAATTATATCTATAAAATTATATCTATAAAATTATATCTATAAAATTATATCTATAAAATTATATCTATAAAATTATATCTATAAAATTATATCTATAAAATTATATCTATAAAATTATATCTATAAAATTATATGTATAAAATTATATGTATAAAATTATATCTATAAAATTATATGTATAAAATTATATCTATAAAATTATATCTATAATATTATATCTATAAAATTATATCTATAAAATTATAACTATAAAATTATATCTATAAAATTATATCTATAAAATTATATCTATAAAATTATATCTATAAAATTATAACTATAAAATTATAACTATAAAATTATATCTATAAAATTATATCTATAAAATTATAACTATAAAATTATATCTATAAAATTATATGTATAAAATTATATCTATAAAATTATATCTATAAAATTATATCTATAAAATTATATGTATAAAATTATATCTATAAAATTATATGTATAAAATTATATCTATAAAATTATATCTATAAAATTATATGTATAAAATTATATCTATAAAATTATATCTATAAAATTATATCTATAAAATTATATCTATAAAATTATATCTATAAAATTATATCTATAAAATTATATCTATAAAATTATATCTATAAAATTATATGTATAAAATTATATCTATAAAATTATATCTATAAAATTATATCTATAAAATTATATCTATAAAATTATATCTATAAAATTATATCTATAAAATTATATCTATAAAATTATATGTATAAAATTATATGTATAAAATTATATCTATAAAATTATAACTATAAAATTATATCTATAAAATTATAACTATAAAATTATAACTATAAAAGTATAACTATAAAATTATAACTATAAAATTATAACTATAAAATTATATCTATAAAATTATATCTATAAAATTATATCTATAAAATTATAACTATAAAATTATAACTATAAAATTATAACTATAAAATTATATCTATAAAATTATAACTATAAAATTATATCTATAAAATTATATCTATAAAATTATATCTATAAAATTATATGTATAAAATTATATCTATAAAATTATATGTATAAAATTATATCTATAAAATTATATCTATAAAATTATATCTATAAAATTATATCTATAAAATTATATCTATAAAATTATATCTATAAAATTATAACTATAAAATTATAACTATAAAATTATATCTATAAAATTATAACTATAAAATTATATCTATAAAATTATATCTATAAAATTATATCTATAAAATTATATCTATAAAATTATATCTATAAAATTATATCTATAAAATTATATGTATAAAATTATATGTATAAAATTATATCTATAAAATTATATCTATAAAATTATATCTATAAAATTATATCTATAAAATTATATCTATAAAATTATATCTATAAAATTATATCTATAAAATTATATCTATAAAAAATATATGTATAAAATTATATCTATAAAATTATATCTATAAAATTATATCTATAAAATTATATCTATAAAATTATATCTATAAAATTATATGTATAAAATTATATGTATAAAATTATATCTATAAAATTATATCTATAAAATTATAACTATAAAATTATATCTATAAAATTATAACTATAAAATTATATGTATAAAATTATAACTATAAAATTATAACTATAAAATTATATCTATAAAATTATATCTATAAAATTATATGTATAAAATTATATCTATAAAATTATATCTATAAAATTATATCTATAAAATTATATGTATAAAATTATATCTATAAAATTATATCTATAAAATTATAACTATAAAATTATAACTATAAAATTATAACTATAAAATTATAACTATAAAATTATATGTATAAAATTATAACTATAAAATTATATCTATAAAATTATATGTATAAAATTATATCTATAAAATTATATGTATAAAATTATATCTATAAAATTATATCTATAAAATTATATGTATAAAATTATAACTATAAAATTATATCTATAAAATTATATCTATAAAATTATAACTATAAAATTATATGTATAAAATTATATCTATAAAATTATATCTATAAAATTATATGTATAAAATTATATCTATAAAATTATATCTATAAAATTATATCTATAAAATTATATCTATAAAATTATATCTATAAAATTATATCTATAAAATTATAACTATAAAATTATAACTATAAAATTATAACTATAAAATTATAACTATAAAATTATAACTATAAAATTATATGTATAAAATTATAACTATAAAATTATATCTATAAAATTATATGTATAAAATTATATCTATAAAATTATAACTATAAAATTATAACTATAAAATTATAACTATAAAATTATATCTATAAAATTATAACTATAAAATTATAACTATAAAATTATAACTATAAAATTATAACTATAAAATTATAACTATAAAATTATATCTATAAAATTATATCTATAAAATTATATCTATAAAATTATATCTATAAAATTATAACTATAAAATTATAACTATAAAATTATAACTATAAAATTATATCTATAAAATTATAACTATAAAATTATATCTATAAAATTATATCTATAAAATTATATCTATAAAATTATATCTATAAAATTATATCTATAAAATTATATGTATAAAATTATATCTATAAAATTATATCTATAAAATTATAACTATAAAATTATAACTATAAAATTATAACTATAAAATTATAACTATAAAATTATATCTATAAAATTATATGTATAAAATTATATCTATAAAATTATATCTATAAAATTATATCTATAAAATTATATGTATAAAATTATATCTATAAAATTATATGTATAAAATTATATCTATAAAATTATATCTATAAAATTATATGTATAAAATTATATCTATAAAATTATATCTATAAAATTATATCTATAAAATTATATCTATAAAATTATATCTATAAAATTATATGTATAAAATTATATCTATAAAATTATATCTATAAAATTATATCTATAAAATTATATGTATAAAATTATATCTATAAAATTATATCTATAAAATTATATCTATAAAATTATATCTATAAAATTATATGTATAAAATTATATCTATAAAATTATATCTATAAAATTATATCTATAAAATTATATCTATAAAATTATATGTATAAAATTATATGTATAAAATTATATCTATAAAATTATATCTATAAAATTATAACTATAAAATTATATCTATAAAATTATAACTATAAAATTATATGTATAAAATTATAACTATAAAATTATAACTATAAAATTATATCTATAAAATTATATCTATAAAATTATATCTATAAAATTATATGTATAAAATTATATCTATAAAATTATATCTATAAAATTATATCTATAAAATTATATGTATAAAATTATATCTATAAAATTATATCTATAAAATTATAACTATAAAATTATAACTATAAAATTATAACTATAAAATTATAACTATAAAATTATAACTATAAAATTATATGTATAAAATTATAACTATAAAATTATATCTATAAAATTATATGTATAAAATTATATCTATAAAATTATATGTATAAAATTATATCTATAAAATTATATCTATAAAATTATATGTATAAAATTATAACTATAAAATTATATCTATAAAATTATATCTATAAAATTATAACTATAAAATTATATGTATAAAATGATATCTATAAAATTATATCTATAAAATTATATGTATAAAATTATATCTATAAAATTATATCTATAAAATTATATCTATAAAATTATATGTATAAAATTATATCTATAAAATTATATCTATAAAATTATAACTATAAAATTATAACTATAAAATTATAACTATAAAATTATAACTATAAAATTATAACTATAAAATTATATGTATAAAATTATAACTATAAAATTATATCTATAAAATTATATGTATAAAATTATATCTATAAAATTATAACTATAAAATTATAACTATAAAATTATAACTATAAAATTATATCTATAAAATTATATCTATAAAATTATATCTATAAAATTATAACTATAAAATTATAACTATAAAATTATAACTATAAAATTATAACTATAAAATTATAACTATAAAATTATATGTATAAAATTATAACTATAAAATTATATCTATAAAATTATAACTATAAAATTATATGTATAAAATTATAACTATAAAATTATATCTATAAAATTATATGTATAAAATTATAACTATAAAATTATATGTATAAAATTATAACTATAAAATTATATCTATAAAATTATAACTATACTTCAAATCGTCAATTGTGCTGTTGTAAACTGAACTTTTTCGTCCGTAAATCGTACCTATTGTCGTTAACATCTTATTGACTCTTAAAAACCCAGAGTAATAAAACCCATTGTCAATCCTAAAGTATCCGCAAATTCAATCTAAATATATCTCAAGTCTATTGTTCAATCCTTTTGTTTACTCTAGTAAACAGCTTTATCTATATTGGCTATTGATAAATCCCTTTGTGATTTGCAAAACCTACTTCCTTTTCTTTTGTTATGTATCTTTTTTTCTTTTTACTTCCCAACACCTGAGGTAGGGGGCGTCTGTAGTAGAGGTCTGTAGTATCGCAATACCATTGCTCTGCATCTGTGTTAGACATTCATAGAATGAAAATATGTCACAAACCTTTACAAGGGTTTTAGAGACAGACTACACTCATAACCAGATCTATTCTTAGCCAGAGTACTTAAGGTTAGACTTAGTACGTTTTAGTTTAAACAAAGGTGTTACAATAACATCATAGGATATGTGTTCATTGAATGGAAATATTTTTTTACAACAGATAAATGAGATAGGCATTTCTGATCTGGTTATTATTTTTGTTTTTATAATAAATGATCATCTTTATTATTTTTCTTAAAATGCTATTTAAAAAAGTTAACTTAAGCAAATATTCTTATCAAAAAATACCTTCTTTCCATGTAGAAATTATTACTTTAATCTCCCACTATTAAAAAATTCATCTCTTACCTATACTTACCTTTATAAGTTTTCCATGACAGTGCCAGAACACAGGATTACTAATCACTCACTTCCAGACTTAATATATATACAAGGGGCGTGCTATAAATAATGCCCCGGACCCACTTCCCATAGCAGTAGAGCAACGAAACTTGGCACAGTTATTAGTCTTTCTCTACATAGGAACCACCCAGAGTTATGCATTTCTCCCATCGTTTGATGCAGCTCTGAAGACCGTTTTTGTAGAACACCCCAGGTTGGTCCTCCAACCACGACGTAACTTCAGAAATCAAGACTGCATCATCTGGGAAACACTTTCCTTTCAAAAACAACTTCGTGGCTGGGAAGAGGTGGAAGTCAAAGGGTACAAGTTCAGGAAAGTAGGGAAGATGGGGGAGGATTTCATAACCACACGCCCATGCTTCTGATCTGGCGACATGCGAGTTGTGGACCAGAGCGTTGTCCTGCAGGAGGAGAGTACCTTTGCTGATCTTGCCCCGCATCTTGATTTTGATAGCTTCCCTTAATTTCCTCAAAAGTGAAGCATAATAGGCTCCTTTAATTGTGGTACCTTTTGCCAGGAAATCTGTCATCACTACTCCATCCTGGTCCCAGAAGACTGTGAGCATGACCTTGCCAGCGGAGGGCTGCACCCTTGCCTTCTTTGGAGGTGGTGAGTCCAAGTGCTTCCACTGCATTGACTGGGCTTTGGTCTCTGGATCATAGTGATGGACCCAGGTTTCATCCTGTGTAATCAGTCTTTTGAAAAACTTTGACTCATCTTCTTGGCACATTTCCAAATTCATCCTTGAGCACTCAACGCGTTCTCGCTTCTGGAATGGTGTGAGCAACCTGGGAATCCATCTGGCAGACACCTTATGCATATGCAAATGGTCATGAATGATAGTTTCCACAGACCCTGTACTAATCTTGACGTCTTGGGCTATTTGGCGAATAATAATGCGCCGATCTTCCAAAATGGCAGCCTCAACTTTACAGACATGCCTCATCAATGGTAGAAGGGGGCGACCAGGTCTTGGAGCTGTTTCCACAGACTTCCGGCCATGTTTGAATTCACGATGCCAGCGTTTTACAAGGTCATATGATGGGGCATTATCACCATAAGTTTCTTTCATTTCATCAAAAGTCTCCTGTGGTGTGCATCCTTTCAAATACAAAAACCGGATCACTGCTCGACATTCAACAGGCTCCATTTCACACCTGACTCAGTTCAAACACCTGTAAAACAGAAACCACAATTAGTTCAGAGCTGTAATTTGCCACATAACCTGTAGAGATATAAATCATTGCACGTGCAAAATTTCAGCTAGATCAGACAACTGGAAGTTGGTCAGGGGCATTACTTATTGCACGAACCTCGTGTATATATATATATATATATATATATATATATATATATATATATATATATATGAATTCTGCCATTTCCCTTCAGTGCAAAGATTCATTCCGATTATTATTCATGACTGTTTTTGTTGTACACGTTTCACTGAATACAAAAATTAAAAAGCAAAACGCTACCCTCGATGTTGTTTCTGTGGCCTTCTCCTTTGCCTTCTCTTCCGACCGTATCATTGTCTCTCACATTGCTGAAGGATGTGCAGTGATTCATAAGTATAAAAATAAAACAAAATACAAAAACACACACTTTAACACATTCTTCAAATATCAGTTGATCTCTGAGTGTGTGACACCTTCGACCCTCTGAACGCTAAAACCCACATCTTAGTCGTCTGCCGAGGCTGTGTTCATCAATTGACATCGGCTCATTTCGATCTGCTCTAATTCACAGCTTGTGTTCAACCGTGTCAAGCTTGCAACTGTCTTCAACTGTCACAAACCCAAGACTGTCCATAATCTGTCACAAAATTCACTGTCATTCCTAAAAGTAATTCTAAAACATATGAATCCATGTCCGATCTTTTGTCTGGCACACCTTGATTAACAATCTCATTTTAGTTCTCTTTGTGTCCGTTGGTGAACAACTTTTTCTCCATTGTTCTGCTGATAAACGTATTTTCTTTTTTCGTTATAGTTTTTCCTTTTTTTATATATATATATTACTTGGGGATGGTGGACGTCACAATGCAACAGAATCTCTGAATCATCGAAGTTTCGATTATTAGGATTAGAAAAAATAAAAAAACAAAAATAGAATAGATAAACTCTGACTCAGTTTCAATCCTATGTCTTTTTCAGCAGTAATGTGATCTTTTCTACTCCGACCACGTATGCGTTTATGCATAGATATCCATTGATGATATCCATTAATGATATCCATTGATGATATCCATTGATGATATCCATTGATGATATCCATTGATGATATTAGTCACTTACCCCCTCCCCCCATTTCTTTGCTTATCTTCACACTCTTCCAGATTCTTTGTTGATGTCAAATCTTTGATGTTTGTTTAACTTTCGTTTGGTGATGACGGATCAGCTGTCATCCAATATTTTAAGTTTCTTTTTAGTTTTGTCCATATTTCCAAAAATGATGCAGCAGTATTAAAACTTCTCCTTTCTGGTGATCTCTATGTAATTGGACTGAATATATCAAAGGCACCTCCTATGACCACAGACTTGAAGAACCATTAATTAGTCTTGCTCTTTCCTTTGCTTTTGACATTCTTTATTCATATTCCTCAATTTCACAAATGTCAATAACATGATCATCGATGCCTTAAATTGTAGTAACGTTGGCCGCCCAAGTAAAACCTTGGTAAAAAAAAAACAAAACAAAAAAAACTTCTATTTTTTTCTTTTTGATTTTAGTTTCGTTTTCAAAATAGCTCTTCTGTAAAGTTCAGTTGATTTTCCATAATTTTTTGCTATAAACGTTACCTCACTACCGGTATCCATTTGAATATCAAAACAGACGTTAATTTAACATTTAGTATGTTATTTTTCTTCTTTTTTTTTTTCAATTTTTTTTACAATTTATATTTATTTTTTTTAACTTCCATTTTGTTTCATTTTTCTTTATTTTTCGATTTTCTTCACAATTTATATTTATTCTTTTGAACGTCCATTTTGTTTCATTTTTCTTTTCGATTTGCTTCACAATTTATATTAAATTTTTTTAACTTCCATTTTTTTTTTTTCACAATTTATTCTATTTTGTTTCATTTATTTTTTTCGATTTTCTTCACGTCTATTTCATTTTATCTTTTTTTAAAACTATTTCAACTTTTTTTAATTGCATACTGCTTTAAAATGTTTTAAGTAATTTGAGCGTTTTTTCAAATGCTGGTCAGTTTTTTTTACTTTTTTTAATTTCATGTTTTCTTCTACAATAACATTTTAGAAATCTTTTTTAACATATATATATTTTTAACATATAAATATTTTTAACATATAAATATTTTAACATATAAATATTTTTAACATATAAATATTTTTAACATATAAATATTTTTAACATATAAATATTTTTAACAAATAAATATTTTTAACAAATAAATATTTTTAACAAATAAATATTTTTAACATATAAATATTTTTAACATATAAATATTTTTAACAAATAAATATTTTTAACAAATAAATATTTTTAACAAATAAATATTTTTAACAAATAAATCTTTTTTAACATATAAATATTTTTAACAAATAAATATTTTAAACAAATAAATATTTTTAACATATAAATCTTTTTTAACATATAAATATTTTTAACATATAAATATTTTTAACATATAAATATTTTAAACAAATAAATATTTTTAACATATAAATATTTTTAACATATAAATATTTTTAACATATAAATATTTTTAACATATAAATCTTTTTTAACATATAAATATTTTTAACATATAAATATTTTTAACATATAAATCTTTTTTAACATATAAATATTTTTAACATATAAATATTTTTAACATATAAATATTTTTAACATATAAATATTTTTAACATATAAATATTTTTAACATATAAATATTTTTAACATATAAATATTTTTAACATATAAATATTTTTAACAAATAAATATTTTTAACATATAAATATTTTTAACATATAAATATTTTTAACATATAAATATTTTTAACATATAAATATTTTTAACATATAAATATTTTTAACATATAAATCTTTTTTAACATATAAATATTTTTAACATATAAATATTTTTAACATATAAATATTTTTAACATATAAATATTTTTAACATATAAATATTTTTAACATATAAATATTTTTAACATATAAATATTTTTAACATATAAATATTTTTAACATATAAATATTTTTAACAAATAAATATTTTTAACATATAAATATTTTTAACATATAAATATTTTTAACATATAAATATTTTTAACATATAAATCTTTTTTAACATATAAATATTTTTAACATATAAATCTTTTTTAACATATAAATATTTTTAACATATAAATATTTTTAACATATAAATATTTTTAACATATAAATATTTTTAACATATAAATATTTTTAACATATAAATATTTTTAACATATAAATATTTTTAACAAATAAATATTTTTAACATATAAATATTTTTAACATATAAATATTTTTAACATATAAATATTTTTAACATATAAATCTTTTTTAACATATAAATATTTTTAACATATAAATCTTTTTTAACATATAAATATTTTTAACATATAAATATTTTTAACATATAAATATTTTTAACATATAAATATTTTTAACATATAAATATTTTTAACATATAAATATTTTTAACATATAAATATTTTTAACATATAAATATTATTAACATATAAATATTTTTAACATATAAATATTTTTAACATATAAATCTTTTTTAACATATAAATATTTTTAACATATAAATATTTTTAACATATAAATATTTTTAACATATAAATATTTTTAACATATAAATATTTTTAACATATAAATCTTTTTTAACATATAAATATTTTTAACATATAAATATTTTTAACATATAAATATTTTTAACATATAAATATTTTTAACATATAAATATTTTTAACATATAAATCTTTTTTAACATATAAATATTTTTAACATATAAATATTTTTAACATATAAATATTTTTAACATATAAATATTTTTAACATATAAATATTTTTAACATATAAATCTTTTTTAACATATAAATATTTTTAACATATAAATATTTTTAACATATAAATATTTTTAACATATAAATCTTTTTTAACATATAAATATTTTTTAACATATAAATATTTTTAACATATAAATATTTTTAACATATAAATATTTTTAACATATAAATATTTTTAACATATAAATATTTTTAACATATAAATCTTTTTTAACATATAAATATTTTTAACATATAAATATTTTTAACATATAAATATTTTTAACATATAAATATTTTTAACATATAAATATTTTTAACATATAAATATTTTTAACATATAAATATTGGCGAATATTTATTCATTGGGTTGACCCTCATGCTGATTTTATTTTTCTATTAGTTTTTTTTTTGTATAAAAATCGATTTAAAAATGTGTAGTCGTTTCATTATTTTATATCAATGCATCGCACATAAAACCTTCAATTAATGTTAATTCAAATTCTTTTCAATTGTTCGTTCTTCTTGTTCGAGTTTTTCCAGTTCACAATATGTACTTATATTTCGAAGACGATGTATATATTTTATGATTTGGTTCGTCAATTTCTTGTTTCACTGACGTTAATTTCATTTTCTTGAGTTTCATATTTCTTCTGAGTTATTTTTTGGAAAGTCAAGTCTTCAGGTTTGTGGGATACTTTCATTATGGCTTCACGTCTTTTTAGCTAGAGATAAATCCAAAAATAAATTCATTGTCATTTTCTCTCGTCGTTTGTTGTCTTTCAAGTTTTTAGTTTTTGCACTGACAGCAAAACATAATAGCTATGTATCGATAAAGTCAGAATTCTAGAAAGACAATTGAAATCTTATTGGCGACGCCATTGTTTTGAAGTGTAAAATTAATCTTGTTAGTGGCTCGCCGGACTTCCTTCACATTCTTCATAGAGAGAAACAATTCTGTATATTCTTTGCTGTTCTTATGCTAATAGAGCATGAGACTGAATTGAATTGCTAGTATTACTACTTGTGATGGCACGATTCTGATACAATTACTGATTCCGATTCTTTAAAAATCTCTAATTATTTAAGTTTAAAATTATTTTTCCCAATTAGCGTAAAAACACATGTTAAACGTGTATGTATTTTTTTCAAACAAAAAACACACTTGATGGGGGGGGGGCATCTATCTATATATATATATTAGTTTTACTGGTAGTTTAAAATCAATAAATATTTTTTATTTTATTATTACTGCCAGCAGTGGAAGATTTTGTTTTAAACAAAATGAAATAAAAAGATAATTAAAGAAATCAGAAAATAGGCACAAATTTTGATGATTCCAATCCCCCCCCCCCAAAGTTCAGATTTTTCGAATTCTGATTAATCGTCTCAACACTAATCACTACACTGACAAGAGATTGGAAAAGTGCAATAAAATACATTTTTCCAGAAAAAGTTATTAAGTGTAAACAAGCAGCGGCTTGGTTCCCACCAGTTTTGGCAAATAGCAAACAGAATCCTGAACAGAAGCGTGTGCTCCATCCCAACTATTATCAATGGACCTGAGGTAATCTCGTCAGCATCAGACAAAGCCAAACTCTTTGTCAAGAACTTTGCAGCTAATTCTACCCTTTGCGACCAAGACCGCCAACCCCCAATATTTCCTCCTGTATCAGAAAACACGCTATGTGATATACGTATATCTGTACGCAATGTTGCGAAGCTAATCAAAAACCTTGATTCGAGTAAAGCAACTGGCCCTGATGGTATTCCAATTATAGTACTCAAAAAACTTCAACCTGAATTAGCGCCCATACTTACAAAAGTGTTTAAACGTTGTCTTAAGGAGAATAGTTTCCCATCTCCCTGGAAAATCTCATCAGTATGCCCTGTATTTAAGAATTCAGGTGATCGCTCATCCCCCTCTCAGTACAGGCCAATAAGTCTCCTGTGCGTCATGAGTAAGTTGCTAGAATCTGTGTTAAATACAGAAGTAATCAAACATCTCAACAAAAATAACCTTCTTAGTGACACTCAATATGGTTTCCGTTCTGCTAGATCTACAGCAGATGTCCTTACAGTTATATCGCATAGGATTAGCAAATCTCTCGACGGTGGCAATCTTTCTAGGGCAATTGCTTTTGACATATCTAAAGCCTTTGATAGGGTATGGCATAAAGGTTTACTTCATAAGATCGCTAGCTATGGTATAGCTGGAAATGTCTTCTCAATTATTAAATCATTTCTTTCTGATAGGTTCATAAGAGTAGTAGTTGAGGGGCAAAAATCAGAAGCTCACAGTATTAATGCCGGTGTCCCTCAGGGATCCATCCTGGGCCCAACTCTTTTCCTGATCTACATTAATGATCTTCCAAATCATATCCTTACATCATTTGTAGACATTTATGCTGACGACACTACCATTTATGGTACCACATCTAAGACAGTAAACGACCAAGTTCTCTCCAATTCTCTCTCCTCTGATCTTGAGCACATAGTACAATGGGGAAAGGAGTGGCTGGTTACTTTTAATGCATCTAAAACCAAGCTTCTCTCTTTACATCATCAACATTCTAATTCACATTTGTCATCAATTGAAATGAATGGCTCTCGTCTTCAGGAGGCCTCAAGTTTTGACAAGCTTCTGGGCTTGACCATTACTCCTGATCTTAAATGGAACACGTATATCAAATCTGTTGCCAAGGCCGCTGGAAAAATGGTGGGATCTTTCTATCGATCCAGTAGATATCTCACTGCTGATGCTATTCTCTACCTATATAAGAGCCAGGTACGTCCAAGGATGGAATACTGTTGCCACATCTGGGCAGGAGCTGCTAGAAAGGACTTGTCCTGCCTTGATAGAGTTCAAAATAGACTTCATAGCCTCGTAGGAGATGTCCTTTTCTCCTCCTTGCAACCTCTATCTCACAGAAGAGATGTTGCGAGTTTGTCTCTGATGTATCGTTATTTTCATGGAAAGTGTTCAACTGAGCTTCAATCTATGGTCCCCCCTCGCCAAACTTTCACAAGAAACACTCGTCTAGCTGTAAACACTATCAATAATTTCCCGCACTCTTTATCTGTGCCTAAACCTAAACGTAGATTCCATGAACAAAGCTTCTTTCTTAGAACTGCACGCCTGTGGAATTGTCTTCCGTTTTCCTGCTTTCCGGCTGACTACAATATGGTTGTGTTCAAGTCTAAAGTAAATAAGTTCTTGATGAGCCGTTCCATATAAGTTATTAAATTTACCAAATTTTCATTACTAATGATTACTATATTGACCAATTTCTACTGTACACTCTTTAACCCTTATCCTTGAGTGGCCTCTGGGCCTTGATAATGTGGTGATGCCTTTGTAAAAAAAAAAAAAACAAAAAAAAAACATGTTTTAGGATGCAAAGATCTTTGCTGTTGATGCTTTTCTGAACTGCAGAAATGGCAAATCTATTGCAAAATCGACAATTCAAGTTAAGAGGACATTCAGAACAAACATTCTAGCTTTTGCTATTGTGGTTCCCATTAGAAATAAAATGCCTATAAAATTCTACAAAATGAAAAGATCAATGTTAATATTTACTACAAGACAATTGCTGTGACTTAAATCAAACTACACAGATGGTAATTATGGAGTTTGATGGTGAATCAGCTCATACAGCTGGAGAAATATAAGATTTTTGTAAATTCCTCTTTTGGAGAATCAAATTTATGACCACCTTCTGACCCATTTTATGCTATTTCGGGTATTTTTATTGGGGAGGGTAAATAAAATGATGTTAATTGGCATTATAATAACAGATTTTACAAAATATTTTTGAAATTACTTAGTCTGGCCCAAACGATTATAAATATAAATCATTTTTAAATAATCACCTAAAAATAAAAATCAGACATGAGAATATCTCATATTTTATATTGTATAATATATAATCTATATCACATTTCTTATGTACATGTGACAATATTCGAAGGTTAGGAAAAAACTTAACAGAAAAAGGGCTGATATGTCTAGTCGTACTGAAGCTGTGATACAACGAAACAGTACTGTATGTGGATGACTATATTATATATATTAAAAATATGAAGGGAAGACTTGTTTTATTGATATTCATGATTAAAAGAAGTAGAGGAATAAAAAACTGGATTGAGGGACTTTTATTTATAACAAAAGTGAGAGGAACCCACGGAGGGGAACGATACGCTTAAAATAAAGTAATGTTAGAGCAGATATAGATATAGCAGATGTTATAACAGAACAAAAAAGAGTACGCTATATATTTAAAATAAATCTACATATGATCTATGTACAATCTTAAATTCATTCGATCCACATAGTCAACACTGCAACTACATTTAAATTGATAATTATTGTTATGGTGGCGGTGTAGACGTCTTTTCGAGAGGATGCCATTAGCGGTTTTACAGCGAACACAACACCAACGTTGGAAGCAAAATAGAATTTTTCCACAGTTTAAATTTGCCACTATATCCATTGAATTTAGTTTTCACTATGTAATGTAGAAGCAAATAGATGGGGTTAGGCTTAGATCAACACTAGCAAACATTTCTGTGGATTATTATGAGAAGCAGTTATTATCTGAACCCATAAAACCCTTAGTTTGTTTTTGATCTGTTGACGACACCTTTTGCCTCTTTAATGATGAAACGGGGGCAAATAAATTTTTCCCCTGACTGAATTAACGTGCACCTCGCATTAAAGTTTACTTATGAAGGTGAGCGTAACTTTACTTTAGCTTTCCTTGATGTACTGGTAACAAAAACTCCATCTAGTTACTTTACATCAATATATCGTAAACCCATGTTTACAGGATTGTATACACGTTTTGCCCTAAAAATGAAAGGTTAATTTAATTTGGACCCCAACATATCGAGCCCTTATGATTTGTTCAAAAACAAAACAGGATAAAGAATTGAAAACGATCACTGATACTTTATTCGATAATGGGTACCATCGCGATGTGAGTAGGCCAGTAGGTCAGTTATCGAAAGCAAGTTAAATGAATTTTCCCAAATAAAAGTTAATACAGTGGCTAAATATCCAATTTGCATTCGTTTACAGCAGAAAAATGCTATTTAGCTTCAAACGTAGATGTGTTTTCTACAAAACTGTTAATGACATCTTGAAAACACATTCTACCTTTACTACTATAATAAAAAAGTAATTTATCAGTTTAAATGTAGTTGCAGTACTGACTACATGGGTCGAACGAATTTAAGATCGGATAGTAGAGTCCAACAACACATACCTATCAGAATCAAGAATGGTACCTACCTACCTATTAAGTGACGTTCTAATAACACATCCGGATCTTTAAAAGCTGATCATTTGCTTAGAAAAACCGTCATATGCTACAAACTTCAGCATTGACTCATTTACCATTTTGAGTCGTGCTCATTCGAGCTTTCATTTGAAGAGCATTCACTTTCGTTTGAAGAGAGCTTCTCTTTGTAAACAGAAAGAATCTCTTAGGCTCGAACGCGATTGGCCTCTAGAAGATTCTATCATCGTACATTGACCATACATGGGCTTATTTTGTTTTTAGTGTTTCCTCAGTCTCCCCCTCCCCGTCAATAACCTATAACATTACTTTATTTTAAACGTATAGTTTTACTCATAGGTTTCTCTAGCTTTTATTATACATAAAAATCCCTCGATCTAGCTCTAGAAGAGTGTGAGGGTGAAACCGGTCAACTGACCTCCTTTTTATTCTCCTACTTTTAATCATGAATATCAATAAAACAAGTCTTCCCTTCATAATTGCAAGATGAAAATTTTGTACCTTTCAAAGAATTCTGATATATACTTTTCATTTTCGCTTGAATTCCACCTGAAAATGATTCGTAGGGATTCGAAAGGGCTCGTGATAACTATGGAATTGGCGTTAATATTTTTGATAAAAAAAGAAAGAAAAAGATTATACGGAAAATCGGGGGAAAAAGAAAGAATTATAAAGCAAAGTATCTCCATTGTATTTAGTAATGTCTGCTTGAACATATATATTGTCAGGGTGTCCACAAAGTCTGGCTACATTATGTAGCCAGACTTTGTGGACACCCTGTATATATATATATATATATATATATATATATATATATATATATATATATATACACACCCACGCACACGTGTGTATATATATAGGGTACCTACAAAGTCTGGCTACATAATCTAGAGGATGCTTCCACAAAGTCTGGCTACATAATGTAGCCAGATTTTGTGGACACTCTCTCTCTCTCTCTCTCTCTCTATATATATATATATATATATATATATATATATATATATATATATATATATATATATATATATACACGTAGATTACTGTTTTAAAAAATGATAATAAAAAAAAAAGATTAAATAAATATTATATAAGTCCAAATGAATTATGGGTGACTTTCTAAGTAAATAAAAATAACCGTATTTATCGTTAAAAAAATCAACAAGAATATATATATATATATATATATATATATATATATATATATATGTATATGTGTGTGTGTGTGAAAGTGACTCTGTGTGTGTCTGTGTACATTTCCCTACGCATTAACTCTGTGAATTTTAAGCCTACAGATTCGAAATTTGATATACAGGGTACTGAGATTTGGGAAAATCGATGTGATTGGTTTTCGGACAGAAATTTGGCGATTAAGGGGTCAAAGTTCAACGATTTGACCTTTGAGAACTCTACCAAACTCTTCCTACAATTTTGGGTCTAAACACGCGAAATTTTAGATATAGGTTCCTTGGACATGTATCTAACTTAATAACTTGATTTGAGCCCAAAAGAATAAATGTTAAGGGGTCAAAAAAGGGGTCAAAGTTAAAAAAAAAAAATTTACCTCTGCGGTCTCTTCCAAATTACTCAGACAATTTCTGGTCTAAATATTTGAAATTTTACATAAAGGATATTCAGAGATAGGGCAAGCTTTTTCACCGGTTTGGGTCGAAAATTTTTAGTTACCAATATATAACTGTATGTATGTATGTATGTATGTATGTATGTATGTATGTATGTATGTTTGCCTGTTTGCCTAAAACTTTGCGACGGATTTTACCAAGATCAGTATAGTTTTGAAGTTCGACCTTTCATATGACAAATATCGAAAAATTGGTTAAAAACATTAATATCTTCCCCTTCAACTAGGCACTTTTCTACAGGGGGGGTCACTTTTTTCGCCGATATTTTTGAAAGTTATCCTCTCCTTTCGATTGTCTAGCCTTAATTTTAAAAAATGTAACTTCCGGTTTGGCGGTGGTCGTAACAGCATAGACGTTAGGTTTTTACCCCATTCTTTTCCTCCTTCGTGGTACGGGTTCGAGCCTGCCTTCCTACTTCCATAGTTTTTTTTTTGTTCAACAGACACATCCAAACACCCGGGCAACGCCGGGCCGAAATGCTAGTAAATCTATAAAAGTGAACGTGTCTGTCTGTCTGTGTGTCTGTCTGTCTGTCTGTGTACATTTAACTCTGTCAATTTTTAGTCTACAGACTCGAAATTTGATATACAGGGTAGTGAGATTTGGGAAAATCTATGTGATCGGTTTTCGGTCAGAAATTTGGCTGTTAAGGGGTCAAAGTTCAACTATTTGACCTTTGAGAATACCAAACTCCCCCGACAATTTTAGGTCTATACACTTGAAATTTGAGATATAGGTTCCTTGGACATGGATCTTACTTAATAACGTGATTTGAGCCCAAAACAATAAATGTTAAGGGGTCATAATCGGGGTAAAATTTGAAAAAAATTGACCGTTTTTTTCTTCTTTTTTTTTGCTCAGCATACACCTCCAAACACCCGGGCAACGCCGGGCACCCATGCTAGTATATATATAAAGTGAATGGTTAGAAAAGAAAACAATTTAAATAATTGTTTTGGTTTCATTTAATTGATTCAGTATTGTTTGCTTCTTTTTTGCATTACTCACCATCTCTCTCTCTCTCTCTCTCTCTTTTTCTTTTACTTTTCCCCTTTCTTTTTTTCTCTCTTTTTCTTCTCTGTCTCCCCTCTCTATGTATCTCTTTCTGTTTTCTCTTTTCCTTTTTCTTTCATCCCTTTTCTCTCGCACTCCCCTTCCCTTTGTTTTGTTTCTTTCTCCTTTTTTCTTTTACCCTCTCTTCCTTCTTTCTCTTTTTCTCTCTCTTTCTTCTTTTCTTTCCCTTCCATTTCTCTTTCTTCTTTTTCTCTTCTGTTCATTTTTTTCTCTCCATTTCTCTCTTCCTGTCCTCTTTCTTGTTCTTGCAATGTGAAATTCCTTTGTTTATTATTCAACTTTTTTTGCAATAATTCTATGAGAAAACGCAAAAGACAATCATATAAAAAATAATTAAGAAAATATTAAAAAAGAATGACAATTGTTTGAATAAGAAAAAAAACAAAAACTTTTTTATTTGATTTCTGTGAAATCGTTTTCATTTACAAAAAAAAAAAAGAAAAATTCATTAATTCTTTTTTTCCTTCGAATCAGATTTCAGTCACAATTTTGATGAGATTAAAAAAAGACGGAATTTATTGTGTTTAATATAGTTTTGATAAAGGAAAAAAAAAACACCAGAAAATAACCAAATCCATTAAATAGGAACAACAAACTGTCTTTTTTTCCTCATTTAATTTCCAAGGGACAAAATTTCTTTATGACAAATCTGAAACTAAACATTGTGTATCTTTTATTGAGAAATTTTTCAGAAAGAAAAACCAAACAAAACTGTATACATCAACTTGAAATTGATTAAAGTCAGCTAAGGCTCCTTCTTCCCTTTAATTAGTTAAGGAAGAGAATGGGGTCGCGTGAGGGAGACAATTACTGGGCTCAACCTATTCATCTTTTTTTTTTTTTACCTGTCTTGTTTCTGCTCTCTCCTCCATCAATAGTCATTGATTAAAGTCGATTTGAGATAATTTTTGTGATGAAAAAAAAACTATTACACATTAAAAAAAAAATAGAAATTGATAAAAAGCTAATTATATTTCTGAATTTTTTGGAGATAAAGATAACGTGCATGAGGGAAGAACGGATGTACACAAATCTAAGACAATGGCAGAATCGTTATAAAATGACCTCCAGACCATATTGGAATGGGGACGCAAATGGATGGTAACATTTAATGCTAGTAAGATTAAGCTACTTTGCTTTAACTATTACAAGAAGCCTCTCCAACAACCGATATCCATGACAAATAATATCGTACATGAGAATTCTTCCTTCAGATTCCTCGACCTAACATCCACGAGCAATATGAACTTAAACATTGTGATATATTAAGAAATTTAAACGAAATTTGTCTTGAGAAAAACAAGAATATTTTACCTGAAAATATAGACTTCCATTTTTTTTCTTTATTTTTTTACTTCTTTTTTCTCTTCCTTTTCCCTCTTTCATTAAATACTAGAAATGTTTTTACAAAATGACCTCATGTCAGTGGAGAATCTCTATATATCATTTTCAGTATAAAAGATCAAAAATGACTCATTATCCGTGCTGTTTATAATAAAAACCAGGGCCTATCTGGCCCTCCCCATTCCCTTCACACCATTAGGAAAGGCCTTCCTTCAATCAGCATTTTCTTCCACACCCCTATTTGTCTATCGTTTTAGACTACTCTTCTGTATCAATCAATCGATTGAGCGTGCTGATCAAATAAAGTCAATTTTAATAACTTAAATATTTTTATTATATATATATTTTTTTTATTAAAAACAAATGAAAAAATTTTTTTTAAGAAAGCGAAAAAATTATTTAAAAAAAACCCCAAAAGATAAAAAAAACATGGTCATCTTTTCCGCCATCTTGTTTGTCCATATGGAATTCCCATAAATGAGTTTGTGTAGTGAATATTTGAAAATGAGATTAAGGATTTGATGAAATTTTTAGTCAAATATAATTTTACTTTCATGAAAGCATCACCGGAATGATTTTATAGTTTGTTACAACTTAATGTTTTTTTTTTTTAAATACCGTTTACTTTTTATTTTTATTTTTTTATATGGTTTATTTTTAATTCATTGTCTCATCAATGTCTTCTCAATTATTAAATCATTTCTCTCTGATAGGTTCATAAGAGTAGTAGTTGATGGGCAAAAATCAGAAGCTCACAGTATAAATGTTGGAGTCCCTCAGGGGTCGATCCTGGGCCCAACTCTTTTCCTGATCTACATTAATGATCTTCCAAATCACATCCTTACATCATTCGTAGACATTTTTGCTGATGACACTACCATCTATGGTAGCACATCTAAGACAGTAAACGACCAAGTTCTCTCCGATTCTCTCTCCTCTGATCTTGATCACGTTGTACAATGGGGAAAGGAGTGGCTGGTTACTTTTAATGCATCTAAAACCAAGCTTCTATCTTTACATCATCAACGTTCTGATCCCCATCTGGCATCAATTGAAATGAATGGCTCTCGTCTTGGGGAGGCCTCAAGTTTTGACAGGCTTCTGGGCTTGACCTTTACTCCTGATCTTAAATGGAATATGTACATCAAATCTGTTGCCAAGGCCGCTGGAAAAATGGTCGGATCCTTCTATCGATCCAGTAGATATCTCACTGCTGATGCAATTCTCTATCTATATAAGAGCCAGATACGTCCAAGGATGGAGTACTGTTGCCACATATGGGCAGGAGCTGCTAGAAATGACTTGTCCTGCCTTGATAGAGTTCAAAATAGACTTCGGGGACTGGTGGGAGATGCCCTTTTCTCTTCGCTGCAACCTCTGTCTCACAGAAGAGATGTTGCGAGTTTGTCTCTGCTTTATCGTTATTTTCATGGAAAGTGTTTGACTGAGCTTCAATCTATGGTCCCCCCCCTCGCCAAACTTTCACAAGAAACACTAGACTAGCTGAAAACATTATCAATAATTTTCCCCACTCTTTATCTGTACCTAAACCTAAACATAGATTCCATGATCAAAGCTTCTTCCTTAGAACTGCACGCCTGTGGAATTGTCTTCCGTTTTCCTGCTTTCCAGCTTTCTATAATATGGTTGTCTTCAAGTCCAACGTGAACAAGTTTCTGATGAGCCGTTCCACTTAAGTTAACAAATTTACCGAACTTCCATTACTATCGATTACTATATTGTCCTTTTGACTACTCTACACTCTTTAACCCTTATCCTTGAGTGGCCTATCGGCCTTGATAAGTGGTGACGTCTATGAAAAAAAAAAAAAATGATCTGTTTTACATGCTGACAAGTGTTTGATGGCCTTTAGAAATTGACTTCCACATTAACCTATCTCTGGCTAGATTTTTATTCATCTCTTTCTCTCAAGTTATTTTTATCTGTTCCGCCCATGTTTTCCTTTACCTTTTCATGTGAACTAACCCTGTTAGTTCAACTGTTCTACATCTGTTAACCCAAGACTTCTCATCCATTCTTTTAACGTGATCATACCATTGAAGTCTCCTGTTCTGTGCACATCTTTTTATGCTACCCAAATGTAGTCGTCCTCTGTGATCTTTGATAAGATGATTTCTCACCTAGTTTTACGAACATGATTTGAACAAACTCATCTCATATTGAGATTGCCAACACAGCTTTTTTTTTCTGTATTAAATATCATCATCAGCAGCAGCAGCAGCATCGTTTCTGCTTTACCTGGTGGCATATATTGGACCGCTTTTGGAAATTGACATTAAAAGTTACCTATCTCTGGCCAGGTCTTTATTTATCCCTCTTTCTTTCAAATCCATCTTTATCTTTTCCTTTCATGTTTTTATTTACCTTCTTCTCTTACCACCTGAGGTCCTGGATATGACCTTAAACTATATCCGATGGTGGAACCCCAGCTTGCGGGCTTTGGGAAGTGTGGAGCCAAGCTTTAATTGCCATTGCTCCCAGGTCCACTCTGACCCGGACTGGTAGTACCTGTTAGGGTCCCAACTATGCGTTAAATAGAAACCGACTTAAATAAAAACAAATATACTCTATTAAAAAATTGTTCTTCAAAATTACTGGATTCGGCATTAGATAACCTGAAAAGGGTTGATATGCTGTAAAACAAAAACAACCAACCTACCAAATGACCCTGCTAACTCAACTGTTCTACATCTACTAAACTGAGAACCCTTGTTCAGTCTTTCAACATGACCATACCAACCAAGTTTACTGTTCTTTACACATTCTCCTATATTGTCTAGATTTGAAATAAGATGATTATATGTTGCAATATAAAACTCACCATTGTTTTCAGTTTAATATATAACCATAGTTTTGCATACTTGACTCTTTTTTCCAATATAATACCTATTATACAAAACCGTATTCTCTTTTATATCACCATCCATAAAAACCAGAATGCCTGAGGACAGAATTGATCGTTAAGAATGTCTACCACATTGAATTATGAAGAGAGCAATGTATTATTTTGTAAAGACCTATCCAAGTTGATATCATTCTTGAAAAAAGTTAAAACTCAACACACACGTGCCAACATTACAGTAGGTTTTATGCATCAGATACTTTGGTGCTTTTGCTGTTGTTCGGTTCTTATCTTAATTATTTTAAATCATTTCAGTGGAATAATCTAGGGATTGAAACCTGATATGATATTGGGACATGTAGGTTGAGTTATAACTTAAAAAAAATAAATATTTGGATTTTCTTTATGTAAGATTTATGAAATACTAGTGGGGCTACTCAGCGTTACTTAGGGCCATAAAAAACTAAATTGAAGATGTTAAATAGTGTTAACCCCTCCCCCTCAGAAGAGAAATTCCTTTTTTATGTGAAGAGTTAAAAAATCAAACTTAGGAGGTTTTCAGAACGCTACTGAAAGTGCCAAATAAAATTGAGTATGCCTCCAGAGCACTATTAAAACTAAGTTCCTTATCGGATGAATCTCTGTACAAAATATATATAAGAACACTGACAGACATAAATTAGTTTTTTGTGAAATTTGCAAAAGATAAGTTCAGCCGTTTGGGAACATGTGAGAAAAGAACTCACACACACAAAATGACTTTTACATAATAGTATATATATAAATACCTAGAGACACTAGTATTTCATCCTTTCGGGAATCTTCAGTGCAGGGTGTCACGATTAACACCAGTCGACAGATCCGAACTCGGCAACACGAGACATCTCTGGTTCGATTAGCAAAGACTGTATCCATTCGGCTACCATTAACCGCATGAAATAACGTTGAATTTAAAAATTTTAATTTTAAATGTTCTTTACGTCAGACAGTGATCTAATCGTTATACAATGATCTATGCATAAGAGCTAAATTGACCGACTTTAATTCAACTGAAAGTGCTCAACGATAAGAAACGAATTTCTTAAAGGGGCTGTCATAATTATTTTTTTACTATAATAATTAAATACCTACAGACACTAGTGTTTCATCCTTTCGGGAATCTTCAGTGCATGGTGTCACGATTAACACTAGTCGACTATATATATATATATATATAATTATTGTTAATACCTACCGACACTAGTGTTTTAGCCTTTTGGGAATCATCTGTGCAGTCACAGTTTAAGTAAACTATATTATCCGTCTCATTAAAAATCGTGTTTAATTCTTAATGACTTAAATGATATCAATGACCATTTGACCTCCAAAGAATGAATTTTTGTTTCTAAACTTTTCGGAGGACAAGCTGATTTAAAAATACCAACTTTGTAGGGGTTTGTTGTGTATTTTTAAAGTTTTAGCTGGACTTACAAAGACAAGACAACTGCCCTTTATATAATAACTAAAGAGACGCAATCATGTTGACACAGCGATTCTTGCCAGATCACGAAAGTTAAGCAATGATGAGCCTGGCCAGTACCAGATGGGTGACCATTTGGGAAGGCTAGGCGCTGTATGTACCGTGCCGAGTCATAGAAATTTTCAGGTTGGTATCTATGGGCGTGTTTAATTCACGGGGGAAGATGTACCCACACAATAAAGATGGAAAGCAACGGGAAACTATCGTCTTTACTTGTTTTCCCGAGATTACCATGGCTTTACAATTTGGGAGCCGTGGTCACCGATGCTGTTAATACAGCAGGGCCGCTGATGATGATGAAAGAAACATTGGACAGATGATGCTTTTGCTGTGGTTAAATTTTTTTTTACTAGTGGTCCCCATTTATCAAGGCCAGAGGCTACTCGAGAATAAGGGTTAGGTATCTCAGTGATGATTGGTAATGTTGAAAATTGGGTAGGATTGGATTATTTAAGAGGACAACTCAACAAGAATTTGTTTACATTGGACTTGAAAAACGATCATACTGTAGTCAGCTAGAAAGTAGCCCCATTGTACCATGTTTCACAGACGGGTAGTCCTATGGAAAAAAAAACTTTGCTCATGGAATTTCCATTAAGTTTTAGGCATAAATAGAGAGTAAGGAACAGTTCTTATTCTAACTATTTTAAAATGAACATGTTGGCGAAATAATCTAGGGAATTGAAACCCGGTGTAATGTTGGGACATGTAGTTTGAGTTGTAATATTAAGAAATATATATTTTCATTTTGTTCATGTACGATTTATGTAATACTAGCAGGGCTACCCAGTGTTGCCCAGTGTAAAAGTGTAACTTATTCTTATTAAAACTTCTATTTTTCTTCCTCTCTCTATCGTTCTCTTCCCAACTCCCACTTTCTCCTCCTCCAATTCCTCTCTAACTGGATGGATACACACACATACACACGCACACACATATATACACACAATTTTCGTTTATATAATAAAAGTAGGGGCGCCCGGCCTTACCCAGTCGTTAAATATGCTTAAATATATTTTAATTCATGCAGATTTCGTATTTATTATTGCAGAGCAAATTCTCCATTGAATATTATATTGTACCTAATATATATAGTACTGATTTCAGAAATTTAAAAATAAATGACTTGGGTGCCATCAGCTAGAATCAAAACTGAAACATTTAGTCCTTCAGCCTTGATCTGTACCGTTTCAGCTTTCGAGAGATAAATGAGAAAAAAATTTAATCAAAATACAATCTATAAATGAATGTGCGCATGTGCAAAAGTAATAGAAATATGTGGGCAAGTTGAAATTAACATTTTGCATTTCACTTTGTTGACGTATTTCTGTACGCATTATCCATCCAAACAAAGATTTTGCTCATTATAAACCAACTTTTATCTTTTCAAGTTGATATATGATAACACTGATCCCTACCCTCAACAAAATTTGGCTCAGTTGACACCCCCGGAAAAAAATTTTTTAATTTTGAAATTTTAGATATATTATTCATCCAGGGCAATTCTGATAAAAAATATACCAACTTTGTGGGGGTTTTGTTTTGTAGTTTTTTTACTTTTCGCTAGACATACACACATACAACTGCCCTTTATATTATAGAAGGTATAGGAGAAAGGGTTGCATAACCAATAGGACTCGTTGATCTTATAATTATTAAGTATCAGTGGTTATTCTTGTTAGAAATGTTCCCCCCTCTTTAATTTCGTTTTCCCACCATCACAAATAGAGACAGATGGTTAGACCTCCACCTACGCCACCAAAAAACAACAACCTGTGTTCTGTCTGTAATTCATATTGTTATTTTGCCTCTGCCCTAGACAATGGGGAGGAGGAAAGGGGAGATCTCCGTGGTGTCTCCGCATCTTTCATTATTTGATTTCCCATTGACAGCTTCAGTAGAGAAGGTGGAGAAAAAGATGAGGATGAAGATGGAGAGAAGAATAAGGCAGGGTGTCTTTTTTCTTCAGCCTCAGCATTAAACCTTTCATCCTACTTACCCTACAGCTTCTTTCCACACACACCACGCCCATTTTATCCCCACCTCCATGGGATTTTGTTTGAGCAACCCAGATAAGGCAATCAAATTACCTTTTGTTTTGTGAACATGCCAGAACATGTCCTCACCCCAGGGTTATTGGATCAATACTTTGTCAGCAGTCATCGAAGGAGAAAAACTTTTTTTGTTCTTCCTTTTCTGCTTCTTTTCTCTTTTCATAATCCTGTCGATTTTTTTTTTTTTTTTTTTTTATTACATTTTCACCCCAAACAAGGCAAATTCACCACTAAAATACTTGTCGATTTTGACTTCTTTAAAGACTTTTTCCATTTAAATTTTATTTTTAATACATTTCGTTGCTTCTATTTTTTTTAGTTTCTTTTTTCTTTTTCCTTTTTGCGGATTAAAAAAGAATTATGGTGTTTTTAAGATTTTTTAATGAAAAGTTTTCTTATTCTTTTCCATAAAACCATCTACTTCCTCTTGATTTTTATCCAATCTCTTTCTTCCTTTTGTTGAAATTGTAAATTTTAAATTTTAAACCTAAACTCGATAATTCAATTGTGTTTTTTTTATGGGTGAGTGGGAGGGCTTTAGAAACCTTAGGGTTTTTTAGGCAATTACTTTGAAAATTAAAACTTTTAATCTAGAATCAGTAATTTTATAGATTTATCCCTGTTTTTAATGTGTTATTTTTTTTTAGAAGAAACCTTCCTTAAAATTTTTTTTTTACTTGTTGTTACCATCAAGGATTAGAGGCTACTCCAAGATAAGAGTTAATGTTTTTCAGGCACATAATGAGACAACAGCATAATGATCAGGAATGGTAAAACTTGAGTAGGGGTTTAATTATTTAAGCAGACACTTCAACAAAGAGCTTGTTTGCATTAGACTTGAAAACGGCTATTTTCTGGTCAGTAGGCGATTTATGTGCAAATATTCTTAAAAAAGCTTCAACCAGAACTTGCTCCCATACTTACGAAACTGTTTAAGCGCTGCCTTAAGGAGAAGTGCTTTCCGATTCCCTGGAAAACCTCATCAGTATGCTCTGTATTTAAGAACTCAGGTGATAAGTCATCTCCCTCTCAGTACAGACCAATAAGTCTCCTGTGTGTTATGAGTAAGTTGCTGGAATCCATATTAAATAGAGAAAAAGTCAACCACCTCAGCAGAAATAACCTTCTTAGTGACACACAATATGGTTTCCACTCTGCAAGATCTACCGCAGATGTGCTAACGGTTATATCTCACAGGATTAGTGAATCTCTTGACAAAGGCTTTCTTTCTAGGGCAATTGCTCTTGACATATGAAAGGCCTTCGACAAGGTATGGCATAAGGGCCTACTTCACAAGATTTCCAGCTACGGTATAACTGGAAATGTTTTCTCAATCATTAAATCATTTCTCTCTGATAGGCTCATAAGAGTAGTGGTCGATGGACAAAAATCAGAGGCCTGCAGTATTAATGCTGGAGTCCCTCAAGGGTCAATCCTGGGCCCAACTCTCTTCCTGATCTACATCAATGATCTCCCTAAACACATACTTAAATCATTTGTTGACATCTATGCTGATGACACGACCATCTACGGCAACACATCAAAGGCTGTAAATGACAAAGTTCTCTCTGATTCTCTCTCCTCGGATCTCGAGCACGTGGTTCAGTGGGGGAAGACGTGGCTGGTTACTTTTAATGCAAGCTCCTATCTTTACATCATCAACGCTCTGATCCCCATCTGGCATCAATTGAAATGGATGGCTCTCGTCTAGGAGAAGCTCCATGTTTTGACAAGCTTCTAGGTTTGTCCTTTACTCCTGGTCTGAAATGGAACACATACATCAAGTCTGTTGCCAAGGTCGCTGGAAAGATGGTGGGATCCTTCTACCGCTCCAGAAGATATCTCACTACTGATGCAATTCTCTATCTATATAAAAGCCAAGTACATCCAAGGATGGAATACTGCTGCCATATCTGGGGAGGAGCTGCTAAAAACAGCCTATCCTGCCTTGACAGAGTACAAAATAGACTTCGTGGCTTAGTGGGGGATGCCCTTTTCTCTTCCCTGCAACCTCTCTCCCACAGAAGAGACGTTGCGAGCCTATCCTTGTTTTATCGTTATTTCCATGGCAGATGCTTACTGAACTCCAATCTCTGGTCCCCCCTCGCCAATCTTTCACGAAAAACACCCGTCCAGCTGTATCCACTGTCAAAAACTTTCCCCACTCTTTATCTGTGCCTAAATCAAAACGTAGATTCCATGAACAAAGCTTCTTTCTTAGAACTGCACGCCTGTGGAACTCTGTTCTGTCTGCCTGCTTCCCACCTGACTACAACTTGGATGTCTTCAAATCCAACGTAAACAATTTCCTAATGAACCGCCCCCTTAAGTAAGCACTTCATTAAATCTCCACACTAACGTACTGTACTTGCAATAACCCTTATCCCTGAGTGGCTTCCAGGCCTTGATAAATGGTGACCACCTTGTAAAAAAAAAAACTTAGCAGAGAAAATAAATCTCTTACTCACTAATACTCTTTCAAACCAACAGACTAATCCCGCCCCTGTCCATTTTGCTGCAATATGTATCCTGTACTTTATGGTGCGCCATATATCAAGATCATTTGAGAATTATCGGCTATTTAATTCTTGATTTAACTGGTCAGGGCTATGATAATCTAGAATGGACATGAATGCTGTAGAATTTCAAGTGGTCTGCTTTCTAGGCATGCACCTTCATCTTAAAAAGGTAATTGTTTTTCCAAATGAAAAAAACAATTCTGGATGGTCAAAATTCACGGCAGATATTTTTCCCATCACTGGCCTGCAACTATGCACCCCAATAAATATGCAGCAGTGTCACGTTTGCAGAAATGTATTTTTAGCTTTATACTAGCAGAAAGACCCGATGTTGCTTGGGATTGAATGAGGATCGTTATTATGTTCTTTTTCACTAAACTCATAACACCTCTTCCTATTTTTCTCCTCTAACATAGTCAGAAGAAACTCGTGATTAAATGACGGTCAATGAATGTTTCACACTTCCAATATTTTTATTGCTATTGAAATCAATGAAATCGCCCAATTTAGTTGATGACACACCTCAATGCATGAGAAAAGCTTCACGTGCCTCCTCGCAGTGACTTACTCCACAATACATTGCTGTCTACATTGCACTGTAGAGAACCTATTGTTGATTTAATAAAATTATTTTTATATATAATGGCTTGAATTAAAGTTTAAAATGCAAATCAAATACCATGGTTCAGTTATGCTCTAAATGGAAGTATTCATTTCGAACGTATGCCAGTCTTATAAAAATACCTACTGTTGATTTTATGTGCTAAGCCCTTCTACTTGTGTGGTGATAAAACTTCTCAAATGCAATTAGGCTGTATAAGGTGTTCACTTTGCTCAAAATTTGACTGTTCCTTCTTTCATTTCGATTATTTTTTTCGATTATCGATTGTCGATAGATGTCGGACACATTCTGATATAAAAACTATCTAAGAACACTTCCAGACACAGAAAATATATTTGTGTGAATTTTCAAAAAAATTGGTGTAGTCGTTTTAGAGTTCATAGGGAACGAACTCCCACACACAGACAGACATATATCTCAATCAAGGCAGTGGGAATTAAATTTTTACCTGATACAAGCAAGTGTA
>NC_136486.1:175910490-175942990 GCF_053919585.1 Euprymna scolopes | reverse complement strand
CAGTGTCAGGGATGAATAGGTCAAGTAATTGACCCCTTTAGCTGTCTGGGTTGAAACACCCGTTAGAGAACAGGTCAAAATATATGAGCAGTCAAAACGCGTCAATAGTTTCCTCCTCTGTTTACCGCTTGAGAGCATACACACGAGGGCAAGAAATAAGATAATAATTTTATATTTTTCTAATAAACGAATTTGTGAATTTATTTTTCTTGGCTGATGAAAACCTACTGTTGTTCACCGGACTACATCACATCATATAATTAGCTGGTGATAATGAGTCACTTGTGTTTCCATATCGAATATGCATTAAAAACAAAGAAAAAACTGTAGCCGATAAGTAAGCGTCAGAAGTTTTGATTAAGGTTTTAACTGAAGAAGTATTTTCACTAAAAAAAAAAAAAAAAAATCAAAAACAAAAAACAACCTGCTGGATGTCACTAAAATTTGCCAATTTTCTTGGGAGAGGGAGGGGAGATTTCGTCTCCAGTATTTATTACCCTAATAAGTGGATCCAAGTTCGGCCAAAGTGGAAGCTGCATCATCACTCCCATCAAAATGGTATATTCATCAGATGACTCATGAGAGAATTTGTTTTTTTTTTGTTCATAAAGAAAAACAAAAAAGTCTATCAATATTAAAGAATATGTTGTTAATGATGCATTCTTATTATTAGTTGTGGTTAGAATGTTGATTTGAAAACCGTTCCGTCCATTATTGATTGACCTGTAAAGTTGATATACATTTTGTCTGTACAAGTCTCTCTCTCTCTCTCTCTCTCTCCCTCTCATATTCAGAGGCTGAAACTTTTCTTTTTACTTTTTTCACCCCCAAATGCTCTCTTCAAGGGGAGAAAATATCTATTACGTATTTGCATATAAATATTTTTCATATCTAAGCACATGTTGCGCGTTACAAAAGCCTATTGGCGAGGAGCAAAGTGTAGTACGTGTTCTAATGATACACTTCATTTTTTTCTGGCCTTGTTCAGTGAAAGAGAAATCTTACTAGACTTCGGCAGTGTATACTATTTAGGATTATGTCTACAAGGACACTATGTGGGGAATTGATCAGCGAAATGTCTGTTCACATTACATTTAAACTTCTATATGTTAGTAAAGTCTTGGAAGCAAGAAACAAGGAGGAATTCCAAAGTTCAGGAGTGAGAGAGAAGAAACTATTACAGTAGAAGGCATCTAGTGAACATCAACAGTGAAGGGGTGGGATTTTGCTGCTTTTGGAGCTCGAACCTCTGTCATCACTAACTATGATGTCTAATGTCCTAGCGTCCTTGGCCAGCAAAGCCAGCTGCGTGATGAATAAGAAATCTATTTACAATAGTAAGTTTCAGAGGTTTCGATTCAAGGGAGATAAGTCTTATTTAAATCTTTTTCTATATTAGAGTGCCCTCTTCAAGGGGAGCAAATATCTATTATTTATTTGCATATCAATATTTTTCATATCCAAGCACGTTTCATGTTACAAAGACCTATTGGCGAGGAGCAAAGTGTAGTATGTGTTCTAATAATACACTTTATTTTTTCTGGCCTTGTTTCGTGAAAGAGAAATCTTACTAGACTGCGGTAATTTTTATTTTCGTCCCAATCCAGTGTATACCTTTATGGAGAACAGGATTTTCCCTACATTAATAAATAGATGCTGTGATTAACTCTGCCATCGTGGAGATGCAATTGTATACAGTCATCAGCGTGACTTAATACATCCCAAACACTTATCTTGGAATTTGAACATCGGACCTCAGTCATCATTAACTGCAAAAGTCTTACGAACCTCGTTAGTGGTTAGCTAATAATATTCTAATCCTGTTTGTAGAGAACTAATATATATATATATATATATGTGTGCATGTATGTGTGTACACATAGGTATATTTATATATAAAAAAAAAAAAAAGGAAGGAAAAGATCTACCTTAAACCACTAACCTAGTTCTAAAACAGATCCTTTGTTCGATAAAATGCATGCCCATTGGGCGCAGTGGATATTAGAAAGCTGATTGGCTAACTAGAAATCCTCAACATATATAAAAACAAGAAGCAACCACAAAATTTGCGCATAAGCCTGACGAATCCTATAGTGGATGAAACGCAGAATATTCAGTGTAGCTTAATCGCCATATATATTTTATAAATTACTAACTAGCTCTACCTACGTATTGAGCACTTTTGAAGTAAATACTTAAATTTTACGCATAAATCTATACTTTCGTATATTAAATTTATGTGAGTAAATGAAGTAGTTTATATATATATATATATATATATATATTCTAGCAAAAGTACCCGTCGTTGACTGGGTTCAAAACCAGCCTACAGAAAATGGACTCTGATTTATGAAAGTATGATAGGTTATGAAAAAGAAGGGTTGTAAAGAGATAGCTTCGAATATGGGGGTGTCGAAACCAAAGCAAAATATGATGAAAGTAAAAATAAAATAGATAAACCCCATAATTTATTATACCATATCTGTTCACACTGAAACACTTATCACTATATTCTGTGGATCTATATTAAAAAAAACCTTGTTAAACTTTGTGACATATTTCTATTCTGTGGAGGTCAGGCGCGAACAAACACCCCATAATTTTATTATACCATATTTCTTCAAACTGAAAAAGTATACTTACGCAGATATGGTATGAAAAGTCTTTATTAAAGTGTGTGCCTATTTTATTATTTTATTATACCATCCCTATTTAAGTCAAAACATACTTTTCAAAGTATTATTATGTACATCTATATCAAAACCACTTGTAAACGTTTTTTTTTAAATTTTTAAATATTTTATTTCCATACTTTGTGGACCAGGCGTGTACGTAGACCCCACAATTTTAATGAATCATCATTATGCCAGATCAAACATACCCATTACTGTGTCTCGATACATCTTCTATCATTATATGTGATCAGTTTTCTATAATAGTCAACCATATAGGAGCCTATTTGTGACCAGACACACACACAGACGTTCAGCTTTATATTATGGATATATATATATTAGTGATGGGACGATTCCAAAATTTTTCCCAATTTCGATACAATTACCGATTCTGTTTTAAATTCCCAATGTGATACCATTGCCCATTCTTTTAGAATTACTAAATATTCAGCTACAGAGTTGTGTTTTTCTTTAAATTACTGTAAAAACCCATGTGATATAAGGTATATATTTTTACGAATGTAAAAAATATACTTGTCTGCAGGATTTATATATTTTAATTTTGTTTATATCTTAAAATCAATAAACATTTACCATTTTATCTTTAAAAGAAGCCATGGAAAAATAAGTTTTAAACAAAAACAAACCAAATAATAAACAATCACAAAAATCACTTACAATTTTTTCTAATACCGATTCTGGTACCTTAAAAAGTTTTGATTTTCTTCATTCTCGATTTCGATTAATCGTCCAAACACTTATATATAAATGAGGTTGGTGCAAAAATAATGTCGTTTAACCTCAAAAAACGACATTTTTGCATCAACCTAATTTATATAGTTAAAAAATTTACAGTTTCATCATCAAACGGGGACTTCAAATTGAATATCCTTTTTGATCTATACGATTCTCTATTATCTTTGATACATTACTTTTCTTAATCTATGAAGGTTTTCCAACTATGTTGATCAGCTAAATTATAGTTTTATATTATTTTTCTATTTTCCTCTGAGGATAAGAACCATTCTTTGAAACTTCATGGAATAAGGAAATAACCATTTTTAATCTGTATCCCTTGTTTCGAATAATAAATGTTGTAAAATATAATTTGCAAACTTAAACTTCCTTTATATATATATATATATATATATATAATCATTTCATTTGGTGTCCTTTAATAACTCCTGCTGATAAGTTTATTGATAACGTGTACATTTCAGTTGTCCCCTTTTTTGCTTTAAATTTTGGCGCCTTTCAATGTCATCTCGTCTGGGTCATTTTGGCATTGGCTTTTTTATTTTAAAATTAATTCAATCACCATTCAACTTTTTTTCTTCACTCATTTTTCTTAATTTAGCCTTGCCTCGACAGTCAAGTTTTAAATTTCTTCCGTTTCTTTTTTTTACACACATTTTATCTTTCTTTTAAATTCATTCCCTTTTCCTTGCACCCATTTGTGAATTATTTCACGGATTTCTGCCTTTTGGATTACTTTGGATCATCATCGAATTACGCGATTCCCTTGGAATTTACTTGTGTGAATGGAAATTTAACTAACTTTCTTGGATTCAGCATTTTTGGATTTTACCGTCACTGGATACTTTACCCTTCACCAGAATATCCATTCACGTGAAATCACTTTTTTATTTACCCTATTCCCTCTGCTTCACTTTTTGTATCAAGTAAGATCCATGACTTACTTGTAGTTTCATTAAATATTTTTGCAAGCAAAATCTGATCCTGCATTTTGCTAAATCCTACCCTCTGATAAGAAGGAAAGTATTTCTTCGAAACTCCATGGATTAAGGACTATCCACTTATTTAGTGTTTCCTTTTTAAAATTAAATATGTTTTTAACTCTTTTTCAAAGTGTTTTTTAACTACTTTTTCTTATATATATACATATATATGCATATGTGTGTGTGTGTAAATTTGTATTTAATTCCACATATGCTTCTAGAGACGTATTTCTAGTGGTGTAGGTGATGTAAGAGGCATAAAGTGATGTTTTTTAAATCTATTGGTATAGGATGGAACGACAAAATTGTTGCCAGCACCCTCAAAATGCATTATTGGATTGCGACGAATGACAGAGACATGTTCAGGGTGCTGAAAACAAAGTTTCCGGCCCCGGTTATGGTCTTCGGTGTGGTTTCAAGTGAGGGTCACATCATGCCACCTTACATCTTCAAAGTCGGCTTGAAAGTTAACACCTGGATGTGCTGAAGAGTGTGATGCAATGAGGTGGCCGCTGACAAACCCTGGGTGTGGCAGCAGGATTTAGCGCCAGCCCCCAAATCCAAAGAGACCCAGGTTTAGTTTCAGGAGTGCTACGACTTTGTACCCTTCTCTCAAGGACCCCCTCCTCCTCCGATCTGAACCTGCTGGACTACCTCGTTTAGTCATGTGTTGAGAACATTACCAACATGATCTTCCACAACGCTAAAGCCAGTCTGATCACCACCACATGCCAAGTATTCGCTGAGCTCTTGCTAGTGCTTATGGAAAAGACATGCTCCCTGTTCCGGACCCGTATCCAGGTGGTGATTGAAATTGAAGGCGGCTACATTGAATAGATGTCAGCTCTACTACATAATAAAGTTATCTGAATTTATTATTATGTTAACTCGACGTGATCTAAAAGATGTTATGTTAACTCGACGTGATCTAAAAGATGTTATGTTAACTCGACGTGATCTAAAAGATGTTATGTTAACTCGACGTGATCTAAAAGATGTTATGTTAACTCGACGTGATCTAAAAGATGTTATGTTAATTCGACGTGACCTAAAAGATGTTATGTTAACTCGACGTGACCTAAAAGATGTTATGTTAACTCGACGTGACCTAAAAGATGTTATGTTAACTCGACGTGACCTAAAAGATGTTATGTTACCTCCACGTGACCTAAAAGATGTTATATTAACTCGACGTGAGTTAGTACAGTCGGAGAAGCAGGATACAGGGAGGGAATTCCAAAGTCTAGCAGTTTGAAGAAATCTACTGTGAAGGGGCATGATTTTGCTGCTTGTTGGGTTCTTCGAGGATATTTATGTCAAATGGGCACCAGTGTTATGAGTTCATCAGAGCAAATTCTGTTGAAGTACTTCGAGTTTGGTTGATGGCTTGAATAGAAGTTTAAAGTTTAAAGGCAAAAATATTATGGTTGTTTTGCGTTCTTAAAGCCAAGAAAATCAGTCATTTTCTCATGCGCCCTATGGATTCAAAAGAAGCAAATTTTATACCTTTGTGTAACACATTTGTCAAAGAAAACAATATATGCCACTTGACAGTTTTCAGTTTTGTAGTTGCTCTTCCAAGGCTTGAGAGTGTAGTTTATTTACTCTACTATGAAGGTCGTTCAAAAGTAAAGCCTCCTATTTTTTTTAAACTCAATAATTTGAAGAGTTACAAAGACGCGAGTGACCTATTGTGCTGTAGAATTTATTTTCTATATAATTACCACCATTCTCAGTGCACTTTTGCCAGTTATTTAATGACACATCTCTGCTTCTGACGCACGTTTATAACAGGGTTGCTTTCTTAGAGTCTCACACTGTCAATATCTGCAACAGAGAGATGAAACTTTCAGGTCATCAATGCATAAGTTCAGTTCTCATAACAATACAATTTGCAATCCCTTCTGATCCATTTAGACGGAATAAAAAAATAATAGAAGGCATTATTTCTGGAACGTCCCTCGATTTTAACCATAGCTGAAGGAAGGACACATATATACACATACATTTTCCAAGATTATATTAAAAATGATGTAACATATCAGATGGATTTGAGCCTGGCACAACAGACACTCAGTCGACTGTAATAAGCAGTGCACCAGTGCACCACTTTCATTCTAAGTACAGCTACACTTGCTTTTAAAGTGCGCATGCGTGTATGTGTACATAAGTCCATGTAACATGCTGCTCTGCTAATTCACTAATGGTTTCAATGGAATATAAACTTAAAAGGGTTTTTCTTATTCATAACTTGGGAGGGACGATGGTGGGCGGCGGCGGCGACCACGACAACGACGACCAGTCCGCGCTATTATTATTATTATTATTATTATTATTATTATTGATGTTGAGGTTTGCTGACTTGAAACGATGACTCATTATCAGAACTTGGCCAACATTCGAACAACAAAACCATTTTGCTGATCTTCTACACAAAACTGATCAGTTTTTTTTTTTTACTGCATAAATGATGCGCAAAACATGATAGAAAATCCCCCCCCCCCGTTCTAAAATAGCATCATGGGATTGACTCAAAAGAAAGTTGAAAATATTTACTTGTTAATTTACTTCCGGGGTCTGCAGGTTTGAACCCGGGACCTGAAGGTTCCTTGGTATATTTAGGATGTCAAACAATTAAATCACATGTGGATTCTGTAATGTAATGTAATGTAATGTATAGAAAAAAAATAACAAACTATATTGACATATGTGTGTTTGTGTGTGTATATTTTAAATTTTTTTTATTACATTTTCACCTCAAACAAGGCATATTGCCACTTTGTTGTAGGGGCTACTATCAGGGATATAAGCATCAGTGGTACTGTGTAGGGAATTGGGCAGCAAGATGTCGGTTCACGTTACACTTGAACTTCTGCATGTCAGTACAGTTGGGGAAGCAGGGACCCGGCAGGGAATTCCAAAGTCTAGCTGTTCTGGGGAAGAAACTACTGGAGTAGAAAGCTTTCTTACATCTAAGTATCTCTACTGTGAAGGGGTGGGATTTAGCTGCTTGTCGGGTTTGTCGGGGGTATTTACGTCAAGGGGGCACAAGTGCTTGCAGTTCGTCAGAGCATTCACTGTTAAAGTACTTGTAGAAAAGGTAGAGGGATGCAACATTTTGTCGATGGGACAGGGGCTGAATATATATATATATATATATATATATATATATATACCAACACGTATATAAGTATATAAATATAGTTTGTCACTATATCTCTACATATCTATAAAAATGAGAATGTATGTTTGTGATGACACTTCTCAACCTATATACTCAATAAATTTTTGATCTACAGACTTGAAATTTGATATATAGGATATTCAGACAGTTGGAAAAATTTTTAATTGGTTTTCATCCAGAAAAAAGCCTACTAAGAGGTCAAAATTGGTACGTGTTGGTGATTGGATTTTTATCTGTTTGTCAACTGTTTCATGAATGCGCATGCACGGCTGTGAAACATGACAGCTTTATGCTAACAATAAATAGATTGGAAAACACTTTGTAAGTATTATGTCAAGCTTGTCTAATGGTTATCGTACCTGATTCACTGTCTTTAGAATCTCAGCTCAAGTATCTTTTTTTTTTCTTACAAGAAGTGAACTGTTAAAAAAACATAATACTACTCGCATGCACATGTCTCTGTTTGTGTATTAATAATAATATAAATTTATGCATATTTTACGACTGGGCAACCTGCAAGTATATATATCTCTATATAAATAAAATGAACTCATTTTTTCCCGTCTGATTTTGACATTAATAGGATTAAAAATCAAGATATTTCATGCAAATATAATATGCACAAACGGCAGAACAATATCTGAGGTGTGTTATAGGCTTATTATTTCTCAAATTCCTCGATAATCTTAGATTTCTATACTTTTTCTGCTGAGAAGTCACGGCCAAAATCAATAGAAGTGGTAAAATATTTTCTCTCTAATAAATTCCTCCTCCCCCTGCCACCACTTAACACCGTTTGGGATCGTTCACAAGGAACAGTTGAGAAGAGAACACCGGTTTGGCTTCGTAGTTCTTTCATGTCAAGTTATTTAAAATCACTAAACTAAGCTGCAGTGCTCTGTGGCGTAGTGGTTAGCGTGCAGGACAATTCACATTATATTTTCACGTTCGCGCCGACCTACCGTAGTCGTTTTTTTTTTGTTTTTTTTCCTAAACAACTGGAATGGACTTTTCTTGGTTGCCGAACTGTTAACGTTGCAGATGTTTTTTTTTTTTTTTTCACACTTTATTTTCCTACTTTTACTCATGACTCCGGGTTTGATCCTTCCTACTTACCTACCATAACATTTTTTAAAACTCCCCTCCCCCGTCCCGGAAACAAACACTTGGGCAACGCCGGGTACCCCCGTTAGTATATATATATATATATATATATATATATATATATATATATATATATATATATATATAGGGTGACCCAAAAAAAACAGAGGATCTTCAATTGTTTTTCTGAGCATTTTACAGTCAACGGAGAAAAAAAGGCCAAAGACCTTTGTGTTTTGATGTGATGTTTTGAATATAATAAACTATTTATGACCAAAGTTTCATTTAATTCGGACAAAACACTAAGAAACAAGGCCTAATTAGAGTTGGAGCCCGTTTTTTTTTGTCACCCTGTATATATATATATATATATATATATATATATATATATATATATATATATATACCAAGTTAAAGGTATTCAGGAGATAAAACTCATGAATTAAAACAAGGTTATTAAGAGTGCTCACTAAAAAAGAGCAAATATAATATTTTTATTTATATAGACAAATATTACATAGTGGCTACACTTAACACGCTAATGTTTTGGACAATTGGTTGGCAGGAAACCAAAAGTCCTCGTCAGGCAACGTAATGAAGCTTATTTGCCACCGAAGGCATCTGATTCTTTAATGGAAGAAATGAAATATTTTTTATTTATAAAGGTAAAATGTTAAAACGTTAAATTTAAGTGAGAGAGGGTGACATTAAGTGACATTTTAAACTCAAAATAGAAGTCGATATGGGGAAAGAGAATGTTGAAACTTAACGGGATAAATGAGAGGAGTAGAAAGGAATAAAAAGGGGAAAGAAAAAGAAAGACGGAAGAAGGACGAAGGAGTCAGCATGATTACATTACTATAAGGAATGGGAGGGGGTGAAAACATTGGAAATCAACTTAGATTAAGAGTTTAGAGTTAACGTGTCAAAGCATGGGTATTGTCTAGCATATAAGAAACAAATATGTAGCTAATAATACATTGTTGAATAATTTTCTTTATTTCTGCAAACATTATTGGCTACATATGTGCATACATATTTTGACTGCAATTTCTTTTGAAATCCAGGATCACTAGACCACTAGTTTCAATTCATTTCAAATGCTGCCAAGTTATCCAAACTTTTTATGTTCTTTTTTTGTTAATTATGGAGTAAGAGGAAAGGGAAGTAGAAATTCTATTTTAGCAAAATATCCAATTAGTTTTTCATTAAATTTTGTTCAGACATACAAAATCATGGTAAAAAAAACAAACAACTCCAAGAATTCGAAACCATCTACAGAGTCAGTAACTTTTTTCCTTTGTTTTCCAAGATGGCAACCAATATGCATGACGAAGGTTGAAGGCTACAGTAACCAAAACGTTGCACAAATAAAACTTAAGATGAAAACAATAGTCTGATCAAAACAAGTAATACAGAAAGTGTACATCTCCTTATTATCCTGTTGTTGCGTGTTTAGTAATAATAATAGTAATAATATTGCTAATGTTTACAATATAGTAATAATATTGCTAATAATGTTTACAATATGGTAATAATATTGCTAATAATGTTTACAATATAGTAATAATATTGCTAATAATGTTTACAATATAGTAATAATATTGCTAATAATGTTTACAATATAGTAATAATATTGTTTCCAAAATTGCTAATAATATAGCAATAATATTGTTTCCAAAATTGCTAATAATATAGCAATAATATTGTTTCCAAAATTGCTAATAATATAGCAATAATATTGTTTACAAAATTGCTAATAATATTAAATAATGATCTCGTTTTCATACGATATCTACTTTTTTTTTTACTGAAACAACCACCAACAATTTTCCTCATTCCCTATCTGTGCTGGAAACTCCAAAAATTCCATAAGCAGAGTTTCTTTCCTACAACTCTACCTCTGTGGAAAGTCACTTTAACTTAATAAATCCCCAATATCTTGCTAGAAAGAATTCTGACTAGAAAATTATCTGGGAAACCAATGCCAACAATAGAATCTTTGGATTCATACGATGATGATGACCAAATAAAAAAGACGTTTTTTATGGCATTAAGTATGAGTCAACAGTCACTAAGTTTAACCTGCTGCCCTTTTTCTCCATTTTTTTTATAAAATGGATGCGTTATTAGTTCCCAGCTAAAATTTTAAATTGCAGATAAGTGAAATTTTTCAATGAATTGTGTTGAAATTCTCTCATCTCCTTTCAAAAGAAATTTTTTACAACTACATCAGTTGATGATCATTCTGGTTCAATAGCGTTTTTTATTTATTTATTTATAGTTAATGTAGAAGAAGAAAAAAAAATATATATGTGAACCTGGTCAGTACTAAAATGGGTGACCATTTAAGAATTCCAGGTACTGTATGTGCTTTCTCAGCATTGTTTCCACTCGTTCTGGACTCTCCTTGCCACTGGACGCAGAGGGTATCCATTGTATTTCGAGACTGAATGGAGGCTTTCTCCTTTTTTTATTTATTTATTACATTTTCACCCCAAATAAGGTACAGTGCCGCTTTGATGTAGGGGGCTACTATCAGGTAGATGAGTTGCAGGGATACTATTTAAGGAATTGAGCAGCAAGATGTCTGTTCACATTTGAAACTTCTGCATATCAGTACAGTTGGAGAAGCAAGAACCCGGGAGGGAATTCCAAAGTCTAGCAGTTCATGGGAAGAAACTATTAGAGTAGAAAGCTTTTTTACATCTAGGGACCTCTACTGTGTAGGGGTGGGACTTTGCTGCTTGTTGGGTTTGATGAGGGTATTTACATCGAAGAGGTACAAGAGCTTGTAGTTCATCGGAGCACCCACCATTAAAATACTTGGCAGAACAGGCAGAGAGATGCAACATTTTGTCAAGGGGAGAGAAGCTGAAGCTTAGATGACAGTTCAGGACCTATCAGGTTAGCACTCTTTTTTGAATCCTGTCCGGGAGTGAGAGACTAGTAGCCGATGCACTAGCCCAAATGTGACAACAGTACTCCATACATGGGTGAAGGATCGCCTTGTAAAGGTACAGGATACTTTCAGACATAAGTAACTTTCTAGCAGGGGAGAGAGAGAGAGAGAGAGCCCATCTTCTTCCTTTCTTTATCTATGTATATATATATATATATATATATATATATATATATATATATATATAATCTAGAGAGAGAGAGAGGTTGGACAAAATAACGGAAACTTAAGAAAAATCAACAAAATATAATTCAATATGGTGTACGTCTGCCTTTTGCAGCAATTACAGCCTCAGTTCTCTGAGATATTGATTCATCTCAGTTGTGAATTGTTTCCAAACGAATTTTAACCCATTCTTCAGTAAGTAATTTAATTCACTTACATTTAAGTGTTAATTCCTGATGACCGAGTGAAAGAATGTTAATCTGCGAAGCCAAAGTTTATATTGTTCAAGTCTCTCGACCAGCAGTAATTATCACTTCCTGCATTGATGATTGTGTAAGTATGAAACACTAATGTCTGTAGGTATAAAAATTATCGATATTTATCGAAAAAAAGAAAAAGTTTATTGCTATAATTATTTTGTAATACATACGGACACTAGTGTTTCATAGTTTCAGGAATCATCAGTGTAGGGAGTTACGGTCGGGAGATTCAAACCTGACCACAAAGCCATCTCTAACTCCATAAGCAAAGAACAAACTGCACAGCCAACGTTAACGAAATAACATTTATATAAAGCGTAAATGTCAAGACAGCAAGAGTGATCTAATGATTATAACATCATGATCTGCGTATGTGGGCTTAAGTAACTGACTTTAATTTCAACTCAGATTGCTCAACAATGAGAACCGATTAAATATTTATTTGCTTTTTTATAAATGAAATTAGAACAGAGTTCTTAAAGGGGCTGATATAATTATTAGTATAATTATCATTTTGATTTATTATCGAACACAACCACGAAACTATCTCTGACTCCATTAGCAAGGAACAAACCGCATAAGATTCACGCACACACACACACACACACATTTTTACAAGGTGGAAGAGGTCATTGCTTATGAAGGTCCAAAGGATAAAGATTAATGAGTATCAGGTGACCAGTGAGACCAAACCTTGATGATCGGTAATGATGGAATATGGGTAGTGTATTGATGAGGACGGCTCAACAGGAACTTGGTTACATGAGACTTGAAAACATCTATGCTATAGTCAGTTGGGAAGCAGCTCTACGGTATTGTGTTCCGCAGATGGGTAGTTCTAGGAAAGAAACTTTGATTATGGAATTTATGTTTAGTTTTAGGCACAGATAAGGCAAATTATTGCCAATTGTTTTAGCAAGACGATGTTATGACAGAATATGTTATAGTTATTATTTGTATTGTCTAGCCATTAATATGAAGCACCCTACACGAAACACTTATTCGTTAAATCATTCGAGTTGTAAATAAAAAATATGTTTATTAGACAATCTTGTATTTCTGTTCTCACATTGATTCGTGCGTTTGTATTGATTTTTCTTGTTGAGGCTTTGTTGTCCGCTTTTGAAGAAAAACAAAACAAATATGACTCATAACGGAGACTCAAAGGATAAAAATAGCTATTTATGCCTCGTGAGCACGTGGGCAGCTTCATAGGATGCTACGAAAAAGAAAGTAAATACACCATCACGTTTAAGTATAAAACATTTACAAAATTTACTATTTTTTGTTGTAAATGATTTTTTTTATTACTTACCCCAAAAAACTATTAAATGACAGACAATCACATTTTAGTATTACACATTTACAAAATTTACTATTTTCTGTTGTAAATGATTTTTTTTATTACTTACCCCAAAAAACTATTAAATGACAGACAATCACATTTTAGTATAAAACATTTACAAAATTTACTATTTTCTGTTGTAAATGATTTTTTTTATTACTTACCCCAAAAAACTATTAAATGACAGACAATCACATTTTAGTATAAAACATTTACAAAATTTACTATTTTCTGTTGTAAATGATTTTTTTTATTACTTACCCCAAAAAACTATTAAATGACAGACAATCACATTTTAGTATAAAACATTTACAAAATTTACTATTTTCTGTTGTAAATGATTTTTTTTATTACTTACCCCAAAAAACTATTAAATGACAGACAATCACATTTTAGTATAAAACATTTACAAAATTTACTATTTTCTGTTGTAAATGATTTTTTTTATTACTTACCCCAAAAAACTATTAAATGACAGACAATCACATTTTAGTATTACACATTTACAAAATTTACTATTTTCTGTTGTAAATGATTTTTTTTATTACTTACCCCAAAAAACTATTAAATGACAGACAATCACATTTTAGTATAAAACATTTACAAAATTTACTATTTTCTGTTGTAAATGATTTTTTTTATTACTTACCCCAAAAAACTATTAAATGACAGACAATCACGTTTTAGTATAAAACATTTACAAAATTTACTATTTTCTGTTGTAAATGATTTTTTTTATTACTTACCCCAAAAAACTGTTAAATGACAGACAATCACATTTTAGTATAAAACATTTACAAAATTTACTATTTTCTGTTGTAAATGATTTTTTTTATTACTTACCCCAAAAAACTATTAAATGACAGACAATCACATTTTAGTATAAAACATTTACAAAATTTACTATTTTCTGTTGTAAATGATTTTTTTTATTACTTAACCCCAAAAACTGTTAAATGACAGACAATCACATTTTAGTATAAAACATTTACAAAATTTACTATTTTCTGTTGTAAATGTTTTTTTTATTACTTAACCCCAAAAACTGTTAAATGACAGACAACCACGTTTTAGTATTAAACATTTACAAAATTTACTATTTTCTGTTGTAAATGTTTTTTTTATTACTTAACCCCAAAAACTATTAAATGACAGACAATCACATTTTAGTATAAAACATTTACAAAATTTACTATTTTTTGTTGTAAATGATTTTTTTTATTACTTACCCCAAAAAACTATTAAATGACAGACAATCACATTTTAGTATAAAACATTTACAAAATTTACTATTTTTTGTTGTAAATGATTTTTTTTATTACTTACCCCAAAAAACTATTAAATGACAGACAATCACATTTTAGTATAAAACATTTACAAAATTTACTATTTTTTGTTGTAAATGATTTTTTTTATTACTTACCCCAAAAAACTATTAAATGACAGACAATCACATTTTAGTATTACACATTTACAAAATTTACTATTTTCTGTTGTAAATGATTTTTTTTATTACTTACCCCAAAAAACTATTAAATGACAGACAATCACATTTTAGTATAAAACATTTACAAAATTTACTATTTTCTGTTGTAAATGATTTTTTTTATTACTTACCCCAAAAAACTATTAAATGACAGACAATCACATTTTAGTATTACACATTTACAAAATTTACTATTTTCTGTTGTAAATGATTTTTTTTATTACTTACCCCAAAAAACTATTAAATGACAGACAATCACATTTTAGTATAAAACATTTACAAAATTTACTATTTTTTGTTGTAAATGATTTTTTTTATTACTTACCCCAAAAAACTATTAAATGACAGACAATCACATTTTAGTATAAAACATTTACAAAATTTACTATTTTTTGTTGTAAATGATTTTTTTTATTACTTACCCCAAAAAACTATTAAATGACAGACAATCACATTTTAGTATAAAACATTTACAAAATTTACTATTTTTTGTTGTAAATGATTTTTTTTATTACTTACCCCAAAAAACTATTAAATGACAGACAATCACATTTTAGTATTACACATTTACAAAATTTACTATTTTCTGTTGTAAATGATTTTTTTTATTACTTACCCCAAAAAACTATTAAATGACAGACAATCACATTTTAGTATAAAACATTTACAAAATTTACTATTTTTTGTTGTAAATGATTTTTTTTATTACTTACCCCAAAAAACTATTAAATGACAGACAATCACATTTTAGTATTACACATTTACAAAATTTACTATTTTCTGTTGTAAATGATTTTTTTTATTACTTACCCCAAAAAACTATTAAATGACAGACAATCACATTTTAGTATAAAACATTTACAAAATTTACTATTTTCTGTTGTAAATGATTTTTTTTATTACTTACCCCAAAAAACTATTAAATGACAGACAATCACATTTTAGTATTACACATTTACAAAATTTACTATTTTCTGTTGTAAATGATTTTTTTTATTACTTACCCCAAAAAACTATTAAATGACAGACAATCACATTTTAGTATAAAACATTTACAAAATTTACTATTTTCTGTTGTAAATGATTTTTTTTATTACTTACCCCAAAAAACTATTAAATGACAGACAATCACATTTTAGTATAAAACATTTACAAAATTTACTATTTTTTGTTGTAAATGATTTTTTTTATTACTTAACCCCAAAAAACTGTTAAATGACAGACAATCACATTTTAGTATAAAACATTTACAAAATTTACTATTTTCTGTTGTAAATGATTTTTTTTATTACTTACCCCAAAAAACTATTAAATGACAGACAATCACATTTTAGTATTACACATTTACAAAATTTACTATTTTCTGTTGTAAATGATTTTTTTTATTACTTACCCCAAAAAACTATTAAATGACAGACAATCACATTTTAGTATAAAACATTTACAAAATTTACTATTTTCTGTTGTAAATGATTTTTTTTATTACTTACCCCAAAAAACTATTAAATGACAGACAATCACGTTTTAGTATAAAACATTTACAAAATTTACTATTTTCTGTTGTAAATGATTTTTTTTATTACTTACCCCAAAAAACTGTTAAATGACAGACAATCACATTTTAGTATAAAACATTTACAAAATTTACTATTTTCTGTTGTAAATGATTTTTTTTATTACTTACCCCAAAAAACTATTAAATGACAGACAATCACATTTTAGTATAAAACATTTACAAAATTTACTATTTTCTGTTGTAAATGATTTTTTTTATTACTTAACCCCAAAAACTGTTAAATGACAGACAATCACATTTTAGTATAAAACATTTACAAAATTTACTATTTTCTGTTGTAAATGTTTTTTTTATTACTTAACCCCAAAAACTGTTAAATGACAGACAACCACGTTTTAGTATTAAACATTTACAAAATTTACTATTTTCTGTTGTAAATGTTTTTTTTATTACTTAACCCCAAAAACTATTAAATGACAGACAATCACATTTTAGTATAAAACATTTACAAAATTTACTATTTTCTGTTGTAAATGATTTTTTTTATTACTTACCCCAAAAAAACTGTTAAATGACAGACAATCACATTTTAGTATTAAACATTTACAAAATTTACTATTTTTTGTTGTAAATGATTTTTTTTATTACTTAACCCCAAAAACTGTTAAATGACAGACAATCACATTTTAGTATTAAACATTTACAAAATTTATTATTTTCTGTTGTAAATGATTTTTTTTTTATTACTTAACCCAAAAAACTGTTAAATGACAGACAATCACATTTTAGTATTAAACATTTACAAAATTTACTATTTTCTGTTGTAAATGATTTTTTTTTAATTACTTACCCCAAAAACTGTTAAATGACAGACAATCACATTTTAGTATAAAACATTTACAAAATTTACTATTTTTTGTTGTAAATGATTTTTTTTATTACTTAACCCCAAAAACTGTTAAATGACAGACAATCACATTTTAGTATAAAACATTTACAAAATTTACTATTTTTTGTTATAAATGATTTTTTTTAATTACTTAACCCCAAAAACTGTTAAATGACAGACAATCACGTTTTAGTATTACACATTTACAAAATTTACTATTTTTTGTTGTAAATGATTTTTTTTAATTACTTAACCCCAAAAAACTGTTAAATGACAGACAATCACATTTTAGTATTCAACATTTACAAAATTTATTATTTTCTGTTGTAAATGATTTTTTTTTATTACTTAACCCCCAAAAAACTGTTAAATGACAGACAATCACATTTTAGTATAAAAGATTTACAAAATTTACTATTTTTTGTTGTAAATGATTTTTTTTATTACTTACGCCCAAAAAACTATTAAATGACAGACAATCACATTTTAGTATTAAACATTTACAAAATTTACTATTTTCTGTTGTAAATGATTATTTTTTATTACTTAACCCAAAAAACTGTTAAATGACAGACAATCACGTTTTAGTATTAAACATTTACAAAATTTACTATTTTTTGTTGTAAATGATTTTTTTTTATTACTTACCCCCAAAAAACTGGTAAATGACAGACAATCACATTTTAGTATTAAACATTTACAAAATTTACTATTTTTTGTTGTAAATGATTATTTTTTATTACTTACCCCAAAAAACTGGTAAATGACAGACAATCACATTTTAGTATTAAACATTTACAAAATTTACTATTTTTTGTTGTAAATGATTATTTTTTATTACTTACCCCAAAAAACTATTAAATGACAGACAATCACGTTTTAGTATTAAACATTTACAAAATTTACTATTTTCTGTTGTAAATGATTATTTTTTATTACTTACCCCAAAAAACTGGTAAATGACAGACAATCACATTTTAGTATTAAACATTTACAAAATTTACTATTTTTTGTTGTAAATGATTATTTTTTATTACTTACCCCAAAAAACTGGTAAATGACAGACAATCACATTTTAGTATTAAACATTTACAAAATTTACTATTTTTTGTTGTAAATGATTTTTTTTTATTACTTACCCCAAAAAACTGGTAAATTACAGACAATCACATTTTAGTATTAAACATTTACAAAATTTACTATTTTTTGTTGTAAATGATTATTTTTTATTACTTACCCCAAAAAACTATTAAATGACAGACAATCACATTTTAGTATTAAACATTTACAAAATTTACTATTTTTTGTTGTAAATGATTATTTTTTATTACTTACCCCAAAAAACTGGTAAATGACAGACAATCACGTTTTAGTATTAAACATTTACAAAATTTACTATTTTTTGTTGTAAATGATTATTTTTTATTACTTACCCCAAAAAACTGGTAAATGACAGACAATCACATTTTAGTATTAAACATTTACAAAATTTACTATTTTTTGTTGTAAATGATTATTTTTTATTACTTACCCCAAAAAACTGGTAAATGACAGACAATCACACTTTAGTATTAAACATTTACAAAATTTACTATTTTTTGTTGTAAATGATTATTTTTTATTACTTACCCCAAAAAACTGGTAAATGACAGACAATCACATTTTAGTATTAAACATTTACAAAATTTACTATTTTTTGTTGTAAATGATTATTTTTTATTACTTACCCCAAAAAACTGGTAAATGACAGACAATCACATTTTAGTATTAAACATTTACAAAATTTACTATTTTTTGTTGTAAATGATTATTTTTTATTACTTACCCCAAAAAACTATTAAATGACAGACAATCACGTTTTAGTATAAAAGATTTACAAAATTTACTATTTTTTGTTGTAAATGATTTTTTTTATTACTTACGCCCAAAAAACTATTAAATGACAGACAATCACATTTTAGTATTAAACATTTACAAAATTTACTATTTTTTGTTGTAAATGATTTTTTTTTATTACTTAACCCCAAAAAACTATTAAATGACAGACAATCACATTTTAGTATAAAAGATTTACAAAATTTACTATTTTTTGTTGTAAATGATTTTTTTTATTACTTACGCCCAAAAAACTATTAAATGACAGACAATCACATTTTAGTATTAAACATTTACAAAATTTACTATTTTTTGTTGTAAATGATTTTTTTTTATTACTTAACCCCAAAAAACTATTAAATGACAGACAATCACATTTTAGTATTAAACATTTACAAAATTTACTATTTTTTGTTGTAAATGATTTTTTTTTATTACTTAACCCCAAAAACTGTTAAATGACAGACAATCACATTTTAGTATTAAACATTTACAAAATTTATTATTTTCTGTTGTAAATGATTTTTTTTTATTACTTAACCCCAAAAAACTGTTAAATGACAGACAATCACATTTTAGTATTAAACATTTACAAAATTTACTATTTTTTGTTGTAAATGATTTTTTTTATTACTTACGCCCAAAAAACTATTAAATGACAGACAATCACATTTTAGTATTAAACATTTACAAAATTTATTATTTTCTGTTGTAAATGATTTTTTTTATTACTTACGCCCAAAAAACTGTTAAATGACAGACAATCACATTTTAGTATTAAACATTTACAAAATTTATTATTTTCTGTTGTAAATGATTTTTTTTTATTACTTAACCCCAAAAAACTGTTAAATGACAGACAATCACATTTTAGTATAAAACATTTACAAAATTTACTATTTTCTGTTGTAAATGATTTTTTTTATTACTTACGCCCAAAAAACTATTAAATGACAGACAATCACATTTTAGTATTAAACATTTACAAAATTTACTATTTTTTGTTGTAAATGATTTTTTTTTATTACTTAACCCCAAAAACTGTTAAATGACAGACAATCACATTTTAGTATTAAACATTTACAAAATTTATTATTTTCTGTTGTAAATGATTTTTTTTTATTACTTAACCCCAAAAAACTGTTAAATGACAGACAATCACATTTTAGTATTAAACATTTACAAAATTTACTATTTTTTGTTGTAAATGATTTTTTTTATTACTTACGCCCAAAAAACTATTAAATGACAGACAATCACATTTTAGTATTAAACATTTACAAAATTTATTATTTTCTGTTGTAAATGATTTTTTTTTATTACTTAACCCCAAAAAACTGTTAAATGACAGGCAATCACATTTTAGTATAAAACATTTACAAAATTTACTATTTTCTGTTGTAAATGATTTTTTTTTATTACTTAACCCCAAAAAACTGTTAAATGACAGACAATCACATTTTAGTATTAAACATTTACAAAATTTACTATTTTTTGTTGTAAATGATTTTTTTTATTACTTACGCCCAAAAAACTATTAAATGACAGACAATCACATTTTAGTATAAAACATTTACAAAATTTACTATTTTCTGTTGTAAATGATTTTTTTTATTACTTACCCCAAAAAACTATTAAATGACAGACAATCACATTTTAGTATAAAACATTTACAAAATTTACTATTTTTTGTTGTAAATGATTTTTTTTATTACTTACCCCAAAAAACTATTAAATGACAGACAATCACATTTTAGTATTAAACATTTACAAAATTTACTATTTTTTGTTGTAAATGATTATTTTTTATTACTTACCCCAAAAAACTATTAAATGACAGACAATCACGTTTTAGTATAAAAGATTTACAAAATTTACTATTTTTTGTTGTAAATGATTTTTTTTATTACTTACGCCCAAAAAACTATTAAATGACAGACAATCACATTTTAGTATTAAACATTTACAAAATTTATTATTTTCTGTTGTAAATGATTTTTTTTTATTACTTAACCCCAAAAAACTGTTAAATGACAGACAATCACATTTTAGTATAAAACATTTACAAAATTTACTATTTTCTGTTGTAAATGATTTTTTTTATTACTTACGCCCAAAAAACTATTAAATGACAGACAATCACATTTTAGTATTAAACATTTACAAAATTTACTATTTTTTGTTGTAAATGATTTTTTTTATTACTTACGCCCAAAAAACTATTAAATGACAGACAATCACATTTTAGTATTAAACATTTACAAAATTTATTATTTTCTGTTGTAAATGATTTTTTTTTATTACTTAACCCCAAAAAACTGTTAAATGACAGGCAATCACATTTTAGTATAAAACATTTACAAAATTTACTATTTTCTGTTGTAAATGATTTTTTTTTATTACTTAACCCCAAAAAACTGTTAAATGACAGACAATCACATTTTAGTATTAAACATTTACAAAATTTACTATTTTTTGTTGTAAATGATTTTTTTTATTACTTACGCCCAAAAAACTATTAAATGACAGACAATCACATTTTAGTATAAAACATTTACAAAATTTACTATTTTCTGTTGTAAATGATTTTTTTTTATTACTTAACCCCAAAAAACTGTTAAATGACAGGCAATCACATTTTAGTATTAAACATTTACAAAATTTACTATTTTCTGTTGTAAATGATTTTTTTTTATTACTTAACCCCAAAAAACTGTTAAATGACAGACAATCACATTTTAGTATAAAACATTTACAAAATTTACTATTTTTTGTTGTAAATGATTTTTTTTATTACTTAACCCCAAAAAACTGTTAAATGACAGACAATCACATTTTAGTATTAAACATTTACAAAATTTATTATTTTCTGTTGTAAATGATTTTTTTTATTACTTAACCCCAAAAAACTGTTAAATGACAGACAATCACATTTTAGTATAAAACATTTACAAAATTTACTATTTTCTGTTGTAAATGATTTTTTTTTATTACTTAACCCCAAAAAAACTGTTAAATGACAGACAATCACATTTTAGTATAAAACATTTACAAAATTTACTATTTTTTGTTGTAAATGATTTTTTTTTATTACTTAACCCCAAAAAACTGTTAAATTACAGACAACCACATTTTAGTATAAAACATTTACAAAATTTACTATTTTCTGTTGTAAATGATTTTTTTTTATTACTTAACCCCAAAAAACTGTTAAATGACAGACAATCACATTTTAGTATTAAACATTTACAAAATTTACTATTTTTTGTTGTAAATGATTTTTTTTATTACTTACGCCCAAAAAACTATTAAATGACAGACAATCACATTTTAGTATAAAACATTTACAAAATTTACTATTTTCTGTTGTAAATGATTTTTTTTATTACTTACCCCAAAAAACTATTAAATGACAGACAATCACATTTTAGTATAAAACATTTACAAAATTTACTATTTTTTGTTGTAAATGATTTTTTTTATTACTTACCCCAAAAAACTGGTAAATGACAGACAATCACATTTTAGTATTAAACATTTACAAAATTTACTATTTTTTGTTGTAAATGATTATTTTTTATTACTTACCCCAAAAAACTATTAAATGACAGACAATCACGTTTTAGTATAAAAGATTTACAAAATTTACTATTTTTTGTTGTAAATGATTTTTTTTATTACTTACGCCCAAAAAACTATTAAATGACAGACAATCACATTTTAGTATTAAACATTTACAAAATTTACTATTTTTTGTTGTAAATGATTTTTTTTTATTACTTAACCCCAAAAAACTATTAAATGACAGACAATCACATTTTAGTATAAAAGATTTACAAAATTTACTATTTTTTGTTGTAAATGATTTTTTTTATTACTTACGCCCAAAAAACTATTAAATGACAGACAATCACATTTTAGTATTAAACATTTACAAAATTTACTATTTTTTGTTGTAAATGATTTTTTTTTATTACTTAACCCCAAAAACTGTTAAATGACAGACAATCACATTTTAGTATTAAACATTTACAAAATTTACTATTTTTTGTTGTAAATGATTTTTTTTATTACTTACGCCCAAAAAACTATTAAATGACAGACAATCACATTTTAGTATTAAACATTTACAAAATTTATTATTTTCTGTTGTAAATGATTTTTTTTATTACTTACGCCCAAAAAACTGTTAAATGACAGACAATCACATTTTAGTATTAAACATTTACAAAATTTATTATTTTCTGTTGTAAATGATTTTTTTTTATTACTTAACCCCAAAAAACTGTTAAATGACAGACAATCACATTTTAGTATAAAACATTTACAAAATTTACTATTTTCTGTTGTAAATGATTTTTTTTATTACTTACGCCCAAAAAACTATTAAATGACAGACAATCACATTTTAGTATTAAACATTTACAAAATTTACTATTTTTTGTTGTAAATTATTTTTTTTGTATTACTTACGCCCAAAAAACTATTAAATGACAGACAATCACATTTTAGTATTAAACATTTACAAAATTTATTATTTTCTGTTGTAAATGATTTTTTTTTATTACTTAACCCCAAAAAACTGTTAAATGACAGGCAATCACATTTTAGTATAAAACATTTACAAAATTTACTATTTTCTGTTGTAAATGATTTTTTTTTATTACTTAACCCCAAAAAACTGTTAAATGACAGACAATCACATTTTAGTATTAAACATTTACAAAATTTACTATTTTTTGTTGTAAATGATTTTTTTTATTACTTACGCCCAAAAAACTATTAAATGACAGACAATCACATTTTAGTATAAAACATTTACAAAATTTACTATTTTCTGTTGTAAATGATTTTTTTTTATTACTTAACCCCAAAAAACTGTTAAATGACAGGCAATCACATTTTAGTATTAAACATTTACAAAATTTACTATTTTCTGTTGTAAATGATTTTTTTTTATTACTTAACCCCAAAAAACTGTTAAATGACAGACAATCACATTTTAGTATAAAACATTTACAAAATTTACTATTTTTTGTTGTAAATGATTTTTTTTATTACTTAACCCCAAAAAACTGTTAAATGACAGACAATCACATTTTAGTATTAAACATTTACAAAATTTATTATTTTCTGTTGTAAATGATTTTTTTTATTACTTAACCCCAAAAAACTGTTAAATGACAGACAATCACATTTTAGTATAAAACATTTACAAAATTTACTATTTTCTGTTGTAAATGATTTTTTTTTATTACTTAACCCCAAAAAAACTGTTAAATGACAGACAATCACATTTTAGTATAAAACATTTACAAAATTTACTATTTTTTGTTGTAAATGATTTTTTTTTATTACTTAACCCCAAAAAACTGTTAAATTACAGACAACCACATTTTAGTATAAAACATTTACAAAATTTACTATTTTCTGTTGTAAATGATTTTTTTTTATTACTTAACCCCAAAAAACTGTTAAATGACAGGCAATCACATTTTAGTATAAAACATTTACAAAATTTACTATTTTTTGTTGTAAATGATTATTTTTTATTACTTAACCCCAAAAAACTGTTAAATGACAGACAATCACATTTTAGTATTAAACATTTACAAAATTTACTATTTTTTGTTGTAAATGATTTTTTTTATTACTTACGCCCAAAAAACTATTAAATGACAGACAATCAGATTTTAGTATAAAACATTTACAAAATTTACTATTTTTTGTTGTAAATGATTTGTTTTATTACTTACGCCCAAAAAACTATTAAATGACAGACAACCACATTTTAGTATAAAACATTTACAAAATTTACTATTTTCTGTTGTAAATGATTTTTTTTTATTACTTAACCCCAAAAAACTGTTAAATGACAGACAATCACATTTTAGTATAAAACATTTACAAAATTTACTATTTTTTGTTGTAAATGATTTTTTTTATTACTTACGCCCAAAAAACTATTAAATGACAGACAATCACATTTTAGTATAAAACATTTACAAAATTTATTATTTTCTGTTGTAAATGATTTTTTTTTATTACTTAACCCCAAAAAACTGTTAAATGACAGACAATCACATTTTAGTATAAAACATTTACAAAATTTACTATTTTCTGTTGTAAATGATTTTTTTTATTACTTAACCCCAAAAAACTGTTAAATGACAGGCAATCACATTTTAGTATAAAACATTTACAAAATTTACTATTTTCTGTTGTAAATGATTTTTTAAAATTACTTACGCCCAAAAACTGTTAAATGACAGACAACCACGTTTTAGTATAAAACATTTACAAAATTTACTATTTTCTGTTGTAAATGATTTTTTTAATTACTTACTCCAAAAAACTGTTAAATGACAGACAACCACGTTTTAGTATTAAACATTTACAAAATTTACTATTTTCTGTTGTAAATGATTTTTTTTTATTACTTAACCCCAAAAAACTGTTAAATGACAGACAATCACATTTTAGTATAAAACATTTACAAAATTTACTATTTTCTGTTGTAAATGATTTTTTTTTATTACTTAACCCCAAAAAACTATTAAATGACAGACAATCACATTTTAGTATAAAACATTTACAAAATTTACTATTTTCTGTTGTAAATGATTTTTTTTATTACTTACCCCAAAAAACTATTAAATGACAGACAATCACATTTTAGTATAAAACATTTACAAAATTTACTATTTTCTGTTGTAAATGATTTTTTTTTATTACTTAACCCCAAAAAACTGTTAAATGACAGACAACCACATTTTAGTATTAAACATTTACAAAATTTACTATTTTCTGTTGTAAATGATTTTTTTTATTACTTACTCCAAAAAACTATTAAATGACAGACAACCACATCTTAGTATAAAACATTTACAAAATTTACTATTTTCTGTTGTAAATGATTTTTTTAAATTACTTAACCCCAAAAACTATTAAATGACAGACAATAATATTTTAGTATAAAACATTTACAAAATTTACTATTTTCTGTTGTAAATGATTTTTTAATTAAGCCACTTAATGTAAAGGGAAAAAATAGTATTTCAAGGTAAAAAATTGCAAACGATAAGTATTAAATGGAATAGATTTTGACCCAGAAAACAGCAATTTTCCCTTCTTTGTCAGAAACATCACTCTTGGAATGTGAGGATTAAAAGACGTAATAAGAGAAGTGAGAGTTATGCTGGTTGCTGAAAGTAAATCCAAGATCTACTTTCTAATCTCCTTAATGTTATATATTGAAAATTAGGTGTTCCATCTTATATAATGTAATTGTTATTTTCCATCTACATGTTCTTAGACGTATTTAAGATGAAAGGTTGCCTGGTGAGGTCAAGAAGATATGACAGCAAAAAAACAGGAAGTGATTGAAATGTTTTTTTTTTTTTTAACTGGGGGTCACCACTTATCAAGGCCCGAAGGCCACTCAGGGATAAGGGTTATTGCGTGTACAGTAATCAATGAGATAGTATCGTAGTAATCATTAGTGTTGGGGGTTTTGATAGAGTTTCTTACGTAAGGGGGCGGTTTGTCAGGAGTTTGTTTATGTTGGACTTGAAGACGTCCAAGTTGTAGTCAGGTGGGAAACAGGCAAGCGGCAGAGAGTTCCACTGGCGTGCAGTTCTAGGAAAGAAGCTTTGCTCATGGAATCTACGTTTGGATTTAGGCACAGATAAAGAGTGGGGAAAATTATTGACAGTAGTTTCAGCCAGATGGGTGTTTCTCATGAAAGATTGGCGAGGGAGGATGAGGGATTGGAGCTCAGACGAGCACCTGCCATGAAAATAGCGATAAAACAAAGACAAGCTTGCAACGTCTCTTCTGTGGGAGAGAGGTTGCAGGGAAGAGAAAAGGGCATCCCCCACTAAACCACGAAGTCTATTTTGTACTCTGTCAAGGCAGGATAGGCTGTTTTTAGCAGCTCCTGCCCAGATGTGGCAGCAGTACTTCATCCTTGGACGTACTTGGCTTTTATACAGATACAGAATTGCATCAATAGTGAGATATCTTCTGGAGCGGTAGAAGGATCCCACCATTTTTCCAGCGTCCCTGGCAACAGAATCACATAAGGAATTATGTCAGCAAAGAAGTTTAAAACAAGAAAAAAAAGAAGGGGTCTTGTCAATTAAAAATGAAAATGGAAGACCGAATTACACAATGTTTCGTGGGCTTTTTCAAGAGCAAAAAAGAAAAGGAAAATAGCTAAAAATGATACATAACGATAAACCATTTTATTCTGTTACTGGCATTTCAGCCCGGCGTTGCCCGGGTGTTTGGAGGTGTATTTTGAGCAAAAAAAAAGAAAAAAAAGCGGTCAATCTTTTTAACTTTTACCCCTATTATGACCCCTTAACATTTATTGTTTTGGACTCAAATTAAGTTATTAAGTTAGATCCATGTCCAAGGAACCTATATCTAAAATTTCAAGTGTTTAGACCCAAAATTGTCGGAGGAGATTGGAAGAGTTCTCAAAGGTCAAATCGTTGAACTTTGACCCCTTAACAGCCAAATTTCTGTCCAAAAACCGATCACAAAGATTTTCCCAAATCTCAGTACCCTGTATATCAAATTTCGAGTCTGTAGACTTTAAATTGACAGAGTTATTGTGTAGGGAAATGTACACACACACACACACACACACACACACACACACACACAGACATGTTCACTTGTATAGATATATAGATTATCAAAAGATTTTATAAGTCATCTGGGAAGTGAGCTGAAATAAACATTTTAAAAATGGTTAAAAACAAACAGTTTGTCTCAATGAAGAGAACCTGAATAATCTGTCAATCTTAAGTCAATTTTAAAATCATTCATTCTTTTCGCCTTTTCCATCTTTTTGCCTTTTCCATCTTTTTGCCTTTTCTATCACTTTGCCTTTTCCATCTGTTTGCCTTTTTCATCTGTTTGCCTTTTCCATTTTTTCACCTTTTCCATCTTTTCACCTTTTCCATCTTTTCGCCTTTTCCATCTGTTTGCCTTTTCAATCTTTTTGCCTTTTCTATTTTTTGCCTTTTCTATCTTTTTGCCTTTTCCATCTTTTTGCCTTTTCCATCTTTTTGCCTTTTCCATCTTTTTGCCTTTTTCATCTTTTTGCCTTTTCCATCTTTTTGCTTTTTCATCTTTTTGCCTTTTCCATCTTTTTGCCTTTTCAATCTTTTTGCTTTTTCCATCTGTTTGCCTTTTCCATCTTTTTGCTTTTTCCATCTTTTTGCTTTTTCCATCTTTTTGCCTTTTCCATCTTTTTGCTTTTTCATCTTTTTGCCTTTTCCATCTGTTTGCCTTTTCCATCTTTTTGCTTTTTCCATCTTTTTGCTTTTTCCATCTTTTTGCCTTTTCCATCTTTTTGCCTTTTCCATCTTTTTGCCTTTTCCATCTTTTTGCCTTTTCCATCTGTTTGCCTTTTCCATCTGTTTGCCTTTTCCATCTTTTTGCCTTTTCCATCTTTTTGCTTTTTCCATCTTTTTGCTTTTTCCATCTTTTTGCTTTTTCCATCTTTTTGCCTTTTCCATCTTTTTGCTTTTTCCATCTTTTTGCTTTTTCCATCTTTTTGCCTTTTCTATCTTTTTGCCTTTTCCATCTTTTTGCTTTTTCCATCTTTTTGCTTTTTCCATCTTTTTGCTTTTTCCATCTGTTTGCCTTTTCCATCTTTTTTCCGTTTCCATCTTTTTGCCTTTTCCATCTCTTTGCCTTTTCCATCTTTTTGCCTTTTCCATCTTTTTGCCTTTTTCATCTTTTTGCCTTTTCCATCAGTTTGCCTTTTCCATCAGTTTGCCTTTTCCATCTGTTTGCCTTTTCCATCTTTTTGCCTTTTCCATCTTTTTGCTTTTTCCATCTTTTTGCCTTTTCCATCTTTTTGCTTTTCCATCTTTTTGCTTTTTCCATCTTTTTGCTTTTTCCATCTTTTTGCTTTTTCCATCTTTTTGCTTTTTCCATCTTTTTGCCTTTTCCATCTTTTTGCCTTTTCCATCTGTTTGCCTTTTCCATCTTTTTGCTGTTTCCATCTTTTTGCCTTTTCCATCTTTTTGCCTTTTCCATCATTTTGCCTTTTCCATCTTTTTGCTTTTTCCATCTTTTTGCCTTTTCCATCTTTTTGCCTTTTCCATCTTTTTGCTTTTTCCATCTGTTTGCTTTTTCCATCTTTTTGCCTTTTCCATCTTTTTGCCTTTTCCATCTGTTTGCCTTTTCCATCTTTTTGCCTTTTCCATCTTTTTGCCTTTTCCATCTTTTTGCCTTTTCCATCATTTTGCCTTTTCCATCTGTTTGCCTTTTCCATCATTTTGCCTTTTCCATCTTTTTGCCTTTTCCATCTGTTTGCCTTTTCCATCTTTTTGCCTTTTCCATCTTTTTGCCTTTTCCATCTGGTGTCTTTTTCCGTCTGTTTGCCTTTTCCATCTGTTTGCCTTTTCCATCTGTTTGCCTTTTCCATCGGTTTGCCTTTTCCATCTTTTTGCCTTTTCCATCTTTTTGCCTTTTCCATCTGTTTGCCTTTTCCATCTGTTTGCCTTTTCCATCTTTTTGCCTTTTCCATCTTTTTGCTTTTTCCATCTTTTTGCTTTTTCCATCTGTTTGCTTTTTCCATCTTTTTGCCTTTTCCATCTGTTTGCCTTTTCCATCTGTTTGCCTTTTCCATCTTTTTGCCTTTTCCATCTTTTTGCCTTTTCCATCTTTTTGCCTTTTCCATCTTTTTGCCTTTTCCATCTGTTTGCTTTTTCCATCTTTTTGCTTTTTCCATCTTTTTGCTTTTTCCATCTTTTTGCTTTTTCCATCTTTTTGCTTTTTCCATCTGTTTGCCTTTTCCATCTTTTTGCCTTTTCCATCTTTTAGCCTTTTCCATCTTTTTGCCTTTTCCATCATTTTGCCTTTTCCATCTTTTTGCCTTTTCCATCATTTTGCCTTTTCCATCTTTTTGCCTTTTCCATCTTTTTGCCTTTTCCATCTTTTTGCCTTTTCCATCTGTTTGCTTTTTCCATCTGTTTGCCTTTTCCATCTGTTTGCCTTTTCCATCTGTTTGCCTTTTCCATCGGTTTGCCTTTTCCATCTTTTTGCCTTTTCCATCTTTTTGCCTTTTCCATCTTTTTGCTTTTTCCATCTTTTTGCCTTTTCCATCTTTTTGCCTTTTCCATCTTTTTGCCTTTTCCATCTGTTTGCCTTTTCCATCTGTTTGCCTTTTCCATCTGTTTGCCTTTTCCATCTTTTTGCCTTTTCCATCTTTTTGCCTTTTCCATCTGTTTGCCTTTTCCATCTTTTTGCCTTTTCCATCTGTTTGCCTTTTCCATCCTTTTGCCTTTTCCATCTTTTTGCCTTTTCCATCTTTTTGCCTTTTCCATCTTTTTGCCTTTTCCATCTTTTTGCTTTTTCCATCTTTTTGCCTTTTCCATCTTTTTGCTTTTTCCATCTGTTTGCCTTTTCCATCTGTTTGCCTTTTCCATCTTTTTGCCTTTTCCATCTTTTTGCCTTTTCCATCTTTTTGCCTTTTCCATCTTTTTGCTTTTTCCATCTTTTTGCTTTTTCCATCTTTTTGCTTTTTCCATCTTTTTGCTTTTTCCATCTTTTTGCCTTTTCCATCTGTTTGCCTTTTCCATCTGTTTGCCTTTTCCATCTTTTTGCCTTTTCCATCTTTTTGCCTTTTCCATCTGTTTGCCTTTTCCATCTGTTTGCCTTTTCCATCTTTTTGCCTTTTCCATCTTTTTGCCTTTTCCATCCTTTTGCCTTTTCCATCTTTTTGCCTTTTCCATCTTTTTGCCTTTTCCATCTTTTTGCCTTTTCCATCTGTTTGCCTTTTCCATCTGTTTGCCTTTTCCATCTTTTTGCCTTTTCCATCCTTTTGCCTTTTCCATCTTTTTGCCTTTTCCATCTTTTTGCCTTTTCCATCTTTTTGCCTTTTCCATCTTTTTGCCTTTTCCATCTTTTTGCCTTTTCCATCTTTTTGCTTTTTCCATCTGTTTGCCTTTTCCATCTGTTTGCCTTTTCCATCTTTTTGCCTTTTCCATCTTTTTGCCTTTTCCATCTTTTTGCCTTTTCCATCTTTTTGCTTTTTCCATCTTTTTGCTTTTTCCATCTTTTTGCTTTTTCCATCTTTTTGCTTTTTCCATCTTTTTGCCTTTTCCATCTGTTTGCCTTTTCCATCTGTTTGCCTTTTCCATCTTTTTGCCTTTTCCATCTTTTTGCCTTTTCCATCTGTTTGCCTTTTCCATCTGTTTGCCTTTTCCATCTTTTTGCTTTTTCCATCTTTTTGCTTTTTCCATCTTTTTGCCTTTTCCATCTTTTTGCTTTTTCCATCTTTTTGCTTTTTCCATCTGTTTGCCTTTTCCATCTTTTTTCCGTTTCCATCTTTTTGCCTTTTCCATCTTTTTTCCGTTTCCATCTTTTTGCCTTTTCCATCTCTTTGCCTTTTCCATCTTTTTGCCTTTTCCATCTTTTTGCCTTTTTCATCTTTTTGCCTTTTCCATCAGTTTGCCTTTTCCATCAGTTTGCCTTTTCCATCTGTTTGCCTTTTCCATCTTTTTGCCTTTTCCATCTTTTTGCCTTTTCCATCTTTTTGCTTTTTCCATCTTTTTGCCTTTTCCATCTTTTTGCTTTTCCATCTTTTTGCTTTTTCCATCTTTTTGCTTTTTCCATCTTTTTGCTTTTTCCATCTTTTTGCTTTTTTCATCTTTTTGCTTTTTCCATCTTTTTGCCTTTTCCATCTTTTTGCCTTTTCCATCTGTTTGCCTTTTCCATCTTTTTGCCTTTTCCATCTTTTTGCCTTTTCCATCTTTTTGCTTTTTCCATCTTTTTGCCTTTTCCATCTTTTTGCTTTTCCATCTTTTTGCTTTTTCCATCTTTTTGCTTTTTCCATCTTTTTGCTTTTTCCATCTTTTTGCCTTTTCCATCTTTTTGCCTTTTCCATCTTTTTGCCTTTTCCATCTTTTTGCCTTTTCCATCTTTTTGCCTTTTCCATCTTTTTGCTTTTTCCATCTTTTTGCTTTTTCCATCTTTTTGCCTTTTCCATCTTTTTGCCTTTTCCATCTTTTTGCCTTTTCCATCTGTTTGCCTTTTCCATCTGTTTGCCTTTTCCATCTTTTTGCCTTCTCCATCTGTTTGCCTTTTCCATCTTTTTGCCTTTTCCATCTTTTTGCCTTTTCCATCTTTTTGCCTTTTCCATCTTTTTGCCTTTTCCATCTTTTTGCTTTTTCCATCTTTTTGCCTTTTCCATCTTTTTGCCTTTTCCATCTTTTTGCCTTTTCCATCTTTTTGCTTTTTCCATCTGTTTGCCTTTTCCATCTTTTTGCCTTTT